>NC_041381.1:359266596-359383432 GCF_002162155.2 Triticum dicoccoides | reverse complement strand
TATCCGAAATGTCCCGAAACCATTCCGGTGTCTCAATACCTTCGTCCAATATATCAATTTATATGTCTCGACCATTTCGAGACTCCTCGTCAAGTCCGTAATCTCATCCGGGACTCCGAACAAATTCGGTCATCAAAAACACATAACTCATAATACAAATCGTCATCGAACGTTAAGCGTGAGGACCCTACGGGTACGAGAACTATGTAGACATGATCGAGAAACATCTCCGATCAATAACCAATAGCGGAACCTGGATGCTCATATTGGATCCTACATATTCTACGAAGATCTTTATCGGTCAAACCGCACAACAACATATGTTGTTCCCTTTGTCATCGGTATGTTACTTGCCCGAGACTCGATCGTCGGTATCATCATACCTAGTTCAATCTCATTACCGGAAAGTCTCTTTACTCGTTCTGTAATGCTTTATCCCGCAACTAACTCATTAGTCACATTGCTTGCAAGGCTTATAATGATGAGCTTTACCGAGAGGGCCCAGAGATACCCCTCTGATACACGGAGTGACAAATCCTAATCTCAATCTATGCCAACCCAACAAACACCTTTGGAGATACCTGTAGAGCATCTTTATAATTACCCAGTTACTTTGTGACGTTTGATAGGACACAAGGTGTTCCTCCGGTATTTGGGAGTTGCATAATCTCATAGTCAGAGGAACATGTATAAGTCATGAAGAAAGCAGTAGCAATAAAACTATAATGATCATAATGCTAAGCTAACAGATGGGTCTTGTCCATCACATCATTCTCTAATGATGTGATCCTGGTCATCAAATCCCCACACATGTCTATGGTTAGGAAACATAACGATCTTTAGTTAACGATCTAGTCAAGTAGAGGCATACTTGGGACACTATGTATTGTCTATGTATTCACACATGTACTAAGTTTCTGGTTAATACAATTCTAGCATGAATAATAAACATTTATCATGATATAAGGAAATATAAATAACAACTTTATTATTGCTTCTAAGGCATATTTCCTTCAGTCTCCCACTTGCACTAGAGTCAATAATATAGATTACAAAGTAATGATTCTAACACCCATGGAGTCTTGCTGTTGATCATGTTTTCCATATGTATCTTGCAAATCTCTACGTCTCCATTCTTGACTTGATGGCGGATGGAATTGAAGTGTCTCTTGATGTGTTTGGTTCTCTTGTGAAAGCTGGATTCCTTTGCCAAGGCAATTGCTCCAGTATTGTCACAAACGATTTTCATTGGACCCGATGCACTAGGTATTACACCTAGATCGGATATGAACTCCTTCATCCAGACTCCTTCATTTGCTGCTTCTGAAGCAGCTATGTACTCCGCTTCACACGTAGATCCCGCCACGACGCTCTGCTTGGAACTGCACCAACTGACAACTCCACCATTTAATATAAATACGTATCCGGTTTGTGACGTAGAGTCATCCGGATCAGTGTCAAAGCTTGCATCGACATAACCATTTACGACAAGCTCTTTGTCACCTCCATAAACGAGGAACATATCCTTAGTCCTTTTCAGGTATTTCAGGATGTTCTTGACCGCTATCCAGTGATCCACTCCTGGATTACTTTGGTACCTCCCTGCTATACTTATAGCAAGGCACACATCAGGTCGGGTACACAGCATTACATACATGATAGAACCTATGGCTGAAGCATATGGAATGATTTTCATTTTCTCTCTATCTTCTGCAGAGGTCGGGCATTGAGTCTGACTCAACTTCACACCTTGTAATACAGGCAAGAACCCTTTCTTTGACTGATCCATTTTTAACTTCTTCAAAACTTTATCAACGTATGTGCTTTGTGAAAGTCCAATTAAGCGTCTTTATCTATCTCTATAGATCTTGATGCCCATTATGTAAGCAGCTTCACCGAGGTCTTTCATTGAAAAATTCTTATTCAAGTATCCTTTTATGCTATCCAGAAATTTTATATTATTTCCAATCAACAATATGTCATCCACATATAATATTAGAAATGCTACAAAGCTCCCACTCACTTTCTTTTAAATACAGGTGAGGGAGTCCTGGACTAGGGGGTGTCTGGACAGCCGGACTATCATCGTTCGCCGGACTCCAAGACTACGAAGATACAAGATTGAAGACTCCGTCCCGTGTCCGGATGGGACTTTCCTTGGCGTGGAAGGCAAGCTTGGCGATACGGATATGTAGATCTCCTACCATTGTAACCGACTCTGTGTAACCCTAGCCTCCTCCGGTGTCTATATAAACCGGAGGGCTTTAGTCCGTAGGACACAACATACATTACAACAATCATACCATAGGCTAGCTTTAGGGTTTAGCCTCCTTGATCTCGTGGTAGATCCACTCTTGTACTACCCATATCATCAATATTAATCAAGCAGGACGTAGGGTTTTACCTCCATCGAGAGGGCCCAAACCTGGGTAAAACATCGTGTCCCTCGTCTCCTGTTACCATCCGCCTAGACGCATAGTTCGGGACACCCTACCCGAGATCCGCCGGTTTTGACACCGACATTGGTGCTTTCATTGAGAGTTCCTCTGTGCCGTCACCGATAGGCCCGATGGCATCTTCAACCAACAACGCTGTCCAGGGTGAGACTTTTCTCCCCGGACAGATCTTCGTATTCAGCGGCTTCGCACTGCGGGCTAATTCGCTTGGCCATCTGGAGCAGATTGAAAGCTACGCCCCTGGCCGTCAGGTCAGATTCGGAAGCTTAAACTTCACGGCCAACGTCCGCGGAGACTTGATCTTCGACGGGCTCGAGCCACAGCCAAGCGAGCCGCACTATTACGATGGGCATGATCTAACTCTGCCGCCGGACAGTGCCTTGGTGGCCGCACATGAATCCGCTTCGGCCTTTAGTCCAGAGCCGATCGCCCAGATCGAGGATCGGTGGATGGACACCACCTCGGGGGCTTCAATTTCCACGGCGATGGAGCCGAACGCTAATCTTGTCCCCTGCGAAACTCGTGATTCCGAGGTTCCGGACTCCTTGCCAGACTCCGAACCTCCCGCGCCCCTATCAATCGATCTGGATTGGGCGCCGGTTAATGAATTTACCGCCGCGGACATCTTCCAACACTCGTCCTTTGGCGACATCCTAAATTCGCTAAAGCATCCCTCGTTATCGGGAGAGTCCTGGCCGGACTATGGCCAGGATGGTTGGGGTACGGACGACGAAGAAATTCAGAGCCCACCCACCACCCACTTTGTAGCCACTGTCGACGATATAACCGACATGCTAGACTACGACTCCGAAGAAATCGACGGTATAGACGATGATGACGGAGACGAACAAGAAACAACGCCTATAGGGCACGGGAGAAGCACCTCGTCATATGACATATACATGGTGGGTACCCCAAAAGAGAGCGATAACGAGGACCAATGGGCCGCGGCAGAAGATAACCCCGCCGATAAACAACCAAAACGGCGGCGCAGACGCCGCCCTAAGTCCCGCCTCGACAACAACAACGCTCCTAAGGAGCCCGTAATACAGCAGGGCTCACAAGTGGACGACGAACATGCAGATAAGCAACCATCCGAACATGACGAGTCAGATAATCAGTCCAGGCCCGACGAAAACGACAGTCCGGACGATCTCATGCCGGACACGCCGCCGGAGAGCAAAAACCTTCGGAAAAGACTCGTCAACACTGCAAGAAGCCTGAAGAAGGAAAAGCGGAAGCTCAAAACAGCGGAAGACACACTCAGAATGAGATGGAGCAAAGTGCTCAAGACCGCGGATAAATACGGCAGTGGTCACCAATCAAAGAGCTACCCGAAGCACAAGCTGCTACCAGAATTCGACGAGGAGGCCATAGAGCCTCCACCGTCAAAAAATAAAGAGGCTGCCTGGTTGGATAGACGGCCAGATGATAGGCCAAATTCTGAAAGCGGCGCCGCACATAAACCAACTAATGAACCAGGAAAGACAGTTGGCCCAGCCAGGTCCATCTACGGGCCAAAGAAGAAGGCCCCAGGAAGCAAGGCAACACGTCAAGTGTCCGAAGATAGTGGCACACCCAAATACAGGGGCGCCGCACACCCACTATGTTTCACCGATGAGGTGTTGGACCATGAATTCCCAGCAGGATTTAAACCCATAAACATAGAGGCCTACGATGGAACAACAGACCCTGGAGTCTGGATAGAAGATTACATACTACATATACACATGGCCAGAGGAGATGATCTCCACGCCATAAAATACCTACACCTCAAGCTCAAAGGGCCAGCCCGTCATTGGCTTAAAAGCCTCCCAAAAAACACTGTGGGAAGTTGGGAAGAGCTCGAGGAAGCGTTTAGAGGAAATTTTCAAGGGACCTATGTCCGCCCTCCGGATGCAGATGATTTAAGTCATATAACTCAACAGCCCGGAGAGTCAGCGCGCAAATTCTGGAACAGGTTCCTCACCAAAAAGAACCAAATAGTCGACTGTCCGGACGCTGAAGACTTAGCAGCTTTTAAACACAATGTCCGAGACGAATGGCTTGCCAGACACCTCGGCCAAGAGAAACCGAGGACAATGTCCGCGCTAACAAGCCTCATGACCCGCTTCTGCGCGGGAGAGGATAGCTGGCTAGCAAGATGCAGCACCAGCGACCCAAGTACATCCGAGATAAGAGATGGAAATGGAAAATCACGGCGCAGAAAAGAGCAGCGCCGGAATAAAGAGAAAAACCCAAAGAGCACGGCAGTCAACGCCGGATTCAAAAGCTCGCGGCCAAACAACAAAACATCGCCTCTTAAGGATGACGGCGATGAGCTGTCCAACTTAAACAAGATTTTGGGTCGGATATGTCAAATCCGCAGCACCCCCGGAAGGGCTGCAAACCACACCCATCGGGATTGTTGGGTTTTTAAACAATCCGGCCGACTAAACGCCGAATACAAGGGGCTCGACGCGTCAAGCAAAGACGAGAAACCCCACCAGCAGAGCACCGGAAAACAAAAGACTTTCCCACAAGAGGTCAAAGCAGTAAATTCACGTCATGTGATAATACGGAAAAATAGTGCGGCACTTTCTAAAAAGAGCTTCGCGCGGTCCAACCCAGCAGACCATAGAGATTGGATATCAAAACAGATCACTTTTGACCACCTGGACTATTCCAGAAGCGTTCGAAACGCGGGACGGACTCCCCTCATATTGAATCCCATAATCGATGGACTACAATTTACTAAAGTCCTAATGGACGGAGGCAGCGACTTAAACCTGCTGTATTCAAATACAATCCGCAAGATGGGGATAGACCCTACCAAAATTCGACACAGCCGCACTTCCTTCAAAGGAGTGACGCCAGGCCCTTATGCCAAGTGCACAGGCTCCCTATTACTAGAAGTCGTGTTCGGATCACCGAACAATTTTCGGCGCGAAAAACTAATTTTTCACATCGCCCCATTTAAAAGTAGATATCAAGCACTCTTGGGACGAAAGGCTTTTGTCTGTTTCAATGCCATACCGCATTACGCGTCTCTTACACTCAAGATGCCCGGTCCACGTGGCATCATTTTGGTGCGAGGGTCACTTAAAGACCCCGGACTCGGATAGACGAGTCCGACTTCAGTAGGCTAGGTGTTCCCTAGCCGCACACCTCTTCACAGGGGGCTGCGCGCACAAACAACCGCGAGTTCATACAAACCCCGCTTTACTCATTTATATTTTCTTTCACACATACCTTTTTCACACGAATTGTTTTCAAACTAAGCGTTCCTCTCTTTTTACAGATGAACAATGTGCATACCCGTCCAGGATAACGGCACAACGGAGACACAGGCGCAGACGTGCAGCAGGGACCCGTTGCGAGGATTCTTTTCAGATTAAGACCCTGCGTAAACCTTTTTTACTATCTCTTGTTGCTATTCTCCCTTGGTTCCTTCCTATAACCAAAGTGGAGCCTGACGTTTTGGCATCGGCCGCGTCACAAGACCATGCCCGTACCTGGACACTAGGGGCTTAGGGCATGGTTCTTCCCACTACTATAAAGACCGAACACCTTAGGGAGTGTTCGGCGTCTCGAGTTAGGCATTATATGCATCAGCTCCGAATCATGTCTTTGGTCAAATGTTGGGTTTGCCCGGCTCCTGTGTTTTGCTGCCTTACGTTCCGTATCATCGGCTAACGCGGCACCAAGAGAACTACTGCGATTGTGCCCCAGTTCGGCTGGGCGAGCACCTCAGTAGAGAAAGCCGGAAACTGACTGTCATGATATAGCGAGAGACTGGTCAACCACTCGATCGACTACCGAAATTTTTAGAATTCCCCGCTTTGACGAAGGACCGTTTCCCGGTCAGGCACACACGCGCCCCGAATTCGGAGAAGTGCGGTGCCCCCAGGGGCTATATCATAGCCCCACCCTCGAACTCCACTGGCTAAGTAAAAGTGATAAAGCATTATAGTCCGGATTGCCTCGTTTGCTACGCTACCACCTCCTTAACAGGACCGAGACGTCAGATTAAGTGTGAAAACGCACTATTTTTGCGAACACCCCCGCACCTTGTGCGTGGGGGCTGAAGCCGAAGACTGCAATCTTTCAGGTTATACAAACGTATACGTAAACGGCCGCATAGGAGAAGTTTTACTACTTGGGACGCACAAGTATAAAAAGCAGTTATAGCATAATCATCGTTTTACAAGCTAAAGCGTTCATTTGAACGTGACATTTTTTTAGCACTGCGACTCTATTACACGAGCGCCACGCATAACCTCCCCGAAATAGTGCTCGGCGGGGAGCCGGCTTTCATCCGAACCCTGGGCGGCAACAGCGGTGGCATCCATCTCTGTCCAATGTGCCTTCACACGGGCAAGAGCCATCCGCGCGCCTTCGATGCAGGCCAACCGCTTCATCTCCTTGATACGCGGCACCGCTCCAAGAAATTGCTGCAGTAAGCCGAAGTAGCTCGTCGCCTTGGGCCTCTCTGGCCAGACATGAGCCACGATGTCAGTCATGGCAAGTCCGGACAATCTATTTAGCTCGGCCCATTCGGCCAACCGGTCGGTCAACGAAAGTGAGCGATCCGGACTACGGAATTGAGACCAAAATAGCTCTTCCGTCTTGTGATCCTTCTGGCTCCGGAAGTGCTCAACGGCATCAGCCGCACTTGCCGCTAAGTCCATATACGGATCCTTCGGACTCCACAACTGGCCAAACTGAGCATACTTTTGATCCATAAACCGGCGACGCAGCAGATAAGGCTTGCCAGCCACGATATCTCCGGCTTGGCGCAGCTCCTCCTTCATGGCCCGCATTGCAGAACGGGTATCCTTGGCCTCGGCGGTGGCCTTCCTCAGGTCTTCCCGCTCCGATAAGCGCTCCTTTTCAAGAGCCTCATTGCGGTCGGCAGCATCTTTTAATTTCACGGCCAATTCGGCCATCTCTTCCCTGCTTAGGCAGTGTGCAGCCTTTTCGGCTTTCAACTCCTCGGCCGCCCTCGAGGCAGCCGCGTCACTCCTTCGGGCTTGCTCCTTAGCTTGAGCAAGTTCAGCCCGAAGGCTCTCCACAGCAGCAGCACCGTCTGTACAACAGCATATAATTTATCAGGGGAGGGCTTTGACCCCCTTAATAAAGAGATTGCGGAGAACTCATTTACCTTGCGACTCGTCAAGTCGCCGGTTGACAAGTGCGATGTCCGCATCCGCCACGTCAAGTTGCCGCATCAACTCGGCAACTCCACTAGTCCGGCTAGCCCTCGGACTATCCGCCACCTGCATAGGAATGGCGACATTCATTAATTGTGATTTTGATCCTCGGCACGCTGTCGTCTTCGACAACCTACCGAGTCTCAGGGGCTACTATCTGTACAGGGCGCATTTTTATATGCAAAACTGTTAAAAGACAAAGGGGTGCGTCATTCTCGCGTACCTCAAACCCCGCTAGCAAACTCATAGCGGCATTGCGCAATCCGCTCTCGGCGGACGAAATCCTTCCAATCACCATACGCATCAACGCACGGTGATCTTCTGAGATGGACGCCCTCTCAAGCAGATTCTTCAGTTCTCCCGGCCGGATACTAGCGGGTGCCGAACTCTCTGGCCCCTCCGGACTCGGGGATACCCTCCGTGACGATACTTCAGGCTCGTCTGCCTTATCTGACGGCGCAGCAGACGGAGGCGTTTCGCTCTCCCTCATCTCCGGAAGAAGGTCCCCCGAAGATGAACTCATCTGAGAAGGCTGCAGATCCGAACTGCAAGATAAATATTTCGGTTACCCACAGAAGCACAAATGGAGGTATTTCCTTACTAATTAACTCCCCTTTTCATACTCACGGCTCGCTGGAGGGCTGATCCTTTGGCGATGATTGTACGTCTGGATTCTCCCCGGGCGCCGGACCCCCCGGTGAAGATCTCTTCCCCCGCTTAGGGGCTTTGGCCTCCGGATCTTCGGAGGCGGTCCTCTTCTCCCCCTGGAAGGAGGGGTTTTTGATTCCCCCCTCTTCAGACGCCCCTTTGGGCGAAATAACAGCTCCTCTATTTTCCCCATCGCTCCCTTTCATGGGCGCGACCTCCAACATTCTGACTAGCACGGGCTCTAGTGCGGTCTCTGGGAGGGGGGCCGGACACCTTGTCAGCCTCGATCGCGCTACCCACTCCTGTGAAGAGTAATGGGTCATGAGGCGAACTCTAGAAAAGCAGATAAACAGAACGTCCAGACTCTGAGCTATTTACCTGAGTATCCGGGTGATTGCGGCTTAGGCCTGCATCCTCGGTCAATTCCGGACACGCTACCTGCAGTCCGAAGAACAACTTGTACATCTCCACAGGTGTCGCACCCATGAAGTGTTGGAGAATCCGCGGTCCCTCCGGGTTGAACTCCCATAGACGGAGAGGACGGCGTTTGCAGGGCAGAAGATGCCTGATTAGCATAACCTGCATCACCACAACCAGATTGATCTCCCTCGCCTGGAGGTCTTGAATCCGGCCCTGCAATAAGGGCACGTCTTCGGACGGCCCCCAATTGAGCCCTTGGTTGACCCATGACATCAGTCGGCATGGAGGTCCCGGGCGGAATGAAGGCGGCGGCTTTTGCTTGCTGCCCTTCGGAGCAGTGATATAGAACCACTCCTGCTGCCACAGTCCGAGTCCCTCTTGGAAGGAACCCTCGGGCCACGGGGCATCGGCCCTTCTGCTTATGGCCGCCCCGCCGCACTCCGCTTGACGCCCCCCTATCATCTTCGGCTCCACATTGAAGGTTTTAAGCCACAGGCCGAAGTGGGGAGTGACGCGGAGGAAGGCTTCGTAGACGATAATGAATGCGGAGATGTGGAGGATGGACTCCGGAGCCAAGTCGTGAAAATCCAGCCCGTAGTAGAACATGAGCCCTCGCACGAAGGGGTCCGTCGGGAAGCCTAAACCCCGACGGAGGTGGGATACGAAGACAACGAACTCACCGGGCTCGGGGGTGGGCACGGCCTGCCCCTGGGCGGGCAACCTGTGTGAAACCTCGTATGATAGGTACTTGGCCTCACGCAGCTTAAGCACGTCCTCCTCCGTGACGGAGGAGGGCATCCACCGACCTTGGAGGTCGGGGCCGTACATGGTTGAGAATCCGAAGCGCTCGAATCTGGGGCTCTGGGTGTTGGAACTGGGAGCAAGAAGGAGATTCGATGCGAGATTGAAGAAAAAGAACGAGCCTTGGTCCTCTTATAAAGGGGAAAAATACCAAGAGTCGTTTCCGTGATCGTTTGGGATTCACCTTCGATAGAGGAGGCGTGGCGACGGGCACGGTTGGGTTACCCACGCACGTATTGATGAGAATCCCGGAATAAGGGGAACACGATCTCTGCTTCGACAAGACGTGCCAAGGAAACCGCTTCGCTAAACGTGCTAAGGTGGTATAGTAAAAAACGATTCAAGTAAAAGCCT
Organism: Triticum dicoccoides; assembly: GCF_002162155.2. Taxonomy (NCBI): domain Eukaryota; kingdom Viridiplantae; phylum Streptophyta; class Magnoliopsida; order Poales; family Poaceae; genus Triticum; species Triticum dicoccoides. The sequence continues at coordinate 359,373,561 of NC_041381.1, read as the reverse complement.
GGTAGCGGTGTGATGTCACGCCGCATAATACGTCAGCAGATTGGACTAGTGTACATTTTATTCTCTCTACAGTGGAATGTGGAATTTATTTTGCAGAGCCGGACACTATCCTGGTGTTCATGATCTTCTCTGGATTATTCAAGGGAGGAACCCGCCTTGCAATGCCGAACATTATGCGCGCCGGACTTATCGTCATTGAAGCCTGGTTCAGGGGCTACTGAGGGAGTCCTGGACTAGGGGGTATCCGGACAGCCGGACTATCATCGTCCGCCGGACTCCAAGACTACGAAGATACAAGATTGAAGACTCCGTCCCGTGTCCGGATGGGACTTTCCTTGGCGTGGAAGGCAAGCTTGGCGATACGGATATGTAGATCTCCTACCATTGTAACCGACTCTGTGTAACCCTAGCCTCGTCCGGTGTCTATATAAACCGGAGGGCTTTAGTCGTAGGACACAACATACATTACAACAATCATACCATAGGCTAGCTTTAGGGTTTAGCCTCCTTGATCTCGTGGTAGATCCACTCTTGTACTACCCATATCATCAATATTAATCAAGCAGGACGTAGGGTTTTACCTCCATCGAGAGGGCCCGAACCTGGGTAAAACATTGTGTCCCTCGTCTCCTGTTACCATCCGCCTAGACGCACAGTTCGGGACCCCCTACCCGAGATCCGCCGGTCTTGACACCGACAACAGGCTTCTCAAAAGTCTGTATAAAAACATATGCTTTGATCACACTATCAAAGCGTATATTCCAACTCTGAGAGGCTTGCACCAGTCCACAAAAGGATCGCTGGAGCTTGCACACTTTGTTAGCACCTTTTGAATCGACAAAACCTTTTGGTTGCATCATATACAACTCTTCTTTAAGAAATCCATTAAGGAATGCAGTTTTGACATCCATTTGCCAAATTTCATAATCATAAAATGCGGCAATTGCTAACATGATTCGGACAGACTTAAGCATCGCTACGGGTGAGAAGGTCTCATCGTAGTCAACTCCTTGAACTTGTCAAAAACCTTCCGCAACAAGTCGAGCTTTGTAGATAGTAAAATTACCGTCAGCGTCAGTCTTCTTCTTGAAAATCCATTTATTTTCTATGGCTTGCCGATCATTGGGCAAGTCAACCAAAGTCCATACTTTGTTCTCGTACATGGATCCCATCTCAGATTTCATGGCCTCAAGCCATTTTGCGGAATTTTGGCTCATCATCGCTTCCTCATAGTTCGTAGGTTCATCATGGTCTAGTAACATGACTTCCAGAATAGGATTACCGTACCACTCTGGTGCGGACTATACTCTGGGTGACCTACGAGGTTTGGTAGTAACTTGATCTGAAGTTTCATGATCATCATCATTAGCTTCCTCACTAATTGGTGTAGGAATCACTGGAACTGATTTCTGTGATAAACTACTTTCCAATTTGGGAGAAGGTACAATTACCTCATCAAGTTCTACTTTCCTCCCACTCACTTCTTTCGAGAGAAACTCCTTCTCTAGAAAGGATCCATTCTTAGCAACGAATATCTTGCCTTCGGGTCTGTGATAGAAGGTGTACCCAACAGTTTCCTTTGGGTATCCTATGAAGACACACTTCTCCGATTTGGGTTCGAGCTTATCAGGTTGAAGCTTTTTCACATAAGCATCACAGCCCAAACTTTAAGAAACAACAACTTGGGTTTCTTGCCAAACCACAGTTCATATGGTGTCGTCTCAACTGATTTCGATGGTGCCCTATTTAATGTGAATGCAACCGTCTCTAAAGCATAACCCCAAAATGATAGCGGTAAATCAGTAAGAGACATCATAGATTGCACTATATCTAATAAAGTATGGTTACGATGTTCAGACACACCATTACGCTGCGGTGTTCTAGGTGGCATGAGTTGTGGAACTATTCCACATTGTTTCAAATGAAGACCAAACTCATAGCTCAAATATTCGCCTCCATGATTAGATCGTAGAAACTTTATTTTCTTGTTACGATGATTTTCCACTTCACTCTGAAATTCTTTAAACTTTTCAAATGTTTTAGACTTATGTTTCATTAAGTAGATGTACCCATATCTGCTCAAATCATTTGTGAAGGTAAGAAAATAATGATACCCGCCACGAGCCTCAACACTCATTGGACCGCATACATCAGTATGCATTATTTCCAGTAAGTCAGTAGCTCGTTCCATTGTTCCAGAGAACAGAGTATTAGTCATCTTGCCCATGAGGCATGGTTTGCAAGCACCAAGTGATTCATAACCAAGTGATTCCAAAAGCCCATCAACATGGAGCTTCTTCATGCGCTTTACACCAATATGACCTAAACGGCAGTGCCACAAATAAGTTGCACTATCATTATCAACTTTGCATCTTTTGGCTTCAATATTATGAACATGTGTATCACCACGATTGAGATTCAACAAATATAGACCACTCAATAAGGGTGCATGACCATAAAGTATATTACTCATATAAATTGAACAACCATTATTCTCTGATTTAAATGAATAACCATCTCGCATCAAACAAGATCCAAATATAATGTTCATGCTCAACACTGGCACCAAATAACAATTATTCATGTCTAAAACTAATCCCGAAGGTAGAAGTAGAGGTAGCATGCCAACGGCGATCACATCGACCTTGGAACCATTTCTGACACGCATCATCTCCTCGTTCTCAGCCAATCTTCATTTAATCCGTAGCCCCTGTTTCGAGTTGCAAATATGAGCAACATAACCAATATCAAATACACAGGAGCTACTACAAGCATTAGTAAGGTACACATCTATTACATGTATATGAAATATACCTTTCACTTTGCCATCCTTCTTATCCGCCAAATACGTGGGGCAGTTCCGCTTCGAGTGACCAGTCCCTTTGTAGTAGAAGCACTCAGTTTCAGGCTTAGGTCCAGACTTGGGCTTCTTCCCGGGAGTAGCAACTTGCTTGCTATTCTTCTTGAAGTTCCCCTTCTTCCCTTTGCCCTTTTTCTTGAAACTAGTGGTCTTGTTAACCATCAACCCTTGATGCTCCTTCTTTATTTCTACCTCCACAGCCTTTAGCATTGCGAAGAGCTCGGGAATAGTCTTTTCCACCCCTTGCATATTATAGTTCATCACGAAGCCTTTATAGCTTGGTGGAAGTGATTGAAGAACTCTGTCAATGACACTATCGTCAGGAAGATTAACTCCCAGCTGAGTCAAGTGGTTATGGTACACAGAAATTCTGAGTATGTGTTCACAGACAGAACTATTCTCCTCCATTTTGCAGTAATATTACTTGTTGGAGACTTCATATCTCTCAACTCGGGCATTTGCTTGAAATATTAACTTCAACTCTTGGAACATCTCATATCCTCCATGATATTCAAAACGGCTTTGAAGTCCCGATTCTAAGCCGTAAAGCATGGCACACTGAACTATCGAGTAGTCATCAACACGCGACTGCGAGGCATTCACAATGTCTGCAATTGCTGGCATAGGTGGTACACCTAGCGTTGCTTCAAGGACATAATTCTTCTGTGCAACAATGAGGACAATCCTCAAGTTACGAACCCAGTCCGTGTAATTGCTACCATCAACTTTCAACTTAGCTTTCTCTAGGAATGCATTAAAATTCAAGGGAACGGTAGCACGAGCCATTGATCTAGAACAACATAGATATGCAAAAAACTATCAGGACTAATTTCATGATAAATTAAAGTTCAATTAATCATATTACTAAAGAACTCCCACTTAGATAGACATCCCTCTAGTCATCTAAATGATCACGTGATCCATATCAACTAAACCATGCATGTCCGATCATCACGTGAGATGGAGTAGTTTTCAATGGTGAACATCTCTATGTTGATCATATCTACTATATGATTGACGTTCAACCTTTCGGTCTCAGTGTTCCAAGGTCATATCTGCATATGCTAGGCTCGTCAAGTTTAACCCGAGTATTCTGCACATGCAAAACTGGCTTGCACCCGTTTTATGTGAACATAGAGCTTATCACACCCGATCATGACATGGTGTCTCGGCACGATGAACTGTAGCAACGGTGCATACTCAGGGAGAACACTTATACCTTGAAATTTAGTGAGGGATCATTGAGGGAGTCCTGGACTAGGGGGTGTCCGGATAGCCGAACTATCACCGTCGCCCGGACTCCAAGACTATGAAGATACAAGATTGAAGACTTCGTCCCGTGTCCGGATGGGACTTTCCTTGGCGTGGAAGGCAAGCTTGGCAATACGGATATGTAGATCTCCTACCATTGTAACTGACTTTGTGTAACCCTAGCCCTCTCCAGTGTCTATATAAACCGGAGGATTTTAGTCCGTAGGACGAACGACAATCATACCATAGGCTAGCTTCTAGGGTTTAGCCTCCTTGATCTCGTGGTAGATCTACTCTTGTACTACCCATATCATCAATATCAATCAAGCAGGAGTAGGGTTTTACCTCCACCGAGAGGGCCTGAACCTGGGTAAAAACATCATGTCCCTTGTCTCCTGTTACCATCCGCCTAGACGCACAGTTCGGGACCCCCTACCCGAGATCCGCCGGTTTTGACACCGACATTGGTGCTTTCATTGAGAGTTCCTCTGTGTCGTCGCCATCAGGAAGGATGCCTTGTCCCGTCTTTAAAGACGGCACCGTAGCTGAAGGAGCTTTGGCCATCGGCCAAACTCTCCGGCTAGGCGGTTTTCTCATAACCGCCTGTTCGGCCGCCGCGCCGACAATGACTTCTCGGGTCATCAAAAGCAATGTTCACATCAACTCGGAACTCGCCGAGCAGCTAGATCCAATGGAGCTCTCCTCCTTAAACGAGCTCTTGGATCACATCGCCGCCCTGGGAGTCGCTACAGACTACGATCAGATCGGGCCTAAAACCGATCTGAGAGAGATCAACTCTCCCCAGGCTACCCACCACATCACTGTGGTGGAGGAACAGTACGGCGACTCTTCTTCTATATTAAGGACTAGTTATGTCCGGATTCCTGATCCCTCCATGCCGGATTACCGCGGAGGGACGGACGTCGATCAAATCCTGAACCTAAAGTCAGGTAGCGGGCGGGATTCATTGGACAATACCCAAAAACCCAAGCTTCCAGGTTTGGAAACTTTTCGGCCCTTAAGTCTTAGATTGGATGGGGTTCCAAATTTAAATCCACCCGCCCACCCAAACATAAGCGATTTATCCCAAATCCGGCAAGAGCCCGCTGAAACAGTACACCATTACTGGGCCAGATTCCTCCTGGTCATGGACAGGATAAAGGACTGCCGTGAGGAAAGCGCAATTTCAATTTTCTGCAATAATTGCACGGACAAGGGAATCATGAACGCCATAAGTCGTCGTGAAATTACACGCTTCGCCGACTTGGCGTCCATAGTACGAAAGTACTGTGCGATGGAGAGTGCCTGTAAAACCGAAACCAAATTTTGGGACAATCCGGCTCCGAATACAACCCTAGTCCGAAATAAAAGGGTGCATCATATTCAGGCACCTGGGTTAAAAACCAAAAAGCAAAAAACCCTAAAGGGCACGGAACCGTACTAGAGGGATGGCTCAGTGGAGCCTGCAAAATCCATAGTGCAGAGGGCGCCACTCCAACACATATCCTTCGAGCATGTTGGATACTACGGCAAGTGGCCAAAAGTGGCGAAGAGCTTCTAGCTCCAGAGAACCAGCCCAGCAATACCAGTACGGTATTAACAGTCTTCGAGACTTTCGCAGCAAATAATATGCGGAAACGAACACTCAGCAGCCTCGCCGAAGTCTACCAAGTAGCAACAATAAATCCATGGAGTGACACGGCTATTACCTTTAACGTCAGTGATGAACCAAAATTCCGAACAGCCCGAGCACCAGCCGCATTGGTCCTCAGTCCAATAGTGGACAGCTTTCGCCTTACTAAGGTACTCATGGATGGCGGCAGCGGATTAAACCTCATTTACGAGGAAACCCTTCGAAAAATGAAAATAGACTGGAGCCGCATTGAGCGAAGCAGCACAACCTTCAGAGGAATAATCCCTAGTCGGGAAGCATGCTGCACAGGAAAAATCACACTGGATGTGGTGTTCGGCTCGCCGGACAACTACAGGTCCGAGGAGGTCACGTTCCATGTGGCCCTGTTCAGCAGCGGATATCACGCTTTATTAGGACGAGAGGCATTCACAATTTTTCAAGCTATACCCCATTATGGGTACATGAAGCTCAAAATGCCCGTGCCCAACGGAATCATCACCCTTGCCAGTGATCCGGACGTAGCGCTCCGCGCTGAAAATAAGACAGCCGCACTAGCCCTAGAGGCGCTATCTGAAGCCCTAGCGGCCGAGGAACTCACAGCACTGCGCTCCACGGTGAACAGGGACGACGTGATACTTGACAAAAGATCCAAGTCCACCTCTTTTAAGCCAGCGGACGAAATAGTCAAATTCCAAGTCCATCCAACGGACCCTACAAAGACGGCCTCCATTGGGGCACAATTAAACCCTGATGTAGACGCCGCATTACGAGAATTCCTACGGGAAAATTGGGACATTTTTGCCTGGCACCCTTCAGACATGCCTGGAATCCCACGACGGCTGGCCGAGCACAGCCTAAATATCCTAAAAGGATTCAAGCCAGTCAAGCAGACTCTTCAGCGATTTTCCGAACCCGAGAGACAGGCAATGGGAGAGGAGCTAGCCAAACTATTGCAAGCCGGATTCATCAGAGATATAAAACATCCGGACTGGCTAGCAAACCTGGTGATGGTACCAAAGAAGGATAAATCCTGGCGCCTATGTGTCGACTTCAAAGACCTTAACAAGGCTTGCCCAAAGGATCCATTCCCCCTCCCACGCATCGATCAAATCATCGACGCTACCGCAGGGCATGATTCATTGTGCTTCCTCGACGCATACTCCGGCTACCACCAAATCAAGATGGCGGAGCCAGACCAAGCCGCAACGGCATTCATCACTCCATACGGACCATTATGCTTCAACAGAATGCCCTTCGGGCTCAAAAACGCCGGTGCAACATATCAGCGCATGATTCAGACATGTCTGGCAAACCAGATCGGCAAGACAGTGGAGGCATACGTAGATGATGTGGTCGTCAAATCCAAGCATGTCGAAACTCTAGTAGACGACTTGAGACTCACATTCGACAATCTCCGAACATACGACATTAAGCTCAACTCAGAAAAATGCGTTTTCGGCGTACCAGCCAGAAAGCTCTTGGGCTTCATTGTATCCGGTAGAGGAATAGAAGCAAACCCAGCAAAGATACAAGCTCTGTCACAATTGGATATCCCAAAAAATCTCAAACAAATACAAAAATTGACTGGATGCGTGGCGGCTTTAAGCCGCTTTATCTCCCGCTTAGGAGAAAAGGCATTACCCCTTTATCGCCTCCTCCGGCGCTCCGAATACTTCGAGTGGACGGATGCCGCCACGGCCAGACTCGAAGAAATCAAAGCCATATTGACAACAAATCCGGTCCTGGCCGCGCCCAATGTGGGTGAACTGATGTTATTATATATCGCAGCAACACATCAAGTTGTAAGCGCGGTGCTCGTCGTCGAACGAGAAACGGAGGAACACAAGTTCCCTCTTTAAAAGCCAGTCTACTACGTGTCCACTGTCTTAACTCCATGAAAGTCCCGGTACCCACATTATCAAAAGATAGCATACACGGTGTTCATGGCATCCCGGAAGCTGCGACACTACTTTCAAGAGTGCTCGATAACGGTAGCCTCCGAAGTGCCCCTTAATGACATCATAAATAACCGCGGCGCGACTGGCCGGATTGCAAAATGGGCCATCGAGCTCCTCCCATTCAACATAACCTATAAGCCACGGCGAGCTATCAAGTCGCAAGTTTTGGCTGACTTCATCGCTGAATGGACTGAAGCCGAACTCCCTAAAGAGTACGGCGCATATTCCAATTGGATCATGCACTTCGACGGCTCCAAAATGCTGGCCGGCCTGGGGGCTGGCGTCGTCCTGACGTCCCCAACCAGAGACACAGTCCAATACGTACTATAGATTATGTACACGGACTCCAACAACGCAGCTGAATACGAGGCCCTTCTACATGGTCTCCGGATGGCAGTCTCCATGGGCATCCAGCGCCTAGAGGTCCGCGGGGATTCAAAACTCGCAATATCCCAAATAAATGGAGACTTTGACGCCAAGGATCCGAAAATGGCAGCTTACGGCAACGCCATCTTAAAAATGTCAACTCGGTTCGAAGGGCTCGAATTTCATCATATAGCCCGGGATAATAACCAGGCGGCGGATGTATTGGCATGCATCGGCGCAAAGCGCGATGCCGTCCCTCCCAACATCTTATTGGAGCGGCTTTTTAAGCCATCCATACTATGGGAAGGGGAGTCCAGAAACGACAATCCGGACCCAACCGCACCGCCCGACACCGAACATTCTGACACAATCGGTGGTTCTGCCAACGAAATAACACCTTCAGCCCACGACGTAATGGCAGTCATTGCCCCATGGACCGAGCCATTCCTAGCCTACTTAACTAGGCAGGAACTTCTTGAGGACCAAAACGAGGCCCGCTGCATAGTACAGCGATCTAAGGTGTATCTCAACCGGAGTCCTTCAAAGGTGTATCTCCGAAGAGGAAGGGCGAAATCTTCTGGCTGAAATTCACGCCGGACTCGGTGGGCACCACGCCGCAGCCCGGGCCCTTGTAGGCAAGGCCTTCCGTACAGGATTTTATTGGCTGACGGCCCGGGCAGATGCTCAGGACTTAGTCCAACGATGCGTCGGTTGCCAGCTCTTTGCTAATCAAAGCCACATGCCACCCACCGCCCTCAAAACTATACCCATCACCTGGCCGTTCGCGGTCTGGGGGCTTGACATGATTGGACCCCTTAAAGGAGGAACCCACAAGAAAAAGTACCTATTGGTCATGGTGGATAAATTCACCAAATGGATAGAGGCCAAGCCAGTTAAGACGGTCGAATCCGGACCTGTGATAGACTTCATATCTGGGGTAGTACACCATTACGACGTCCCCCATAGCATCATCACTGATAACGGCACAAACTTCACGGCCAACGAGGTTAAACTCTGGTGAAAAAACATGGGCATCAAGCTCGACTACGCTTCAGTCTATCACCCTCAAACTAATGGTCAAGTCGAACGAGCAAATGGTCTAATCATGAGCGGCATCAAACCCAGACTAGTGCGGTCCCTTAAGGAATCCAACACGCACTGGGTAGAGGAGCTCGACTCCATACTCTGGGGGCTGCGGACCACACCGAATCGCACTACCGGATTCACACCATTTTTTATGGTATATGGCGCAGAGGCAGTTTTGCCCTGCGACATAATTCATGACTCACCTCGCGTGCGCATGTACAAAGAAAGAGAAGCCGAGTTGGATCGGCAGGACAGTTTGGACGCCTTAGAGGAGGAGCGCGACGCGGCAAAAGCTCGTTCCGCATTCTATCAACAGCAGGCTCGGATATATCAAAGCAGAGAAGTACGTGCCAAAACTTACAATGTTGGCGAACTAGTTCTACGCCTGCCGGACAAGAAAAAGGACAAACTCAAGCCCAAATGGGAAGGTCCCTTCATCATCGACCAAGTCCTGACCGGCGGAGCGTACCGTCTGCGAAACGCATCGGATAACCGACTCGAGCCGAACCCGTGGAATGCAGCCCATCTTCGAAGATTCTACGCCTAGCGCCGGACTCCGAGTTCGTCTCCTTCCTCCGACTACATTTTATACTTTAGCTGTCTTTTATTTCTCTCCTTCTCCCCCCTTTTTTCTCAAAGCCTTTGGAGGCTCGCCTGCGCATTGTTCGCACACACTTGACGTGCTACTCGCACTCATTATACCCGGGGGCTTCTTTAACAGAAGCATATTTATACGGGCCTTATGCCCAACACATGTGTCACACTTCCGCATGTACCTTTTATTCACCATTATATGCATCGATATGACTTAAGTTTTGGCCAAGATAGGTTGCCTGGCTCCTGTGCTTACCCCTACGTTCCCGATTGTTCGGCTAGGAGGTAAAGGGAACACCTCTGTGATTGTTACTGCCGGGTCAGCCGGATGTGTACCTCAGACTGGGTGAAGCCGAAAGCTAGCGTTCTTAAGAGAATATTCGGTCGGTGAATTAAAAGATGATTTATCACCTATTTATTTATCTGCCCCCAGATGCTTTCTTGCTTTTTTAGCAGTCCAGACATGCACTTTAGGGCATGCCTCCCAGGGAAAGGAACCCCTAACGGAACTATTCTCCCTGGAAGATGTTTCTTACTAACCATGTAATATAACATAACTAGTTTGGCACTTGTCTGATAAAGCACTAATGACCCCTATGCCTGGTCTCCATGCATCCCTGGTTTTTTACATAACCGTGAGGGTATTCGGACACACTCCGGACTGTCGGGTCCCGAGGTTGAAGCAAAAAGGTCCGCAACGACAAACGATCTACAATCCGGCTAGAAGGCATTTTTTCATGTCATTTTAAATTACATAGTCAAGCTGACTGATGGTATTCCTCTTTGATACCATCTAATAAACTGTCTAGTTTACAGTCCCGCTGTGAATACTTTGCGGCCAACTCTACTTGGTCGTACACTAAGCTCACAGGGATCTCCTTCCCATCGGGCCCCATAGGTCCGACCTCGGCCATGTGGTTTGGGTCAGCCTTCGCATACCGTGTCTTCACCATAGCCCAGGCCTCCGTGGCACCTTGACGGCAGGCTGATATCTTCCACAACCGGAAGCGTCGCCGTGCTCCCTGAAGCTTCTCCGCAAGCTCTCCAAGACCTTCGGGTAGGGACATGGATGGCCACAAGGCCTGGGCGACTCCGCTCATCACCTGCCGAACTCGTTCGTGCAGTTGCAGCAGCTCGGGAAGTAGGTCACCCGTTGAACCAGGCATTTCCTCCGCAGGACGACCTATGAGCATGCCTACAGACATATTTCTGTTAATCGACTTCCTCGCCGAACTCTTCTTTTCAAAAGTTTGCTCAAGCACTTACTATAAATGCCGCGACGAAGCCGCCGATTCTCCCTCACGGAGTCATCCAGCTGGGCCCGAACATCTTTTAGTTCCTCGCCCAGCTGGGTGTTGGCATCTTGGAGCTTATTTTTCTCTTGCCGCACCCTCGTAAGCACCTTCTCGTCGGCCTTCAGCTGGCGTAGTAGCTGTTGCTTGTACGGATCTAGTCCGGCGCCATCTGCAATATTATTGTCAGACTTATACACACGCCGCACTCCACACACTACTTATCTTTCAAAGTATACTTTACCGGAGGGGGTCTCTGTGGCTCCCCCTGTGGCAGCTAGTGCGTCCTCAAGTTGGGCCTTGCACTCTTGAAGCTCCTGGGACAGGTGGGTATTCTTTTCTGTAAGATCCTGCATAACAAATGATCCTTAAATCAGTTATTCTAACTATTTTAAGTCTCGGGGGCTACTGGCATATATAACTGTCAAAATTCCTCACCCGTATGTCTTTCACATACTACTCCGTGGCTCTGGCTAGACCATCTTGAGCGGCACGGAGGTGCGCATCTCCCGAATTAAAAGCATTTAATGCCTCTTGGGAGAAACACGCGTCACGAAGAACTGTACGGCGGCGCCTATGATTCATGGCACTCTCCACCTCAGATCAGGTGGCGGATAATCTGTCGGCATCCTCCGTTGGAGGAGCATCCGGCGCGCGTCTTGTGTTCGTATCCCCTTCCAGACCCGGCGCTGGAGCCTGGCTGGCGGAGCCCCGATTGCCAACCTCTCCGGACACAGTCCGGCGAATGCTCTTTCTCCAGAAAAATCACGAGCGTTAGTATGCCTTCCAGTAATCTTTCCTTGAAACACGGTGGCACGCCATACCGTTGCGGCGACGTCTCGATCCGCACCGCACTTGTTTTCCGCCTGCTGGGCCGAGCTGCCCCTTGTTGGCCAACCGCCGCGGGCTCGTCTTCCCGCCTCAAAGGCACCTCCTGTGGGACACCATTGGTATGCGGTGATCAGAAATAAGCACGGAAGGGCCATGGTATCAGGACTTCGGTCACAGTTACGTGGGAAGCTGGAAATATTCCGGGGTAGTCGACTGTAATGGCGACCAAAGCATTGTTGATGCTAAGGTTGTGGAACACCCCGTCGATCAGCTCCACCTTTATGTCCGGATCCTCTTCGGAGGACGGATGGAGGGACCGTTCAGGATCCTCGGGTTGTGGGGCCAGGTTGTGTATATCCTCTACGGCCCAGCGCAGTTCCTGCGCCGAAATCACAAAGTGAGACACTTAACTTTGGGAATATGGATCGGATAGACAAACGTCCGCATACTAAGCTTCATGGGTTGTTCATGGAAAATCTGTTCAATGGACTAGCGCAGAGGAAGTCCTCCTTCTCCCCTTTGTACAGGCCGCACAGGATCTTCACCAGATCGGCGACCGATCCCGGCCCCTTGCGGCCATGACGGGTGGCATCATCCTCCCCGTTGAAATCCCACATGGGATGGCCCCTATACTGGAGCGGCTGCACCCCTCGCATAATGCATGTGGCCATGACCCCAATCATGGTCAATCCGGAATGAGTCAATAACCTTATTCGGCCCATCAGGTATTGGACGTCCCTATCATTCTCCCGTTGAGGGCTCCGCGGGCGCCAACTTAGGCGTTTCTTCAGAGGAGCGTTGCTGAACTTTGGGAGGCTGATCTGAACTGGATCCGGTAGCGGGGCGTCTTCCATATAAAACCATTCCGAAGGCCAGTCTTCGGACGCCTTCTTCGGGGTTCCGGATAGATATTCGGTCCCGACGATGTGCCATAGTTCGGCTCCGCCCACTTGATATATCGACCCCTCATGAGAACGGGGTACGAGGCAGAATAATCTCTTCCACAGCGCAAAGTGGGCCTCGACGCCCAAGAACAGCTCGCAAAGGGCCATGAAGCCCGCGATGTGCAGGATGGAGGCAGGTGTAAGGTGGTGCAGCTGGAGCCCATAGAAGTCCAGGAGCCCCCGAAGAAACGAATGTATGGGAAATCCGAGTCCTCTTATTATATAAGGGACGAAGCATACCCGCTCTCCTTTGGAGGGATTGGGGACGCTCTCCGCCTGTTTCCCGCCCTTATAGGTGGCGAGTCCGGCTCGAACCGGAACCATAAAGGCTGGGGGAAGAAATCCCTCGGCTTGGAGCGTCACTAGCTCACTATGCGGGACTGAGCATCTCCCCCAATCTCCTGGATGAGGGCTGGGAGCGCGATAGGAGGAGCCGCATCGACTGTCCATGATGGAATGGATTTTTTGTCAGAGGCGCTCCGATGAATACTCGCGGAAGGAGGACGGTGTGATTCGGATCTAGATCCACGCCTCTCTTTATCGGCAGCTCATTCGCGCAACTAGGGGGTAAAGTGTAAAAATACCCTGGCTTTTCGCATTCGTACGACACGTGGAGGATGGCCATTATTGGACGTGGAAGCCAAGAAGCGCAGCATTTATAAGAAGCCGAACACCATTCGGCGAGTACATGGAATTTGGAGAAGAACCCGCCTTGCAATGCCGAAGACAATATGCGCGCCGAACTCGTCGTCATTGAAGCCTGGTTCGGGGGCTACTGAGGGAGTCCTGGACTAGGGGGTGTCCGGATAGCCGAACTATCACCGTCGGCCGGACTACAAGACTATGAAGATACAAGATTGAAGACTTCGTCCCGTGTCCGGATGGGACTTTCCTTGGCGTGGAAGGCAAGCTTGGCGATACGGATATGTAGATCTCCTACCATTGTAACCGACTCTGTGTAACCCTAGCCCTCTCCGGTGTCTATATAAACTGGTGGGTTTTAGTCCGTAGGACGAACGACAATCATAACATAGGCTAGTCTAGGGTTTAGCCTCCTTGATCTCGTGGTAAATCTACTCTTGTACTACCCATATCATCAATATCAATCAAGCAGGAGTAGGGTTTTACCTCCACCGAGAGGGCCCGAACCTGGGCTAAAACATCGTGTCCCTTGTCTCCTGTTACCATCCGCCTAGACGCAAAGTTCGGGACCCCCTACCTGAGATCCGACGGTTTTTACACCGACAATCATCTTATAATGCAACCGCCATACCAAGCAAAATAAGATGCATAAAAGATAAACATCACATGCAATCAAAATATGTGACATGATATGGCCATCACCATCTTGTACCTTTGATCACCATCTCCAAAACACCATCATGATCTCCATCGTCACCGGCTTGACACCTTGATCTCCATCGTAGCATCGTTGTCATCTCGCCAACTATTGCTACTACGACTATCGCTACCGCTTAGTGATAAAGTAAAGAAATTACATGGCGATTGCATTTCATACAATAAAGCGACAACCATATGGCTCCTGCTAGTTGCCAATAACTCTGTTACAAAACATGATCATCTCATAAAACAATTTATATCTGATCATGTCTTGACCATATCACATCACAACAAGCCCTGCAAAAACAAGTTAGATGTCTTCTACTTTGTTGTTGCAAGTTTTACGTGGCTACTACGGTCTTCTATCAAGAACCGTTCTTACCTACGCATCAAGACCACAATGATTTTTTGTCAAGTATGATGTTTTAACCTTCAACAAGGACCGTCCATAGTCAAAATTGATTCAACTAAAGTTGGAGAAACAGACACTCGCCAACCACCTGTGTGCAAAGCACGTCGGTAGAACTAGTCTCATGAACGCGGTCATGTAATGTCGGTCTGGGCCGCTTCATCCAACAACACCGCCAAATCAAAGTAAGACGTTGGTGGTAAGCAGTATGACTATTATCACCCACAACTCTTTGTGTTCTACTCATGCATATCATCTACGCATAGACTTGGCTTGGATGCCACTGTTGGGGAACGTAGCATGCAATTTCAAAAAAATTCCTACGACCACGCAAGATCTATCTAGGAGATGCATAGTAACGAGAGGGGGAGAGAGTGTCCACGTATCCTCGTAGACCGAAAGAGGAAGCGTTAGTTAACGCGGTTGATGTAGTCGAACGTCTTCACGATCCAACCGATCCAAGTACTGAACGTATGGCACCTCCGTGTTCAGCACACGTTCAACTCGATGAGGTCCCTCGAACTCTTCATCCAGCAGAGGGTCGAGGGAGAGTCCCGTCAACACGACAATGTGGCGACGGTGTTGATGATGTGATCCACGCAGGGCTTCGCCTAAGCACTACGACGCTATTATTGGAGGTGGAAACTGTGGAGGGGGGCACCGCACATGGCAAAGAACAATTGATGTGCCTTTGGGGTGCCCCCTGCCCACGTATATAAAGGAGGAGAAGGAGGAGGCCGGCGGTCTAGAGGGGGCACGCCAAGGGGGAGCCCAACTAGGATTCCCAATCCTTGTTGGTCTCCCTTTCCTATTCCAAGAAGGGGAAAGAGGGAGGGAGAGGGAGAGAGAAAGAGGGGGCCGCGCCCCCTCCCCCTTGTGCAATTCGGACTCCCTTGGGGGGGAGGGGGCACCCTGCGGGTTGCCCTCTCCTACTCCCTTATGGCCCATTAAGGCCCATAACTTCCTCGGGGGTTTCCGGTAACCCCTCATTTCCCCGATAAATATCTGAAACATCCCGAAACCACACCGGTGTCCGAATACCTTTGTCAAATATATCAATCTTTATGTCTCGACCATTTTGAGACTCCTCGTCATGTCCGTGATCTCATCCTGGACTCCAAACAAACTTTGGTCATCAAAAACACGTAACTCATAATACAAATCATCATTGAACGTTAAGCTTGCGGACCCTACGGGTTCGAGAACTATGTAGACATGATAGAGACACAACTCCGATCAATAACCAATAGCGAAACCTAGATGCTCATATTGGCTCCTACATATTTTACGAAGATCTTTATCGGTCAAACCGCACAACAACATACGTTGTTCCCTTTGTCATCGGTATGTTACTTGCCCGAGATTCGATCGTCGGTATCATCATACCTAGTTCAATCTCATTACCGGCAAGTCTCTTTACTCATTCCGTAATGCTTCATTCCTCAACTAACTCATTAGTCACATTGCTTGCAAGGCTTATAGTGATGAGCATTACCAAGAGAGCCCATGGATACCTCTTCGATACACGGAGTGACAAATTCTAATCTCGATCTATGCCAACCCAACAAACACCTTCAGGGACACCTGTAGAGCATATTTATAATCACCCAGTTATGTTATGACATTTGATAGCACACAAGGTGTTCCTCCGGTATTCGGGAGTTGCATAATCTCATAGTCAGAGGAACATGTATAATTCATGAAGAAAGCAGTAGCAATAAAACTGTAATGATCATAACGCTAAGCTAACAGATGGGTATTGTGCATCACATCATTCTCTAATGATGCGATCCCATTCGTTAAATGACAACACATGTCTATAGTTAGGAAACATAACCATCTTTTATTAATGAGCTAGTCAAGTAGAGGCATACTAGGGACATTGTGTATTGTCTATGTATTCACACATGTACTAAGTTTCCAGTTAATACAATTCTAGCATGAATAATAAACATTTATCATGATATAAGGAAATATAAATAACAACTTTATTATTGCCTCTAGGGAATATTTCTTTCAGGAGGACGTGGAGGGGCTGGTGTTGTGGTGTGAGTTAGCCTGGTGTGGCCACCTTTATATAGCACATTCCAATGAGGCGAGGCGTCCGGGTGCGTTAATGGGCGGTGCCGGAGTGGGTTTCTCGGCCGGCGAGCCTACATAATGGTTGGAGACAGACGGGCAACGACATTCAATGGACATGGTAGATATCCGTTCCGTCCAGTCATGCATCTTCGGCATTGAACAGACGCGGACACCGAAGATGTGTCGTGAGCGGTGCCCTCGGCTGGTGCGCCACTTCAGTTTTTGAGGAATTGGCAGATTGAGATGCCCATATATTAAGAACGAGAGAAAATGTGCTACAAAGGGTGCATTACAGACCAGGTTTTAAGGTGACCTCCACCATGAAAGGAAAAAATTACATCAATCTGGTTCTGGTTCTGGGTTGTTCTCAACATCTGAGAGCCAATGAATGGAGAGGGTAGGCTGCAAAATGTCTTGTTCAGATCACGGAATTCCCCTAGTCTCCAGATTGTTGTTAGTGAGTATTACACCTCGCATCCACATCCACATGAAGAAAAGGCACTTGGGCTCAACCTTGGTCGACCAGAGCTTGTCAAAGTGCATGGTGGTGAAGGAACCAGCGAATTGGCATTGGTAAGCGATGGCGGTTGAGTATATGTTGGAGTCATTCCAGATCGAAGTGTTGGTGCAACAAACCCTAGGTCTGTTGCCCAGACTCTGCACAGGCACGGGAACAAGGTCAAGTCACCAACCCAAGTCAGAGCACAAGCGACCCAGATTATTGAAGGACCAACATGCAGATCAAGAGGACCAAAGTCAAGCCAGAGAAGCAAGATACCACCAGGAGAAAATCCTCCCTTGCCAGGCAGGCGAGCTCGACAAGGGCGGGATCACCCCCGGAAGCAGACAACCAAGACGTCCCAGCAGGGCCTGCCGGGACTCATGGAGGTGAAACCACCTCACCAACCACTCTACCATGACCCATGTCGTCAATCAGTGCGGTGTCAAGCCGCAAAGTGACTAAGTGGCAGCCATTCGCCACATGGCGGCCTCTTTCTATAGAAGGTACCTACAGATGACACCTGTCCTGTGACGTGTCTAGCGAGCAGACATGGAGCTGGCAAGATAGCCCGGAAAGGCTTGCTGGGCAAGCGACGGTGTGATGCTAAGCAGTCCATTTAATGTTGTCGGCGTCCTGGATTCAGGGGTATCTAGCCCTGCCTGTCTGTGGCCCACCACGTGGCTCCATCGACGGCCTGATACAGCCCAGCTTCAACACCAACATTGCAAGACCCTCGTGAGGGGCCAAGCCTCACGAGGCAGACAATGCCAAGACCCCCCAAGGGATCGGCCTCTTTAGGAGGGCTCCTGAGGGGCGGAGAGTTCTATGAAAGCTTCCTCACGAGGCTCGGCTGACATGAGCCATGACGACCAAGGCCAGGCGGGCGCCAGACGGGCGCAGAGCGCAGGTTTCCTCTTCAATGCAAGGGAGGCAAGCCGTAGGCGCGTAGTCCCGAGGAATCAGCCAAAGGTTTCCACTCTGGTGCAACAAGACCAAGACCGCCAGGACGGCAGGACGGAGGTCATCGACGAGCCCACTGGAACATCACGACTAGAGGCTTTTTGCAGGCGAAGACTACTTTTGTCAGGATAGACTGTACTACTTGTGCCCTTTCAAATCTGGCCGTTGTGGGATCCCTTCCCGCTCATATTTGGGAAGAGGACCAAGGCCACTATAAATAGGACTAGCCACCACCATAGTGGGGGATCAGATCCATTTCTCACCCGACCACCACACCACCTCAAGAACACCTCACCTCCTGAGGCTTGTTCATCCACTGTACTTGTTCATCTGCAGCCTGCAAGGCAATCCACCACACCACACTGGATTAGGGTATTACACCACAACGGTGGCCCGAACCAGTATAAATCTTTGTGTCTTTGTGTCTCTTTGAGCTCGTCACGCTAGGCTTAGGAGGATTGCGAGTAGGCAGGCTGGGCACGGCGTCTGTGCTCGGGTCCGTCCCTACGGTGTCGATAAATCCAACGGCTGAGCTCTGTCTGGTGGGCCGGTCCCGTTCACGTCACCTCCTGGGGTCATTGGTGTCTGGCCTTCTCATGCAATAACCTCAGGAAACTCATTCGGCGCAGGCTGCCTAACCATCTCGCAGGAGCAGCTCAAGCATCTCCAATCATGCCTCGAGGGAGGTAAGAGTACTACACTCCATGGCGGCTACCTTCTTGGCCTCGGTGAGGGCCGCTTGGGCTGCCTTCGCCTCCTCCTTCAGCTTCGTCAGGCAGTCGCGATCTCGAGCCTTCTCTAAGGCCGTCTTCTTCACCTTGGCGTCTTGATTGCCGGCGGCAGCTTCCTGGGCCTTCAGCTTATCTTCACACTCCTAGAGCTGGCTGGCCTGGGTGGCCTGCCGGTCCTGGATAGCCTTCAGATCAGCCTCCACCGCGCGACACTGGTCCTCAGCTTCTGTGGCCTCCTTCCGCGCCAGCTCGCGCGCCATGGCGGCCACCCCGAGCGCCTTCTGGGCTTCCTCCGCAGAACCCCAGGCCGCGCGAACAGACGCATCAGCGTTGAGCCAACTAGAGATCAGCCCCAGGCATCCCTGCGCTGAACGACAATCTGGGCCCTGAAGTTCACCCTGGAGGAGGTCCAGCGCCAACCTTGCCTCTTCCAGGGTCCCGGAGGGGGCAGGAGCGCCATGACTCGGCCATACACTAGGCAAGGGAGGAGACACCTTCGGCACCAAGGCAGAAGAAACCTCAGCCACAGGAAGGACCGGGGGCTCCTGAGGCTGGTTGACCTCAGCAGCCGCGGCAAGGATGGGCGCTAGAGGGGTCAGGCCTGCCGAGGGCACCGACACCTCCTGAGGACGGGCATCCACGCCCTCCGGAGATGGCGTCACCTCTATGGCTGCGAGGGCAGCGACACTCTCCTTCACCTGGGTCGCGGCAGCCTCTTCAGCACCTGCAGCCGCGGCAGCCTCCGTGCCCTCCTTCTGCTTCTTTGACGGCTGCTGCCTAATGATAGGAGAAGACGCTAAGTACCACTTCAAGAACAAACAAACAAGGTTAACAGAGAGACTTACTGGTCGATGAAGGCATAGCTCCTCTTCATGCTCAGCAGCGGGCGCAGAGGCGGAGCGGCTGGAGCCGAGCTCTTGGGAGCAGGAGAGCTTGCGGTTGGAGCCAATCGGGGCGGCGTCGGCAAAGGCGGGTTGCTCCCCGGAGGAATCAGCACAGTCGTACTCTTCTTCATGACCACTCGCTTGGGCTGCTTCGAAGAGGCCACCCTAGACCTCGTGGTGACTCCAGAAGGGCGCGACGCCTCCACCACCGGGGGTTCGTCATCATCATCGTCGTCAGGAAGGGCAGAGTATTCTTCCATAACCTCGTCCTCGGTGGCCTTGGAGGATTGGTCGTCAGAGGACAGGTGCACCAAAGCAGTAGGCGGCAGGGAAGGCCCCGGCCGCATAAGCCCAAGCTCGTCGAAGACAGGCATGGAAGCGACGACCTCCTCGGCGTCATCACGGCAGTAAAGCGGAAGCCAACCTTCTGGAGGGTCGCTCGGGTCCTTCCCCGTCAGGTAGAGCAACACCTTGCTCAGCTCCTCCTCGGAAAGGGGGTCTCGGCGCAGGAAGATTTTGTCGTCATCACCACCAAGGTTCCACAAGGGGCTGGGGCAATCTTGAAGCAGCGCGACGTGCTGCCTCAAGAAATCCTTGATGAGCATGGCCCCTGTCAGCTTCGCGCTCTTCAGCTCCTTATCCATCGCCTTCACCAACGGTGTCATGGAAGGGTTGGTGATCTTCTCAGAGCGCCACCACTTCTCGGAGATGGGTAATGCGGTTGGCAGCTTCAGCGAGCTCTGGGAGCACTTGGCATCCATTAGAACCCGCCTCTTCACGGCATCCTCTACCTTCTTCCCGGCGTGGGAGATTGCGTTGTCACCCCGCGCCGCAACATTGCCGATACACCTGACCGGATTGTCGCCAGTCATGCGAAGGAAGAAGAAATGGCGGAGCAGAGCGACGAAGGGCATCACCCCCATGAACACCTCACAATAGAAGGAGAAAAGGGACATAAGGAGAATGGAGTTGGCATGGATGTGTGATACGTCTCCAATGTATCTACTTTTCCAAACACTTTTGCCCTTATTTTGGACTCTAACTTGCATGATTTGAATGTAAACTAACCCGGACTGACGTTGTTTTCAGCAGAACTGCCATGGTGTTATTTTTGTGCAGAAACAAAATTTCTCGGAATGACCTGAAAATCCACGGAGATTACTTTTGGAAAATATAAAAAATACTGGCGAAAGAATCAAGGCCAGGGTCCCACACCATGTCCACGAGGGTGGTGGGCGCTCCCCCTCCCCCTGGGCGCGCCCCCCTGCCTCATGGCCCCCCTGGATGGCCACTGACCTCAACTCCAACTCTATATATTTGCTTTCACGGAGAAAAAAATCGAAGAGAAAGTTTCATCGTGTTTTACGATATGGAGCCGCCGCCAAGCCCTAATCTCTCTCGGGAGGGCTGATCTAGAGTTCGTTCGGGGCTCCAGAGAGGGGGATTCATCGCCGTAGTCATCATCAACCATCCTCCACCACAAATTTCATGATGCTCACTGCCGTGCGTGAGTAATTCCAGCGTAGGCTTGCTGGACGATGATGGGTTGGATGTGATTTACCATGTAATCAAGTTAGTTTTGCTAGGGTTTGATCCCTAGTATCCACTATGTTCTGAGATTGATGTTGCTATGACTTTGCTATGCTTAATGCTTGTCACTAGGGCCTGAGTGCCATGATTTTAGATCTGAACCTATTATGTTTTCATGAATATATGTGAGTTCTTGATCCTATCTTGCAAGTCTATAGTTACCTATTATGTGTTATGATCCGACAACCCCGAAGTGATAATAATCGGGATACTTCTCGGTGATGACCGTAGTTTGAGGAGTTCATGTATTCACTAAGTGCTAATGCTTTGGTATGGTACTCTATTAAAAGAGGCCTTAATATCCCATAGTTTCCAGTAGGAAACCGCTGCCACGGGAGGGTAGGACAAAAGATGGCATGCAAGTTCTTTCCATTAGCACGTATGACTATATTCGGAATACATGCCTACATTACATTGATGAACTAGAGCTACTTCTGTGTCACCCTATGTAATAACTGTTACATGAGGAATCACATCCGACATAATTATCCATCACTGATCCAATGCCTACGAGCTTTTCACATATTGTGCTTTGCTTATTTACTTTACCGTTGCTACTGTTACAATTACTACAAAACTACTACCATTACTTTTGCTACTATTACCTTTACTATTATACTACTTTGCTACTAAATACATTGCTGTAGATACTAAGTTATCCAGGTGTGGTTGAATTGACAACTCAACTGCTAATACTTAAGAATATTCTTTGGCTCCCCTTGTGTCGAATCAATAAATTTGGGTTGAATACTCTACCCTCGAAACTGTTGCGATCCCCTATACTTGTGGGTTATCAAGACTATTTTCTGGCGCCGTTGCCGGGGCGCATAGATCTTTTCTTTGAGTCACTTGGGATTTATATCTGCTAATCACTATGAGGAACTTGAAAGACGAAAGAACTAAGATTTTCCCCTCAACTACGAGGGGAGGTAAGGACTGCCATCTAGCTCTGCACTAGATTCTCCTTCTGTTTTGAGTAAGCTTGCGACACCTAAACCTGCTACTGCTATGAATTCTGATATGTCGCAAGTTATTGATGATACCACTTCTACTATGCATGATACTTATGATGAAACTACTTCTATGCTTGATACTACTTTGCCGTTAGGTGAATCTCTAGATGAACAACTTTCTAGGGTTAGAGAGAATAAAATAATTGAAGATCATATTATTGAAGATAGTGATGATGAAGGTTCTCCCCCTAAATAAGAATTGCCTGTTGTTCCTGAGGATTATGTTATGGATGAAGAAGCTGCTAGAGCTATTCTTGCTTGCAATGATAGATATGATCTTAAGAAGTTATTAGCTAAATGGAAGCAGAAATCCCTGAATGCTAAAATGAAATACGACCCTACTTTTGCTACTTCACCTATCTTTGTTACTGATAAGGACTATGAATTCTTTGTCGATCCTGAGATAGTTACTTTGGTTGAATCTGATCCTTTTTATGGCAATGAATCTGAAACTGTTGTGGAACATCTTACTAAGTTAAATGATATAGCCACCCTGTTCACTAATGATGAGAAATCTTGCTACTATTATATCCTTAAGATATTTCCATTCTAATTAAAGTGTGATGCTAAAACTTGGTTTAATTCTCTTGATCATGGTTGTGTGTGTAGTCCCCAGGATATGATTTATTACTTCTCTCCTAAATATTTCCCTGCTCATAAGAAACAAGCTGCCTTGCGGGAAATATATAATTTTGTGCAAATTGAAGAAGAGAGTCTCCCACAAGCTTGGGGCTTCTCCGATTACTTAATGCTTTGCCTGATCATCCTCTTAAGAAAAATGAAATACTTGATATCTTTTATAATGGACTAACCGATGCTTCCAAGGACCACTTGGATAGTTGTGATGGTTGTGTTTTTAGGGAAGAAGAGTCGATCAAGCTGAATTGCTATTGAATAATATGTTGACTAATGAAAATAATTGGACTCTTCCTGAGCCAATTCCTGAGCCAACTCCTGAGCCAGCTCCTGAGCCAATTCCTAAACCAACTCCAAAGAAGATGGGTGTTCTATTTCTCAGTCTTGAAGATATGCAAGAGGCAAAGAAATCAATGGAAGAAAAAGGTATTAAAGCTGAAGATGTTAAGAATTTACCTCCTATTGAAGAAATACATGGTCTTAATATACCGCCTATTGAAGAAACACATTGTCTTGATAACCCGACACAGGTAGTAAAGGTAAATTCTCTCTATAGATATGATAAAGTTGAAATCCCGTCTACTAAATTTCCTAGCCAATGTTTAGATGAATTTGATGACTTTATGTCTAGACAAGAAAACTTTAATGCCTATGTTGGTAGAGAATTAAAGATTAATGCTTTCATGATTGGACGCTTGAGTGATTATATGGCTAGTGTTAAAGGTGAACTTAAACTCATTAGCAAATATGCTTCTATGGTTACCACTCAAGCGGAGCAAGTACTTAAAGCTCAAAGTGATTTCTCGATGAATTAAATAATAAACATGACTTTGCTGTAAGAGTGGATACTAGAACTGGTAGAATGACTCAGGAACCTTTGTATCCTGAAGGCCACCCAAAGAGAATCAAACAGGATTCTCAGAGAAATAATGTAGATGCACCTAGTCCTTCTAAAAAGAAGAAAAAGGAAAATGATAGGACTTTGCATGCTTCTAGTGAACCTGTTGTAGACACACCTGAGAATCCCAATGATATTTCTATTTCTGATGCTGAAACCACAATCTGGTGATGAACATGAACCTAGTGATAATGTTAATGATAACGTTCATGTTGATGCTCAACCTAGAAATAATGATGTAGAAATTGAACCTGCTGTTGATCTTGATAACCTTCATTCCAAGAATCAATGTTATGATAAGAGATACTTTGTTGCTAGGAAGAACGGTAAAGAAAGAGAACCATGGGTTTAGAAACTCATGCCTTTTCCTCCTAAGCCATCCAAGAAAAAGGATGATGAGGATTTTGAGCGCTTTGCTGAAATGATTAGACCTATCTTCTTACGTATGCGCTTAACTGATATGCTTAAAGTGAATCCTTATGCTAAATACTTGAAGGATATCATTACAAATAAAAGGAAGATACTGGAAGCTGAAATTTCCACCATGCTTGCTAATTATACTTTTAAGGGTGGAATACCTAAGAAACTTGGAGATCCCGGGGTACAACTATACCATGCTCCATTAAAAGAAACTATGTTAAAACTGCTTTATGTGATCTTGGAGCCGGTGTTAGTGTTATGCCTCTCTCTTTATATCGTAGACTTGAATTGAATAAGTTGACACCTACTGAAATATCTTTGCAAATGGTTGATAAATCAACTGCTATACCTATCGGTATTTGTGAGGATGTGCCTGTTGTGGTTGCAAACGTCACTATCTTAACGGACTTTGTTATTCTTGATATTCCCGAGGACGGTAGTATGTCGATTATCCTTGGTAGACCCTTTTTGAATATTGCAGGGGCTGTTATTGATTGCAATAAAGGCAATGTCACTTTTCATGTTAATGGTAATGAGCATACGGTACACTTTCCGAGGAAACAACCTCAAGTTCATAGCATCAATTCTATTGGAAAATTTCCAACTATTATTATTGGAGGTTTTGAATTTTCTCTTCCTACTGTCAAGAAAAAGTATGATATTCTTATTATTGGGGATGTTCATATCCCCGTTGAGGTAACCTAGTGTTATTCGAAATTTCTCCGGTTCTATGTTATTCGAAATGAGTTTGTTAACAAGACTTGATCAACCTTGTTAGTGGATTCCTTTTTATGATCATGAGATGGATGAAACTAGAAGGCACAATCTTGTGTACCCTCCTTTTACTTTCTGTTATTTAGAATAAATAAAGCAAAAATAGTATTTTCTGTCTGTTTTCTGAATTATCCATGCAATAAAAAATATCCCAAAGATAAAAGTTCTCCAAATGCCCTGCAAATTTAGTATGATTTCTATGGAATATTTGAGGATTTTAGGCGCTGAGAACATAGCAGGGGGGCAAGCACCTGGCCACGAGGTTCTAGGGCGCGCCCACCCTTACTGGGCACGCCCCCTGCCTCATGGGCCCATGGTGGCCCCCCTCCACTTATTCCTGCACCCACAAACTCTATCTTCCTCCCAAAAAAAACCCCATCCAGCTCAAGCACGAGTTCTAGCTCATTTTTGCAATCTTGTTGCTCAAAGCTCTGTTCACAAAACTGCTTTGGGAGATTGTTCTTTGGTATGTGACTCCTCCAATGGTCCAATTAGTTTTTGTTCTAGTGCTTTATTCATTGCAAATTTTTGTTGTCTAGGTGACCCTGTTCTTGAGCTTGCATGTAAAATTTATGAGGTCCCAAATAATTCTAATGCATGATATAGGCTCTAGGCACTTATGGGAGTAGTTGCTATCAGTTTTGTTGAGTTTGATTCACTTCTATTTTGAGTTACTAAAAAATTCAGAAATTTTTCAGAGGAAGAAATATGTTTAGGAAAATGTACCAAGGTGGTTCTTCAACAAAGAAAGGACCCAGGTGCGCTATGCGTGAGCAAGATGATGAACCACTAAGGGAAGCTGATGTGTGGCCTTGTGAATGGCCGTCAGAAGAGTTTATCATCAATGCAGGCATCAAGGATGAATTTGATGCATATGTGCGTAATGCTGATCTTGAGGACTTCATGCAAGATATGTGTCCTCAATACCACTATTTGACTGATACATTCGTGAGAAGGTTTAAATTTACATCTTCGCGTAATTCTCAAAATGTCTAGTTTGATATTTATGATCGATCATATACCATGTACTTAGAAGATTTTACTACTGCTTGCAAACTCCCGCAGTGGGGTAATGTTAATGAACCCCGTAAATCTGAATATAAAGACTTTCTTGCTAGTATCACTATGGGAGAATCTAGAGATATATCACAAGCTACCATAGGGAGCATTCCTTTTCCTGCTATACATTATTTTGCTCTCTTCATTGGTAGATGCATTAATGGTAAAGATGAAGCATGTCACATGTGTGTCCCTGATCTTTGTGTTCTCAAGTGTGTTGTATTAGGTAATAAACATTATACCTCGGGGGCAATTGTTGCACGTAGGTTGCATAATAATGGTTTAGTTGGAGATTTATTTGGAGGGATTTATGCGACCCGTGTTGCTAATTATCTTGGTATACCTCCACGTGAGGGTGATAGGGAGTTGCTTCCCGCTTATTTAGATTATGACGCTATGGTCAGTCATCATTTTCTTGTGAGGAATGAACAATTCCTCGAGGATCGACAAATCTTTGACAGACGTCGCGCTGTCCATGTTACTCTCCTGCTCCTTCCCTTTTTGATTACCAGGCAAAACAAAGATATGTTGTCACCAGGGAGGAGGCAAACGAACACGAGAGGAGAGCGGAGGGAGCTAGTCACCATGCCATAGCTCAGGAGGCAATGGCTGCTGCATCTTAGTACGACCCCAGTTATAACTTTGGATATCACTCAGGCTATCCATGGCCATAGACCAACTTAGGCCAAAAGCCTAAGCTTTGGGGAGTACGTATCTCTCACTGATATTACATTCATGTTCACACACTTATTCTAGTTGTCGGTGCTCATACTTTTTCACTGTATTATCCATGCTAGTTTAAATTCTTTTTCTAGCCTTCTTCTTGTGTGTTTGATAAATCTTAAGAAAAACCAAAAAATAGTTAGTTTAATTTTCATGCTTGTAGTAGTAAATAAAAAGAAAACCCAAAAAGATTTCTCGTTCTTCTTTTTGCTTGTTGGGAGCTTTCCCGTGTAAATAGTTTTATTTCCTGGCTCTCATATGCATGTTTGTTTATTTAACTTAGAGCCCATATTAC
Source organism: Triticum dicoccoides (assembly GCF_002162155.2). Lineage (NCBI taxonomy): Eukaryota > Viridiplantae > Streptophyta > Magnoliopsida > Poales > Poaceae > Triticum > Triticum dicoccoides. The sequence goes on along the minus strand of NC_041381.1, from coordinate 359,346,429 downwards.
CTTGTCTCCTCCCTTGAAATGAATGCTTGCAGATTCCAGCTTAGTCCAATGCACGTGCACTATTATTATTATACACTCTGTTTAGTCGTGCAAGTGAAAGGCAATAATGACGATATATGATGGACTGATTGAGATGGGAGAAGCTGGTATGAACTCGACCTCTCTTGTTTTTATAAATATGATGAGTTTATCGTTCCTGATTCAGCTTATTATCAATAAACATGTTTGCAATGACAATTAGAGATTATAGTTGCTTATGTCATGCTTAATTAGCTAGGGGCTTATAATGGTTTACCTTGCGTGCTAACATGCTATTAAAATGGTTGTGATGTGGTATGATAGGGTGGTATCATCCTTTGAATGATTCGAGTGACTTGACTTGGCACATGTTCATGCATGTAGTTGAAACAAATCAACATAGACTTCACGATATTTATGTTCTTGGTGGATTATATCCTACTCATGCTTGCACTCAGTGTTGATTAATTTTAATGCATGTCCATGACTGTTGTCGCTCTCTCAGTTGGTCGCTTGCCAGTCTCTTTCTGGCCTTCCCCTGTACTAAGCGGGAATACTGTTTGTGCATCCAAACTCCATAAACCCCAAAGTTATTCCATATGAGTCCACCATACCTTCCTATATGCGGTATTTACCTGCCGTTCCAAGTAAATTTGTATGTGCCAAACTCCAAATCTTCAAATGAAATTCTGTTTTGTATGCTCGAGCAGCTCATGTATCAACTAGGGATGTCTGTATCTTCCATGCTAGGTGGGTTATTCTCAAGAGGAGTGGACTCCGCTCCTCATTCACGAGAAAATGGCTGGTAACCGGGATGCCCAGTCCCATGATCAAAAAGATCAAAGCAAATCAAAATAATTAAACAAAACTCCCCCAGGGCTGTTGTTAGTTGGAGGCACTCGTTGTTTCGAGCAAGCCATGGATTGATGCTTGTTGGTGGTGGGGAGTATAAACTTTACCATTCTGTTTGGGAACCGCCTATAATGTGTGTAGCATGGAAGATATCGAGATCTCATAGTTGTTGCGTTGACAGTGAAAGTATACCGCTCAAAATGTTATTCATCTCTATTTTAAAATCGAGCTCTGGCACCTCTACAAATCCCTGCTTCCCTCTGCGAAGGGCCTATCTATTTACTTTTATGTTGAGTCATCGCCCTCTTATTAAAAAGCACCCGCTGGAGAGCGCATTGTCATTTGCATGCATTACCATTAGTTTATATTGGGTATGACTTGACTAGAGCTCTTTTACCATGAATTACAATGTCTATTCAGTCCTTGATCTTTAAAGGTGCTCTGCATTTATGTTTTGCGGTCTTAGAAAGGGCTAGCGAGATACCATCTTGTTATATCATATTATGATTGTTTTGAGAAAGTGTTGTCATCCGAGATTTATTATTATTGCTCGCTTGTTGATTATGCCATTGATATGAGTAAACATGAGACCTAAGTGTTATTGTGAATATGGTTAGTTCATAATCTTTGCTGAAAACTCGAATGCTGGCTTTACATATTTACAACAACAAGAGCAAACAGAGTTTGTAAAAGTTTTTCTTTATCACTTTCAACTTATCAACTGAATTGCTTGAGGACAAGCAAAGGTTTAAGCTTGGGGGAGTTGATACGTCTCCAACGTATCTACTTTTCCAAACACTTTTGCCCTTGTTTTGGACTCTAACTTGCATGATTTGAATGGAAACTAACCCGGACTGACGCTGTTTTCAGCAGAACTGCCATTGTGTTATTTTTGTGCAGAAACAAAAGTTCTCGGAATGACCTAAAAATCCATGGAGATTACTTTCGGAAAATATAAAAAATATTGGCGAAAGAATCAAGGCCATGGGGCCCACACCCTGTCCATGAGGGTGGGGGCGCGCCCCCTCCCCCTGGGCCTGCCCCCTGCCTTGTTGGCCCCCTGGATGGCCACTGACCTCAACTCCGACTCTATATATTTTATTTCGCGGAGAAAAAAATCAGAGAGAAAGTTTCATCGCGTTTTACGATACGGAACCGCCGCCAAGCCCTAATCTCTCTCGGGAGGGCTGATCTGGAGTCCGTTCGGGGCTCCGGAGAGGGGGATTCATCGCCGCCGTCATCATCAACCATCCTCCATCACAAATTTCATGATGCTCACCGCCGTGCGTGAGTAATTCCATCGTAGGCTTGCTGGACGGTGATGGGTTGGATGAGATTTACCATGTAATCAAGTTAGTTTTATTAGGGTTTGATCCCCAGTATCCACTATGTTCTGAGATTGCTGTTGCTATGACTTTGCTATGCTTAATGCTTGTCACTAGGGCCCGAGTGCCATGATTTCAGATCTGAACCTATTATGTTTTCATGAATATATGTGAGTTCTTGATCCTAGCTTGTAAGTCTATAGTTACCTACTGTGTGTTATGATCCGACAACCCCAAAGTGACAATAATCGGGATACTTCTCGGTGATGACCGTAGTTTGAGGAGTTCATGTATTCACTAAGTGCTAATGCTTTGGTCCGGTACTCTATTAGAAGGAGGCCTTAATATCCCTTAGTTTCCAGTAGGACCCCGCTGCCACGGGAGGGTCAGACAAAAGATGTCATGCAAGTTCTTTTCGATAAGCACGTATGACTATATTCGGAATACATGGCTACATTACATTGATGAACTGGAGCTAGTTCTGTGTCACCCTATGTTATAACTATTACATTAGGAATCGCATCCGACATAATTATCCATCACTGATCCAATGCCTACGAGCTTTTCACATATTGTGCTTTGCTTATTTACTTTACCGTTGCTACTGTTACAATTACTACAAAACTACTACCGTTACTTTTGCTATTGTTACCTTTACTATCATACTACTTTGCTACTAAATACTTTGCTGTAGATAGTAAGTTATCCAGGTGTGGTTGAATTGTCAACTCAACTACTAATACTTGAGAATATTCTTTGGCTCCCCTTGTGTCAAATCAATAAATTTGGGTTGAATACTCTACTGTCGAAAATTGTTGTGATCCCCTATACTTGTGGGTTATCAATGTGGAGCGCGTGAAGACCATAGTGGTGAAGGACGACAAAGAAGAAGTGGGAGAATGGAGGTACCAGCCACGAGTAGACACTGGGCATGAAGAAGGGGAAGAAGGTGCTGCCCGCGGGCTCCGGTGAAGCGGTGGCGACCCGGAGCGCTGTCTTCTTCCACTCATTGTCGTCGCTCGCCGTCGAGAGGAGCGTGGTCTAGGGCTTCTCCCCGGACACGCAGGGCACCAGCAGCCCTGTCTCGTACCAGGCAGGACTGGCAGCCGGGGCGGGAGCCGCGGTCTTCTCGGCGGCCATCGAGCAGAAGATTTGGGAGAAATCAGCAGATCTGGTGAGTTCTTTCGCTGCTGGGAGAAGGGGATCTGGAGCAAGACGAAGAAGGATCAATGAAAGCCTGGTAGCAGGAGGCACCCCTTTTGTTAGACGGAAGCAGTTTCCAAGGCAACGTGGGGAAATGGAGTCGCCCACGTCCAATCAATCGCCACGTGTCATCAAGGCCGCAAGCGGTTAGGGCCCGCGGCACTCCGCACTTGCCCTTTGGCTTTACCTGGAAGCCAAGTCCAAACGCGCCTTGGGCCCGGGGGCTACTGTCGGCGTCCTGGATTTGGGGGTATCCAGCCCTGCCTGCCTGCGGCCCACCATGTGGCTCCATCGATGGCCTGGTACGGCCCAGCTTCAACACCAACAGCGCAAGACCCTCGCGAGGGGCCAAGCCTCGCGAGGCGGACCACGCCAAGACTGTCGGTGTCAAAACCGGTGGATCTCGGGTAGGGGGTCCCGAACTGTGTGTCTAAGGCTAATGGTAACAGGAGGAGGGGGACACAATGTTTACCCAGGTTCGGGCCCACTCGATGGAGGTAATACCCTACTTCCTGCTTGATTGATCTTGATGATATGAGTATTACAAGAGTTAATCTACCACGAGATCATAGAGGCTAAACCCTAGAAGCTAGCCTATGATTCTGATTGTTCTTGTCCTACGGACTAAACCCTCCGGTTTATATAGACACCGGAGGAGGCTAGGGTTACACATAGTCGGTTACAGAGAAAGGAATATTCATATCCTAACCGCCAAGCTTGCCTTCCACGCAAAGGAGAGTCCATCCGGACACGGGACGAAGTCTTATATCTTGTATCTTCATAGTCCAACAGTTCGGCATATGCATATAGTCTGGTGGTCCGAGGACCCCTTGATCTGGGACTCCCTCAATAGCCCCTGAACCAGGCTTCAATGACAATGAGTCCGGCACACAGATTGTCTTCGGCATCGTAAGGCGGGTTCCTTCTCCGAATATTCCAAAGTAGATCTTGACCATAAGAATCATGTATGGCTCTGCAAAACAAAGTCCACATACCACTGTAGAGAGTATAATATCCCACGAGTCCAACTACTGACAACTCATAGCATGACATCACACCACGGTCCGGTCTTTATTCGAACAATTTTTATCCTGCCCCTCCGTATCTCGACGCGCGGTTTCATTGGCATGTCTTGTCAAAGCAGAGATCGTGTCCCCTTATCATGGGATTCTCATCAATGCGGGTATGGGTAACCCAACCGTGCCATCCGCACGGCGCTTGGGAAATAAGCGAGCTTTAGGGCAAGTGGGGAAGTGCACGATTTTTACTGCCTTCATAAAGGGATAAGGATTCTCCTCTTTCACCCACGCCTTGTTCTTCCTCTGCTCATTCATTCTCGAGCTCCAACGCCCAAGATCTCACCTTCTCCGCCCGAAAATGCACTCCAATCATGTCCGGATCTGGAGCTGGAGGCAAGTGGATGGCCTCCTCTGTCAAGAAGGAGGACATCAAGAAGCTCCGGGAGGCCGGGTACTTGTCCAAAGACATCGCTCATCGGCTTCTGGCCAAGGGGCAGATCATCCCTACCCCGGAGCCCCAAGAAAGGGTGGTGTTTATCTCCCACTTGTCTGTGGGCTGGGATTGGCCCTCCACCTGTTCGTCCGCGGATTGATGTTCTACTATGGGCTGGACGTCCATGACTTGGCCCCCAACTCCATCCTCAACATCTTGGCATTTATTGTCATGTGTGAGGCCTTCCTCTGCATCCCACCTCACTTCGGCCTATTGCTGAAGACCTTCAATGTGAAGCCAAAGGTGGTGAGCGGCCAACAAGCGGAGTGCGGAGGCGCCATCGTGGGCAAGATGCCCAATGTCACCTGGCCCGAAGGCTCCTTTGTGGAGACTGTAAGGGGTGGCAATCGGGGTGGTTCTACATCACCGAGCCGCGTGGCACTAACTGGGCGGCGACACCCAAATTCCGATCCGGAGTCCCCATGCGGCTCACATCCTAGCAAGAGAAGGGTTTAGCCTAGGGCTCAGAGGAAGAAGTGACTAGGCTCCAAACATGTGTCCAGAACATGATAAGCAAGAAAATGAAGCTTGTCAACGTGGTCCAGGTTATGCTCTTCCGCCTGATACTTACGTGCCAGAGCCGGACTTGTAATTTGTGGGAGTTCGACCCGGCCAAGCACCAGATGCTGTTGGAGCTCTTCGGTACAACACACGAAGACATCTGGAAGGTGCTCTTCAAGGCCAGCGAGGTACCACCACCCACGACCGAAGATCGCGGGCTTAGCGCAAAACGCCGGGCTAATCCGGTAAGTTCTTTTATGTTTGCAAGGTATACCTTTTACTAGCATATCTGCAGGAGGAACCTAAGCCTCCATGCCAATCTTTTAGGCCTGGGTAACGATAGCGGAGCAGATTAACTATCCGGCTCTGCTACCCGAAGATCCAGAAACGCCTCTTCTGACGAAGATGCTGTTTCCGACGCCTTATGGGGTGCCGGAGAATAACTTCAAGAAGGCAGCCAAGGGGACCAGAGATGGTCTCTGTCGGTGTCAAAACCGGCGGATCTCGGGTAGGGGGTCCCGAACTGTCGTCTAGGTGGATGATAACAGGAGACAAGGGACACGATGTTTTTACCCAGGTTCGGGCCCTCTCGGTGGAGGTAAAACCCTACTCCTGCTTGATTAATATTGATGATATGGGTAGTACAAGAGTAGATCTACCACGAGATCAAGGAGGCTAAACCCTAGAAGCTAGCCTATGGTATGATTGTTGTTCGTCCTACGGACTAAAACCCTCCGGTTTATATAGACACCGGAGAGGGCTAGGGTTACACAGAGTCGGTTACAATGGTAGGAGATCTACATATCCGTATCGCCAAGCTTGCCTTCCACGCCAAGGAAAGTCCCATTCGGACACAGGACGAAGTCTTCAATCTTGTATCCTCATAGTCTTGGAGTCCGGCCAAAGATGATAGTTCGGCTATCCGGACACCCCCTAGTCCAGGACTCCCTCAGTAGCCCCCGAACCAGGCTTCAATGATGATGAATCCGGCGTGTTGATTATCTTCGGCATTGCAAGGCAGGTTCTTCTCCAAGTCCTGTGATGAATAGTGTCCGGCTTCTTGTAAATGCTGCGCTCCTTGGCTTCTACGCCCAATAATGGCCATCTTCCACGTGTCAAACAAATGCGAAAAGCCAGGGTATTTTTACACTTACCCCTAGCCACGCAAATGAGCCGCCTATAAAAGGAGACGAGGATCTAGATCCGAATCACACCATCCTCCCTCCACGAGCACTCACCGGAGCGCCTTTGACAAGGATCCATTCCATCATGGACAGTCGACGCGGCTCCTCCTCTCGTGCTCCCAGCCCTCAGCCAGGAGATTGGGGGAGATGCTCAGTCCCGCATAGTGAGTTAGTGATGCTCCAAGCTGAGGGATATCTTCCCCCAGCTTTATGGTTCCGGTTCGAGCCGAACTCGCCACCTACATGGGCGGAAAGCAGGCGGAGAGCGTCCCCAATCCCTCCAAAGGAGAGCGGGTATGCTTTGTCTCTTATCTAATAAGAGGACTCGTATTTCCGATACATCCGTTTCTCCGGGGGCTCCTGGAGTTCTACGGCCTCCAACTGCACCACCTTACGCCTGCCTCCATTTTGCACATCGCGGGCTTCGTGGCCCTTTGCGAGCTGTTCCTGGGCGTCGAGGCTTATTTTGCGCTGTGAAAGAGATTATCCTTCCTCGTACCCCGTTCTCATGAGGGGTCGATATATCAAGTGGGCGGAGCCGAGCTACGGCGCATCGCCAGGACCGGATATCTATCTGGAACCCCGAAGAAGGCGTCCGAAGACTAGCCTTCGGAATGGTTCTATATAGAAGACGCCCTGCTACCGGATCCAGTTCGGATCGGCCTCCCGGAGTTCAGTAACGCTCCCTTGAAGAAACGCCTAAGTTGGCGTCCGCGGAGCTCTCAACAGGAGAATGACAGGGACCTCCTTTACCTGATGGGCCGAATAAGATTATTGGCTCATTTCGGATTGACCATGATCGGAGTCATGGCCACATGCATTATGCGGGGGGTGCAACCGCTCTAGTATAGGGGCCACCCCATGTGGGATTTCAACGGGGAGGTTGATGCCACCCGCCATGGCCATAAGGGGCCGGGATCGGTCGCCGATCTGGTGAAGATCTTGTCCGGCCTGTACAAAGGGGAAAAGGAGGATTTTCTTCGCGTCAGCCCACTGAACGGGTTTTCTATGAACAATCCTCGAAGCTGGGTAAGCGGACATTTCTTTTTGCCTATCCGATCCACATTCCCATGGTTAAGTATCTCATTTTGTGATTTCGTCGCAGGAACTGCGCCGGGCCGTAGAGGATATACACAACCCGGCTCCACAACCCGAGGATCTGGGACGGTCCCTCGATCTGGCCTCTGAAGAGGATCCGGACATACAGGTGGAGCTGATCGACGGGGTGTTCCACCAACTTAGCATCGACAATGCTTTGGTCGCCATTACGGCCGACTACCCCGGAATATTTCCAGCTTCCCAGGTAACTGTGACCGAAGTCCTGATACCATGACCCATCCGTGCTAATTTCTGATCACCGTATACAAAGAGTGTTCCGCAGGAGGTGCCTTCGAGGCGGGAAGCCGAGCCCGCGATGGCTGGCCAGCAAGGGGCAGCTCGGCCCAGCAGGCGGAAAAGAAGTGCGGTGTGGATCGAGACGTCGCCGCAACGGTATGGCGCGCCACCATGTTTCCAGGAAAGATTCCTGGAAGGTATACTAACACTCATGATTTTTTCAGGAGAAAGAGCGCTCGCCGGACTGTGTACGGACAGGTTGTCAATCAAGCCTCCGCCAGCCAGGCTCCAACACTAGGTCCGGAGGGGGAGGCGAACACCAGGCGCGCGTCGGGTGCTCCTCCAACGGAGGATGCCGACAGGTTGTCCACCACCAGATCTGAGGTGGAGAGTGCCATGAATCACAGGCATCGCCGGACAATCCTTCGTGACGCATGTTTCTCCCAAGAGACATTGAATGCCTTTAATTCGGGAGATGCGCACCTCTGTGCCGCTCAAGATGGTCTAGCCAGACCCACGGAGCAGTATGTGCAAGACATACGGGTGAGGAATTTTGACAGTTATATGTGTCAGTTGCCCCCGAGACTTAAAATAGTTAGAATAACTGATTTAAGGGTCATTTGTTATGCAGGATCTTACAGAAAAGAATACCCATCTGTCCCAGGAGCTTCAAGAGTGCAAGGCCCAACTTGAGGCCGCACTAGCCGCCACAGGGGGAGCCACAGAGACCCCCTCCGGTAATATATACTTCGAAAGATAAGTAGTTTGTGAAGTGCGGCGTGTGTATAAGTCTGACAATAATATTGCAGATGGCACCGGACTAGATCCGGACAAGCAACAGCTACTACGCCAGCTAAAGGCCGGCGAGAAGGTGCTTACAAGGGTGCAGCAAGAGAAAAATAACCTCCAAGATGCCAACACCCAGCTGGGCAAGGAACTAAAAGATGTTCGGGCCCAGCTGTCTGACTCCATGAAGGAGAATCGGCAGCTTCGTCACGGCATTTATAGTAAGTGCTTGAGCGAACTTTTGAAAAAAAGAGTTCGGCGAGGAAGTCGATTAATAGAAATATGTCTGTAGGTATGCTCACAGGTCGTCCTGCAGAGGAAATGCCCGGTTCAACGGGTGACCTACTTCCCGAGCTGCTGCAGCTGCACGAATGAGTTCGACAGGTGATGAGCGGAGTCGCCCAGGCCTTGTGGCCATCCATGTCCCTACCCAAAGGTCTTGGAGAGCTTGCGGAGAAGCTTCAGGGAGCACGGCGGCGCTTCCGGCTATGGAAGATATCGGCCTGCCGTCAAGGCGCCAGGGAGGCCTGGGCCATGGTGAAGACGCGGTATGCGAAGGCTGACCCAAACCACATGGCCGAGGTCGGACCTATGGGGCCCGATGGGAAGGAGATCCCTGTGAGCTTAGTGTACGACCAGTAGAGTTGGCCGCGAAGTATTCCCAGCGGGACTGTAAACTAGACAGTCTATTAGATGGTATCGAAGAGGAATACAATCAGTCAGCTTGACTATGTAATTTAAAATGACATGTAAAATGCCTTCTAGCCGGATTGTAGATCGTTTGTCGTAGCGAACCTTTTCGCTTCAACCTCGGGACCCGACAGTCCGGAGTGTGTCCGAATACCCTCGCGGTAATATAAAAAATCGGGGCATGCATGGAGACCAGGCGTAGGGGTCATTAGTGCTTTATCAGACAAGTTCCCAACTAGTTATGTTATATTACATGGTTAGTAAGAAACATCTTCCAGGGAGAATTGTTCCGTTAGGGGTTCCTTTCCCTGGGAGGCATGCCCTAATGTGCATGTCCGAACTGCGTAAAAAGCAGGAAAGCATTTAGGGGCAGATAAATAAATAGGTGATAAATCATCTTTTAATTCACCGACCGAATATTCTCTTAAGAACGCTAGCGTTCGGCTTCACCCAGTCTGAGGTACACATCCGGCTGACCCGGCAGTAACAATCACAGAGGTGTTCCCTTTACCTCCTAGCCGAACAATCGGGAACGTAGGGGTAAGCACAGGAGCCAGGCAACCTATCTTGGCCAAAACTTAAGTCATATCGATGCATATAATGGTGAATAAAAGGTACATGCGGAAGTGTGACACATGTGTTGGGCATAAAGCCCGTATAAATAAGCTTTTGTTAAAGAAGCCCCCAGGTATAATGAGTGCAGTAGCACGTCAAGTTTGTGCGAACAATGCGCAGGCGGGCCTCCGAAGGCTTGTGAGAAAAAAGGGGGGGAGAAGGAGAAAAATAAAAGACAGTTAAAGTATAAAATATAGACGGGGGAAGGAGACGAACTCAAAATCCGGCGCTAGGCTTAGAATCTTCGGAGACGGGCTGCGTTCCATGGGTTTGGCTTGAGTCGGTTATCCGATGTGTTTCGCAGACGGTACGCTCCGCCGGTCAGGACTTGGTCAATGATGAAGGGACCTTCCCATTTGGGATTGAGTTTGTCCTTTTTCTTGTCCGACAGGCGTAGAACTAGTTCACCAACATTGTAAGTTTTGGCCCGTACTTCTCTGCTTTGGTATCTTCGAGCCTGCTGTTGATAGAATGCGGAACGAGCTTTGTCCACGTCGCGCTCCTCTTCTAAGGCGTCCAAACTGTCCTGCCGATCCAGCTTGGCTTCTCTTTCTTCGTACATGTGCACGCGAGGTGAGTCATGAATTATGTCAAAGGGCAAAACTGCCTCTGCGCCGTATAGCATAAAAAATGGTGTGAATCCGGTAGTGGATTCGGCGTGGTTCGCAGCCCCCAGAGTACGGAGTCGAGCTCCTCTACCCAGTGTGTGTTAGATTCCTTAAGGGACCGCACTAGTCTGGGTTTGATGCCGCTCATGATTAGACCATTTGCTCGCTCGACTTGACCGTTAGTTTGAGGGTGATAGAGTGAAGCGTTGTCGAGCTTGATGCCCATGTTTTTGCACCAGAGTTTAACCTTGTCGGCCGTGAAGTTCGTGCCGTTATCAGTGATGATGCTATAGGGGACGCCGTAATGGTGTACTACCCCTGATATGAAGTCTATCATGGGTTCGGATTCGGCCGTCTTAGCTGGCTTGGCCTCTATCCATTTGGTGAATTTATCCACCATGACCAATAGGTATTTTTGCTTATGGGTTCCTCCTTTAAGGGGTCCAACCATGTCAAGCCCCCAGACCGCGAACAGCCAGGTGATGGGTATATTTTTTAGGGCGGTGGGTGGCATGTGGCTTTGATTAGCAAAGAGCTAGCAACCAACGCATCGTTGGACTAAGTCCTGTGCATCTGCCCGGGCCGTCGGAAAATAAAATCCTGTACGGAAGGCCTTGCCTACAAGGGCTAGGGCTGCGGCGTGGTGCCCACCGAGTCCGGCATGAATTTCAGCCAGAAGATTTTGCCCTTCCTCTTCAGAGATACACCTTTGAAGGACTCCGGTTGTGCTTTTCTTATAAAGCTCTCCCTCATGGACCTTATAGGCTTTAGATCGCTGAACTATGCAGCGGGCCTCGTTTTGGTCCTCGGGAAGTTCCTGCCTAGTTAAGTAGGCTAGGAATGGCTCGGTCCACGGGGCAATAACTGCCATTATTTCTTGGGCTGGAGGTGTTATTTCGTTGGCAGAACCATCGATTGTGTCAGAATGTTCGGTGTTGAGCGGTGCGGTTGGGTCCGGATTGTTGTTTCCGGACTCCCCTTCCCATAGTACGGATGGCTTGAAAAGCCACTCCAGGAAGATGTTGGGAGGGACGGCATCGCACTTTGAGCCGATGCGTGCCAATACGTCCGCCGCCTGGTTATTATCCCGGGCTATATGATGAAATTCGAGCCCTTCAAACCGAGCTCACATTTTTACGACGACGTTACGGTAAGCTGCCATTTTCGGATCCTTGGCGTCAAAGTCTCCATTTATTTGGGATATTGCAAGGTTTGAATCCCCGCGGACCTCTAGGCGCTGAATGCCCATGGAGACTGCCATCCGGAGACCATGTAGAAGGGCCTCGTATTCGGCTGCGTTGTTGGAGTCCGTGTACATTATCTGGAGTACATATTGGACTGTGTCTCTGGCTGGGGACGTCAGGACGACGCCAGCCCCCAGGCCGGCCAACATTTTGGAGCCATCGAAGTGCATGATCCAATTGGAATATGCGCCATGCTCTTTGGGGAGTTCGGCTTCAGTCCATTCGGCGATGAACTTAGCCAAAACTTGCGACTTGATAGCTCGCCATGGCTTATAGGTTATGTCGAATGGGAGGAACTCGATGGCCCATTTTTCAATCCGGCCAGTCGTGTCGCGGTTGTTTATAATGTCATTAAGTGGTACTTTGGAGGCTACTGTTGTCGAACACTCTCGAAAGTAGTGTCGCAGCTTCCGGGATGCCATGAACACCGCGTATGCTATCTTTTGATAGTGTGGGTACCGGGACTTGCATGGAGTTAGGAAAATGGACACATCGTAAACTAGTTTTCGAAGAGGGAACTTGTGTCCGTCCGTTTCTCGTTCGATGACGAGCACCGCGCTTACAACTTGATGTGTTGCCGCGATATATAATAACATTGGTTCGCCCAAATTGGGCGCGGCCAGGACCGAATTTGTTGCCAATATGGCTTTGATTTCTTCGAGTCTGGCCGTGGCGGCATCCGTCCACTCGAAGTGTTCGGTGCGCCGGAGGAGGCGATAAAGGGGTAATGCCTTTTCTCCTAAGCGGGAGATAAAGCGGCTTAGAGCCGCCACACATCCAGTCAATTTTTGTATTTGCTTGAGGTCTTTTGGGATATCCAATTGTGATAGGGCTCGGATCTTGGCTGGGTTTGCTTCAATTCCTCTACCGAATACGATGAATCCCAAGAGCTTTCCGGCTGGTACGCCGAAAACGCATTTTTCCGGGTTGAGCTTAATGTTGTATGTTTGGAGATTGTCGAATGTGAGCCTTAAGTCATCTACTAGAGTTTCGACATGTTTGGATTTGACGACCACATCGTCTACGTATGCCTCCACTGTTTTGCCGATCTGGTTTGCCAGACATGTCTGAATCATGCGCTGATATGTTGCGCCGGCGTTTTTGAGCCCGGAGGGCATTGTGTTGAAGCAGAATGGTCTGTATGGAGTGATGAATGCCGTTGCAGCTTGGTCTGGCTCCGCCATCTTGATTTGGTGGTAGCCGGAGTATGCGTCGAGGAAGCACAATGAATCGTGCCCTGCAGTAGCATCGATGATTTGATCGATGTGGGGGACGGGGAATGGATCCTTTGGGCAAGCCTTGTTAAGGTCTTTAAAGTCGACACATAGGCGCCAGGACTTATCTTTCTTTGGTACCATCACCAGGTTTGCTAGCCAGTCCGGATGTTCTATATCTCTGATGAATCCGGCTTCTAAAAGTTTGGCTAGCTCCTCTCCCATTGCCTGTCTCTTGGGTTCGGAAAAACACCGAAGAGCCTATTTGACTGGCTTGAATCCTTTTAGGATATTTAGGCTGTGCTCGGCCAGCCAGTGTGGGATTCCTGGCATGTCTGAAGGGTGCCAGGCAAAAATGTCCAAGTTTTCCCGTAGGAATTCTCGTAGTGCAGCGTCTACATCAGGGTTTAACTGTACCCCAATGGAGGCTGTCTTTGTAGGGTCCGTTGGATGGACTTGGAATTTGACTATTTCGTCCGCTGGTTTAAAAGAGGTGGACTTGGATCTCTTATCGAGTATCACATCGTCCCTGTTCACCGTGGAGCGCAGCGCAGTAAGTTCCTCGGCCGCTAGGGCTTCGGATAGTGCCTCGAGGGCTAGTGCGGCTGTCTTATTTTCGGCGCGGAGTGCTATGTCCGGATCACTGGCGAGGGTGATGATTCCGTTGGGCCCGGGCATTTTGAGCTTCATGTACCCGTAATGGGGTATAGCTTGAAAAAATTGTGAATGCCTCTCCCCTTAATAAAGCATGATATCCGCTGCTGAACGGGGCCACATGGAACGTGACCTCCTTGGACCTGTAGTTATCCAACGAGCCGAACACCACATCTAGTGGGATTTTTCCTGTGCAGCATGCTTCCCGACTAGGGATTATTCCTCTGAAGGTTGTGCTGCTTCGCTCAATGCGGCTCCAGTCTACTTCCATTTTTTGAATGGTTTCCTCGTAAATGAGGTTTAATCCGCTGCCGCCATCCATGAGTACCTTAGTAAGGCGAAAGCCATCCACTATTGGACTGAGGACCAATGCGGCTGGTGCTCGGGCTGTTCGGAATTTAGGTTCGTCACTGGCGTTAAAGGTAATAGCCGTGTCACTCCATGGATTTATTGTTGCTACTTGGTAGACTTCGGCGAGGCTGCGGAGTGTTCGTTTCCGCATATTATTTGATGCGGAAGTCTCGAAGACTGTTAATACCGTACTGGTATTGCTGAGCTGGTTCTCTGGAGGTAGAAGCTCTTCGCCACTTTTGGCCACCTGCCGTAGTATCCAACATGCTCGAAGGCTATGTGTTGGAGTGGCACCCTCTGTACTATGGATTTTGCAGGGTCCACTAAGCCATCCCTCCAATACGGTTCCGTGCCCTTTAGGGGGGTTTTGCTTTTTGGTTTTTAACCCAGGTGCCTGAATATGTTGCACCCTTTTATTTCGAACTAGGGTTGTATTCGGCGCCGGATTGTCCCAAAATTTGGTTTCGGTTTTCCAGGCACTCTCCATCGCACAGTACTTTCGTACTATGGACACCAAGTCGGCGAAGCGTGTAATTTCACGATGACTTATGGCGTTCATGATTCCCTTGTCTGTGTAATTATTGCAAAAAATTGAAATTGCGCTTTCCTCACGGCAGTCCTTTATCCTGTCCATGACCAGGAGGAATCTGGCCCAATAATGGTGTACTGTTTCAGTGGGCTCTTGCCGGATTCGGGATAAATCGCTTATGTTTGGGTGGGCGGGTGCTTTTAGATTCGGAACCCCGTCCAATCTAAGACTTAAGGGCCAAAAAGTTTCCAAACCTGGAAGCTTGGGTTTTTGGGTATTGTCCAATGAATCCCGCCCGCTGCCTGACTTTAGGTTCAGGATTTGATCGACGTTCGTCCCTCCGCGGGAATCCGGCATGGAGGGGTCAGGAATCCGGACATAACTAGTCCTTAATATAAAAGAAGAGTCGTCGTATTGTTCCTCCACCACAGCAACATGGTGGGTAGCCTGGGGAGAATTGATCTCTCTCAGATCAGTTTTAGGCCCGATCTGATCGTAGTCTGTAGCGACTCCCAGGGCGGCGATGCGATCCAAGAGATCGTTTAAGGAGGAGAGCTCCATTAGATCTAGCTGCTCGGCGAGTTCCGAGTTGACGTGAAGATTGCTTTTGATGACCCGAGAAGTCATCGTCGGCGCGACGGCCGAACAGGCGGTCATGAGAAAACCGCCTAGCTGGAGAGTTTGGCCGATGGCCAAAGCTCCTTCAGCTACGGTGCCGTCTTTAAAGACGGGACAAGGCATCCTTCCTGATGGCGACGGCACAGAGGAACTCTCAATGAAAGCACCAATATCGGTGTCAAAACCGGCGGATCTCGGGTAGGGGGTCCCGAACTGTGCGTCTAGGCGGATGATAACAGGAGACAAGGGACATGATGTTTTTACCCAGGTTCGGGCCCTCTCGTTGGAGGTAAAACCCTACTCCTGCTTGATTAATATTGATGTTATGGGTAGTACAAGAGTAGATCTACCACGAGATCAAGGAGGCTAAACCCTAGAAGCTAGCCTATGGTATGATTGTTGTTCGTCCTACGGACTAAAACCCTCCGGTTTATATAGACACCGGAGAGGGCTAGGGTTACACAGAGTCGGTTACAATGGTAGGAGATCTACATATTCGTATCGCCAAGCTTGCCTTCCACGCCAAGGAAAGTCCCATCCGGACATGGGACGAAGTATTCAATCTTGTATCCTCATAGTCTTGGAGTCTGGCCAAAGATGATAGTTTGGCTATCCGGACACCCCCTAGTCCAGGACTCCCTCAGTCTCCGACGCAAGGGTGCTTCGGACGTGACGTCCGAAGACGCCAAGATGCACTCCTCCATCGAAGACGACGAGGAGGAGGAGGAGAAAACCCGTTCCCCCCTACTGGGGGGAGAAGGAAGAGGAAGGCCTCCACACATGGGGAGGCCGAGGCGCCCAAGAAGGGAAAAATCTCCCTTCCGGACTACTCCGCCGCAGCCACCAACAGCAGCGGGGAGTGGGAGCCCAGGGTCAAGCTCCTCCAAATCGCAAGTATCCAGACACGGTAATATTTTCGTCCTTTTCACTTGATCATTTTCTAATGTGCTAGACCATGCATCTGCAGTTCGGGCCAATCCAACATCGAGCTATCCTCCTCTTCGGAGGGGTCGCTGGACCCGTCGGCGATGAACAATAGGTCCCTTACGACGGCCTCCTCCCCAAGGCCGCGGACAACACTTAGGTGTTGTCTCGAAGGATACCAGGCCAAGGGGAGACCATTCCAGTGATGCCAGAGGATAAAACCCTGGTTGCCGAACACATGGGGGGAAAGACCCCTATGGATCCCGACGATGGGGGCCTCATCCAGTTCGGCCCTTAGCCGAATACAGATCCGGAGACCCAAGTGGCTCCAGATTCAGGCAGGCAGCCTCTCCCGAACGAGGGGGCCAAGCCGCCTCCACCGGTGACCTATGTCCATCCAGAGGCACCGGATAGATTGCTGGAAGCGCTACGAGGTGCTTCCATTGTGGAAGAACATCGTACTCTTATGAGTACGGTGATTGAGAAAGTCAAATCCGCCTAAAACGGACTGACCGAAACCTGCATTAGCCTTCTAACAGGCTTTGAGGTAAGTAATGTAGTTGTAAAAGAATATCACCTTGTAGACAGTAGCCCCTGATGCTCTGTTCGGTGTTCGGAAAGAAAAACCAAACAGAGGATCAAAATAATTTTCACAGGAGTCTAACATAACATGTCTATGTGAATAAGCAGGCGTCACTGCTGGGTGCTGCCACTCATACTATGGAGGTCTCCGGCTTGAAGAAGAATCTGGAGCGGGCCGAGGAAGAACTCGGCCTCGTGAAGAAACAGTTGGAGGACAGCCAAGGTATGCACTAACCGGTGCTTTATATTTAGGAAGGATGAAAGGTCTGTACTGACTAAAGTCTCATGAACTTTATTAGGGGCCACGACCAAAGTAGCGGCCCTCAAGAAGGCGTTGGCCGAGGCCGAGGACAAATCAGCTAAGGAACGCGCCGCGCGCGAGAAGCAGGAGGCTCGGGTCAGCGAGGTCTAGCAAGAGCTCCAGGATGCCATCAAAAAGTACAAGTCCTTGGAGCGTGATTCTAAGACTCAAGAGTCCGAACTTGCCAAGGCCCGCCTGAGCGCGCAAGATGCTCGAGCCGAAGCCCAGAGCGCCCTCTAGGAGATCCAAGCAGCCAAGACGATCGCGGCGGGTAAGGCTTTTATTATGCAAAGCAAGTATGTGAAGGAAACATTCCTTTTACTTACCCGAATTTGGAGTTCTCCAGGAGTGTTTGTGGATCTGCCGTGCAGCATATCAGATGCTGCAGAGTTCTTTCGAGTCGAATAAGGGAGCTCTATGGAAAAGTTGTTCTGGTCTCAATACCTTGGACCAGAACATCCGGTGCCCTTTAGCGACCAGCTAAAACCGTTGGTCGAGCTGCACAAGGCGGCCGAACTAGCCATGAAGGACCTAATAGTCCGGCTATGGCCTGCCGAGCCCATGCCCAGTAGCTACTTCAGACTCGTGAAGCGGCTGGACAGTGCCTGCCCTCGGCTTGATGCCGTCAAGCGGTCAGTCTGCATTGAAGGTGCGCAGATGGCTTTCGCCCGCGCCAAGACGCACTGGGCGAAGATGGATGGCACGAAGTTGATGACCGAGGGTCCGCCCGCAGGTAAGGAGCATTGCAAGCCCGAGATGTACTATGACATTTTCATGGAGGGGTCCCGCCTTGTGGCGGAGCAATGTGCCAAGGATATCATTTTCCCATGAAAGCATTATTTTGTCCTGTAATATGGAACAAGGTCTTTATGTAATATAATGCTTGTTATTTAAAATTTTATCTGCTGTGCGGCCGTTTATGAAATCTGAGAGTTGGCCAGTCGTCGACTTCTGCCCCCACGTAGCTAGTACAGGGGTGTTCGGGATAAATCTAAACACTCTTTATCCAAATTTTTGGTCCTTTAAGGAGGTGTTTAGCGCAACGAACAAGGCAATCGGACTATACAGGTTTATCACCGAGGGAATCCTGGACTAGGGGTTGTCCGGATAGCCGAACTATCATCTTTGGCCAGACTCCAAGACTATGAAGATACAAGATTGAAGACTTCGTCCCGTGTCCGGATGGGACTTTTCTTGGCGTGGAAGGCAAGCTTGGTGATACGGATATGTAAATCTCCTACCATTATAACCGACTCTATGTAACCCTAGCCCTCTCCGGTGTCTATATAAACCGGAGGGTTTTAGTCCGTAGGACGAACAACAATCATACCATAGGCTAGCTTCTAGGGTTTAGCCTCCTTGATCTCGTGGTAGATCTACTCTTGTACTACCCATATCATCAATATTAATCAAGCAGGAGTAGGGTTTTACCTCCACCGAGAGGGCCCGAACCTGGGTAAAAACATTGTGTCCCTTGTCTCCTGTTACCATCCGCCTAGACGCACAGTTCGGGACCCCCTACCCGAGATCCGCCTGTTTTGACACCGACAATCACCCTCACTTAGCCATAGGAGTTCTATAATTTTAAATTTTGGCATAGCCCCTGGTATTCGGAAGGCTGAAGTTGGGGCGCTATACATGCCTAATTGGATAAAAACCGATTCCTCACATAAAGCGGAAAAAATCTCTAAGGATTTGAAAACCTCTCGAACAGCTGACCAGCTCTCGCCGCATCATGACAGTCAGTTCTTTGCTTTCTCTACTGAGGTGCTCGTCCGGAAGAACCGGGACACAACCGCAGTAGTTCCCCTTTACTACCCTAGCCGATACAGTGGACCGTAAGGTAGCAAGCACAGGAGCCGGGCAACCCAACTATTGACCAAAGACATGATTCGGAGCCGATGCATATAATGCTATAAGTTCGGGGTGCCGAACTGTACTGTAAAAGTGTTCGGACTTTCTTGCCATGTTATGGGGTACAGTGAAGCCCCTGGCGAATTAAGGCGTACCAGAATGTACGGGTGCAATTGAAAATAAAATAGACAAGGAAAAAAATTAAGTAATAAGCTGATGCTGCATATTATTTTTTGTTGTAATTTGATTAATACGTCAAGGCATATGTGTACAAGTAGTGCAATAAGCGAATAAGGCTATTTAACATGCCACGACCAAGAGCGAGTTGCGTGCGAGTATTTAAAACAGGTATGACGATCATTAGCAGAGACCACCTGGGTATTCCCTTGTACGTTCAAGCCCCTAGCTTTCTTGGTGTATCCGTCCCACGATGGGTCCGGTGATCAAGTTTATCAGAAAGAGCCTCGAGAGGAGAAAAAACCTGAAAGAAAAGAGAAAAAATGAAGGTATGCGGATCCGGGAGCGGTTGAGCCGCATTGTGGAACGCGGTCTAGCCGTGCCTATGCTCGTGCCCATGGTATTTTAAGTGCATAGTTGTGCATGCACGACACGAATTTCACCGCTTGATTGGAGCTGGGACGGAGGCCGGGTTGCTAGCTGAGCTCTCGATGAGCCGGACGGTCCTGCTGCAGAGTTGCTCGAACTCGCTTGACGGTGTCCGGGGGCTTTATTGCCGAATTGAGGTTTTTCCTAAGAAGGCTAATCTGTACTTCTGCTACAAGGGCCGCGGTGTGTTCCTCCGTACGGAGGGAGCGCTCCGTATTTCCATTGACTGTTATAACACCGCGAGGTCCGGGCAGCTTGAGCTTAAGGTAGGCATAGTGTAGCACCGCATTGAAACGAGCAAATGCGGTTCATCTGAGCAATGCGTGATAACCTCTGTGGAAGGGGACGATATCGAAGATTAATTCTTCACTTCGGAAATTATCCGGGGATCCGAAGACCACTTCCAGTGTGATTGAGCCCGTACAGCAGGCCTCTACACCTGGTATGACACCTTTAAAGGTGGTTTTGGTGGGTTTGATCCTTGTGGGATCAACACCCATTTTGCACAATGTATCCTGATAGAGCAGGTTCAGGCTGCTACCACCGTCCATGAGGACGCGTGTAAGGTGGAATCCGTCAATGATAGGGTCGAGCACCAGTGCGGCTGAGCTGCCGTGACAGATACTGGTTGGATGGTCCCTTCAATCAAAAGTGATCGAACAGGAGGACCACGGGTTGTATTTTGGGGTGACTGGCTCCATCGCATAGACATCCCTTAGTGCATGCTTCCGCTCCCTTTTGGGGATATGGGTAGCATATATCATATTCACCATTTTTACTTGGGGAGGAAACTTCTTCTGTCCCCCTGTGTTCGATAGCCGGAGTTCCTCGTCGTCATCGCTTTGCGATCCCTTTTCCTTTTTTTCGGCATTTAACTTGCCGGCCTGTTTAAAGATCCAACATTCTCTGTTGGTATGATTGACTGGTATATCGGGGGTGCCGTGGATTCGACATGGACGATCGAGTATGCGGTCTAGACTGGACGGGCCCGGATAGTTTCTATTAAATGGCTTTTTCCGCTGACCGGACTTGGAGCCACTGAATCCGGCATTGACGGCCGTGTCTTCGATGTTATCGCCATTATTTCGAGGCTTGCGTCTGTTGCGTCAGGGCTTGCCGTTGCTATCTCTGGCTTCAGAAGTGCCGGGTTTACTTGAGGTGCTGTTTCTACGAGCTAGCCAGCTATCCTCGCCCGCACAAAAGCAGGTCATGAGCGTCGTAAGGGCTGCCATGGACTTTGGCTTCTGTTGCCGAGGTGTCGGGCGAGCCACTCGTCACGGATGTTATGCTTAAAAGCCGCTAGGGCTTCGGCATCCGGACAGTCGATGATCTGGTTCTTTTTAGTTAAGAACCGAGTCCAGAATTTCCTGGCTGACTCTCCGGGCTATGGGATTATATGACTTAAGTCATCGGCATCCGGAGGTCGGACGTAAGTGCCTTGGAAGTTGTCAAGGAATGCATCTTCCAGGTTTTCCCAACTACAAATCGAGCTTTCGGGCAGACTATTCAACCAGTGCCGAGTTGGTCCCTTGAGTTTTAGCGGGATATATTTGATAGCATGGAGATCATCGCCGCAGGCCATATGTATATGGAGAAGGAAGTCCTCGATCCATACCACGGGATCTGTTGTTCCATCATATGATTCAATGTTTACGAGTTTAAACCCTTCTGGGAATTCATGCTCCATTACTTCATCAGTGAAGCATAGGGGGCGTGCTACGCCTTTGTGTAAGGCTACGTCAATACGCAACTTGGATGGAGCCGGTCTACGGTATTCGGCCCCGACAGGTTTGTATTTGTTATATCCGGCTTGGTGGCTGTCGTTGCGCGTTGGGCGCACCCTCGCGATCCATAGATCCATCTGGTTTGTCCTGCTCTGCTTTCCAAGTCGTACCGCAGGTCATGTGTGTATCCCTGAGCTGCTGTGTCTCTATTTGTTCCGTGAGGCAGTGTCGGCTGGTGTTCGGGCTGAATTGCCGTTTTATCTCGAACACGCGGTGGTCGGTCAGTCGCATTATGCACTGGTAGTGCTGGCTCCAGCGCCTCGTCATCGAATTGAGGTAGCAATTTGCGCTACGAGTAACTTTTGGTTGGGCGTTCGAGTCCGTATTCCTCGGCTGCCAGGACCTCAGTCCATCTATCAGCGAGCACATCTTGATCAGCTTGAAGCTGCTGCTACTTCTTCTTCATGCTCTTTGCCGTGGCTATAAGCCGGTGCTTAAAACGCTCCTACTCGACAGGATCCTCTGGCACGATAAATTCTGTGTCGCCGAGGCTCACCTCATCCTCGGAGAGAGGCATGTAATTTCTATCCTCTGAGTCATCGTTTATGGCTTGTTCATCGGGGCTGGCTCGCCTGTCTTTCCGTTCAGCCTGTTCAAAACTTGGCTTGACGGGGTCTTCGTTGTCTTCAGCATCGTCTGGAGTGCTATTTTCTCTTGTGCCGGTATCGCTATTTTTTACCATGGCGTGATTTAGAACGGCACCGCTGACGTTGTCGCTTTGGCTGCTTCTCAGGAAGTTTATCCTCAACTGGATCCTTTTTGTCATCGCCATTGTCTTCTTTGGGTGTATCCACCATGTATATGTCGTATGAAGAGGTGTCTGTCGAGTGCCCTGTGGGCGGTGGTTCCTGTTCTTCTCCGGCATCGTCGTCCATACCGTCGATGTCTTCGGAGTCGAAATCAAGCATGTCAGTCAAATCATCGAAAGTGGCTATCAAGTGGGTGGTGGGTGGGTAACGAAGTTCTTCGTCGTCCGCTTCCCACTCAAGCCGGACGTTCGGCCAAGAATCTCCTGACAAGGAGAGAGACTTTAATGAGTTTAATACATCGCCTAGGGGTGAGTGTTGGAAGATGTCTGCGGAGCTGAACTCTGAGATCGGTGCCCGGCCAGATTCGATGGGTGTGGATACACGCGGTTCGGAGCCTATGGCCGGAGACAAGTCCGAGGTCCGATGACACATGCGTCGTTGGAGGTTAGATCTGTGTTCGGCTCTAGCGCCGCTGGGTCTGCTGGCTCCTTAGCGAGGTTGAGCTTCCCGTCCTTGGATGGCACGCTCTGCTCTGGATCTAGGACCAGAGCAATTACATGCGCTATCTCCTGCACACAGTCTGATGACAGATTTAGGTCATATTCATCATGGCGGCAGGGCACAGCTATCATGGGCTCGAATCCGTCGAAGATCAAGTCTCCGCGGATGTTGGCGGTGTAGTTCAAGCTTCCAAACCTGACCTGATGGCCAGGGGCGTAGCTATCGATCTGCTCCACATGGCCAAGCGAGTTGGCCCGCAGTGCGATGCAGCCGAATATGAAAATCTATTCGGGGAGAAAAACTCCACCTTGGACTACGTTGTTGTAGATGATTGAAAGAGCCATCAAGCCTTACGCTGACGACACAGTGGAACTCTCAATGAACGCACCAATGTCGGTTTCAAAATCGGCGGATCTCGGGTAGGGGGTCCCGAACTGTGCGTCTAAGGCTAATGGTAACAGGAGGCGGGGGACACAATGTTTACCCAGGTTCGGGCCCTCTCGATAGAGGTAATACCCTACTTCCTGCTTGATTGATCTTGATGATATGAGAATTCCAAGAGTTGATCTACCACGAGATCGTAGAGACTAAACCCTAGAAGCTAGCCTATGATTCTGATTGTCCTTGTCCTACAGACTAAACCCTCCAGTTTATATAGACACCGGAGGAGGCTAGGGTTACATAGAGTTGGTTATAGAGAAAGGAATCTTCATATCCTAACCGCCAAGCTTGCCTTCCACGCAAAGGAGAGTCCCGTCCGGACACGGGCCAAAGTCTTCTATCTTGTATCTACATAGTCCAGCAGTCCGGCATATGCATATAGTCCGGCTGTCCGAGCACCCCTTAATCCGGGACTCCTTCAACGACCCCCGAAGGAATCGGCCTCCTCAGCAGGGCTCCTGAGGGGCGGAGAGTTCTATGCAAGCTTCCTCACGAGTCTCGGCTGACGTGAGCCATGACGACCAAGGCCGGGTAGGCGCCAGGCGGGTGCGGAGCGCAGGTTTCCTCTTTGGTGCAAGGGAGGCAAGCTGTAGGCGCGCAGTCCCGAGGAATCAGCCAAAGGTTTCCATTCCGGTGCAACAAGACCGCCAAGACGGCAGGATGGAGGTCATCGACGAGCCCACCGCAGCATCACGACCAGAGGCTTTTCGCAGGCGAAGACTACGTTTGTCAGAATAGACTGTACTACTTGTCCCCTTTCAAATTCGGCTATTGTGGGATCTCTTCCCACTCATATTTGGGAAGAGGACTGTCGGTGTCAAAACCGGCGGATCTCGGGTAGGGGGTCCCGATCTGTGCGTCTAAGGCTAATGGTAACAGGAGGCAAGGGACACGATGTTTTACCCAGGTTTTGGCCCTCTTGATGGAGGTAAAACCCTACTTCCTGCTTGATTGATATTGATGATATGAGTATTACAAGAGTGGATCTACCACGAGATCGTGGAGGCTAAGCCCTAGAAGCTAGACTATGATGATAATGATTGTTATGATTGTCCCTATACGGACCAAACCCTTCGGTTTATATAGACACCGGAGGGGGCTAGGGTTTACATAGAGTCGGTTACAAAGAAGGAGATCTAATATCCGGATCGCCATGCTTGTCTTCCACGCAAAGGAGAGTCCCATCCGGACACGGGACGAAGTCTTGAGTCTTGTATCTTCATGGTCCAACAGTCCGGCCAAAGTATATAGTCCGGCTGTCCGGATACCCCCTAATCCAGGACTCCCTCAGTAGCCCCTGAACCAGGCTTCAATGACGATGAGTCCGGCGCGTAGTTTGTCTTCGGCATTGCAAGGCGGGTTCCATCTCCGAATACTCCAAAGTGATTACCGAACACTTGAATCGTGTCTGGATCCGCAAGATAATCTTCACATACCACCGGAGAGAGAATGATATTCCACAAATGTAATCTGCTGACAATTTTTATACGACGTGCTCCTGCACCGTGGCTCGGCCCAATATGAACCGGTTTTTCTTGGCCTACCTCGATACGCATTGCGAGGCGGTTTTATTGGCACGCCTTGCCAAAGCAGAGATCGTGTTCCTTTTATTGCGGGATCCTCCATCAATACAGGTGCGTGCGTCCCCATGACGTCTGTTGGTATGACTCTGTGTTTTCAGGTAAGTCCCGAGCGGTTACGCTGAGGACGCTTGATATTCACCCCCTTTATAAAGGGGCCGAGGCCTATCCTCTTTTCCACCACTCCTGCGCCTTTTCGCATCTCGAGTTCTAACACCCGAAGCCCAATCTCAAGCACTTCGGATCCTCAATCATGTCCGGATCCAACTTTCAAGGCCGGTGGATGGCCTCCTCGGTCACAGAGGAGGACATTCAAAGCTTAGGGAGGTAGGATATCTGACCACCGACATCAAGCACATGCTTCCTGCTCCAGGGCAGGTCATCCCTATTCCCGAGCCCAACGAGAGCGTCGTATTTGTTTCTCACTTTCTCCGTGGCTAAGGCTTCATCCTTGATCCCTTTGTAAGAGGGCTCATGTTCTATTACGAGCTAGATTTTCATGATCTAGCTCCGGACGCCATCCTTCACATCTCGTCGTTCATCGTTGTGTGTGAGGCTTTTCTCCATGTCACCCCACACTTCGGCTTATGGCTCAAGACCTTCAATGTGAAGCCGAAGATGATTGAGGGGCGACACGCGGAGTGTGGAGGTGCTGTAATAAGCAGGAACGCCGACGCCCCATGGCCAGAGGGCTCCTTCCCAGAGGTGTCCGATCTATGGCAGCGGAGGTGGTTTTATGTCACGGCTCCCAGAAGCACAAAGTGGATGGCTTCCCCCGACTTACGTTCGGGGCCTCTGCCTCAACTGGCGTCATGGGACAACATAGGACGGGAGTGGGGGCCTGATAGCGATGTACCAACATTGCAGAGTCATATCCAGGAGCTTCTTGAGAGGGACATTAGCCTTGTTAGCATAATTCAGGTAATGCTAGTCCGACGGATGTTGCCATGCAAATGCCGGCCTCTCCGGATCTGGGAGTTCAATCCGGAAGGTCCGCGGACTATTTTGCACTTCTTTAGCCTGACGCTCGAAGGGATGTGTAAGTTATTCTTCAGACCACAAGTAAAGCATCCGGACACCACCGAGGATGCGGGCCTGAGCTGCAATCGCCCAGATACCCAAGTAAGTAACCCAGAAACCGAACACTTTGTTTATATTTATCATAACATTATTCTGAAAATCCTCCGTGGCCAGGAATGGCTCAGCAAGGCGGAGAGAATCAGGTGTCCGGCGCCACTTCCCTAAGGCTCTCCTAGTCCCACCATAGCCAAGATGCTTGGTCGTGTGCTAAGTAAAGTGCCCTCCGAGAAAGACGAAGGGAAGAACAGAGAAGCAGAACTTCACACACTGCACATCCAAACCGGGGGAATTTCTTCCTCCCCAAAGGAGGATAGCCATGGAGGGGAATCTAAGCATCCTCTCCTCGCGGGAAGAAGAGGGCCGCCTCCAAAGACTTGGAGACGGAGGTGCCCCGACAAGGGAAGAGAGCTTCACCAGGGGGCCCTGCCCCGAAGGGCGTCCTCACTGCGCCATGCCCGCCAACGGGCCTGCCCTCAGTCGAGCTATAAGTTAATCGTAAATACGAAGGTACTGCTTCCTTCTCCAAGAACAATAACCGGGATCCATTCTTTGCAGTCCGGCTAGCAGCTCTTCTCGACAGAGTTCGTCTTCGGGGGATCTCCTTCCGGAGATGATGGAGAGTGAGACCCCACCAACCTCCCCGCCTCATATGGCGGGCGACCCCGAGGTGTCATCACGGAGGAGTCCAGATCTGCCGAAGCCAGAAGCTAATACTTCGGCCGCCCTGAGGCCGGAGCGTTCGGCTCCCACGGGGGGCGATAAGAAGGGTCCGACACAGTTCGGCGTTCGGCCAGACACATTGACGGGCCTTCTAGAGCGAGCTGCTCTCTCAGAGGAGCACCGTTTATTAATGAGCATGCTGCTCGAGAAGATTTCATCCGCCACAAGCGGGTTGAATGAAGCCTTTACGAGCCTACTCAGAGGCTTTGAGGTATGTAGTGAAAATACATATTTTTTGACTGTGACGCACGCGCTAGGTGTGCTCCATATGGATAGTAGCCCCTGAGACTCTGGTTGCCTACCCTAGGCGGCAAACGAAGGATCACAATGTTAAGTAATGATCGTGCTGTATTTATGCGTAGGTGTCTAAGGATCCGGCAGCCGATCGGTCAGTTGAAGTTGCCGAACTGAGGCGACAGATTGGAGTTATTGATGCCGACATCACTCTTGTGAACGAGCGGCTTAACAATTCACAAGGTATGTGCTCTGCTTTCCTTATTTTTTATAGGAAAAGTTGAGAGGAGCATAATATTAATGCGATATGCTTGGACTATAGACGGTGCTGCTGCCGTGGAAACCCTGAGGGCGGAACTTGCCCTAGCCAAGGAACAAGCTCGGGCTAGCAATGCGGCTGCCCTAAAGGCGGCCGAAGAGTTGAGAGCCGAACAGGCTGCTCATCGCCGAAGCGAAGACAAAATAGCTGAGATGGCTGTGGAGGTGAAAAATTCCGACGACCGGTATGAGCTCCTTGAAAAAGAGAATCAGTCTAATTCGGCTGACCTGAAGAAAGCACTTGATGCGGCCAAGGAGACGCGGTCCGAAATCAGGAATGCGCGGGAGGAGCTTCGACAGGCCGGGGAAATCGTGGCTGGAAGCCCCTATTTATTCCGGATGAAGTTTTTAGATCCGAAGTATGCTCCCTGCAGATGCGTATGCGGACTTGGCAAAGAATATGGCTGATGCGGCCAAGTATTTCGAAGATCAACAAGATAAGGAAGTGGAGAAGCTATTCTGGTCGCAATTCAGTGCTCCCACGCGCCCAGTGCCGTTGAGTGAGAGGATGGCTGCTGTGGCTGAGCTTCATAGGCTGTCCGGTCTTGCAATGTGGTCTGTAATAGACCATCTATGGACGAAGGGGCCTAAGCCGGACAGTTATTTTGGTTTAGTGCAACAATTCCTTGGTGCCATATCACAGATTGATGCCATGAAGAGGTCGGCGTGCATAGAGGGTGCACGGATGGCTCTTGCCCGTGTTAAAGCATATTGGACAGATATGGAGGCCACCATCATTGCGACCAAGAATCCGGCGGGAGGCCAGGATCCGGCCGAGCACTACTTGGAGCAGGTAACAGAAGGTGCTCTCTTAATAGAGGCTCAGTGCTCGAAGAATGTCATGTTCGAGTGACAAATCGTTTCATTGTAAAAACAATGCTATTTTAATTATGAAGGCTATATTTATACTTTTTGCCCAAAAGTGTTATTGTGCCTCCTGTGCGGCCGTTTTATGTATATATGTAATCTGAAAGTTAGCAGTCATTGGCTTCAGCCCCCACGCTTGCAATGCGTGGGTGTTCGCGAGAATATGCATAATCACACTTGATCCAACGTCCTGGTCCGTTAAGGAGGTGATCGCACGTCGAACTAGGCAACCGGACTATATAGCTTTAGCACTTTAGCTTAGCCACAGGAGTTTGACGGTGGGGCTACTATGTAGCCCCTGGTGCATAGAGGGTGCACGGATGGCTCTTGCATCCGAATACGGGCGCGTATGTACATGACTGGGAAAAGGTCCTTCATTAATGCGGAGGAATCCTAAAGATTCCGATAAGTCTTCGAGTGGTTGAATAGTCTCTTCCTATATCATGACAGTCAGTTTTCGGCTTTCTCTACTGAGGTGCTCGTCCGGAATAACCAAGGCACAATCGCAGTAGTTCTCCTTTGGCCGCCTTAGCCGATAAGAACGGAACGTAAGGCAGCAAACCTAGGAGCCGGGCAAACCTAAAATTTGACCAAAGACATGATTTGGAGCTGATGCATATAAGGCCGAACTCACGACGCCGAACACTCCCGAAGGTATTCGGACATTGTAACATATACCGGGCTGAATAACGCCCTTCATTATGAACTCTGTATTTCCAGGTACGTGCATTAGTCTGTCATGGCGAAATGCCAATAATGACAGTATCCTCTGTGGGTGTAGTACCCATGGGATGTGTAAACAACAAAAGACAATAAAAATGTTTACATAGGGGCTTAATCTAAAGAGAAACCTTTGAGCGGGGCCCTGTTGCACGTCTGCGCCTTTGTATCCGTGGTGCCGTGTCGTGGAAGTGTATCTCACGAATGGTGTCTGTAAAAGGAAAGACTCATGTAGAAGAGTATCACGTAAGCGTGCGATGAATAGTAAAATTGTAAGACATTGGCCTGTTAATAAGGTCAAGCCAACAGTGGGGCTTTATTAAATATCTATATCCCCTGATGTCCTCTATGGGATTACATGTATGGCGCCCCAGCTCAGGTTTTATCTGGGCTGCCGGACTCGTCTAACTGTCTCCGTGGTCTTAACGACCAATCCTGCATTTTGATATTGGCGGCCGCTTAGAGTTCGGCTGCTAGAGCCATCTCATGCTCTTCCGTGCGTAAGGAACGCTCTGTATTTCCGTTGACGGTGATGACGCCACGTGAGCCGGGCATCTTGAGTTTAAGGTAGGCGTAGTGCGGTACAACGTTGAAGCGGGCGAAGGCCGTTCTCCCGAGCAAGGCATGATAACCACTTTGGAGTTTGGCGATCGGGAAGATTAGTTCTTCGCTTCTAAAGTTGCCTGGGGAGCTGAATGTCACCTCTAGTACGAGGGAGCCCCTGCAGCGGGCTTCAGTGCCTGGTATCACCCCTTCAAAGGTGGTGTTACTTTGGCTGATTTTGGATGGGTCTATCCTCATCCTGCGAACAGTGTCCTGGTATATTAGGTTAAAACTACTGCCGCCGTCAATGAGGACGCGAGTGAGATGGTATCCGCTGATTATTGGGTCGAGCACCAAGGCAGCTGATCATCCGTGCCGCATACTAGTCGAGTGGTCCCTGTGAGTGAAGGTGATCGGTCAGTCCGACCAGTGGTTAAGTTTGGGGGCGACGGGATCTATAGCGTATGCGTCTCTGAGCGCGTGTTCGCATCTTCTTGTGGGTATGTGAGTCACGCGGATCATGTTTACTGTTTTTACCTCTGGTGGGAATTTTTTCTGTCCCCCAGTGTTCGGCTGGCGAGGCTCATCCTCGTCTTCACTTGGTGTTTCCCTTCCCTTGTGTTCGGAATTTAATTTGTCGGCCTGCTTAAAGACCTAGCATTCTCTATGAGTGTGGTTCGCAGGTGAGGGAGTCCTGGACTAGGGGGTGTCCGGATAGCCGAACTATCATCTTTGGCCGGACTCCAAGACTATGAGGATACAAGATTGAAGACTTCGTCCCGTGTCCGGATGGGACTTTCCTTGGCGTGGAAGGCAGGCTTGGCGATACGGATATGTAGATCTCCTACCATTGTAACCAACTCTGTGTAACCCTAGCCCTCTCTGGTGTCTATATAAACCGAAGGGTTTTAGTCCGTAGGACGAACAACAATCATACCATAGGCTAGCTTCTAGGGTTTAGCCTCCTTGATCTCGTGGTAGATCTACTCTTGTACTACCCACATCCTCAATATTAATCAAGCAGGAGTAGGGTTTTACCTCCACCGAGAGGGCCCGAACCTGGGTAAAAACATCGTGTCCCTTGTCTCTTGTTACCATCCGCCTAGACGCACAGTTCGGGACCCCCTACCCAAGATCCGCCGATTTTGACACCGACATTGGTGCTTTCATTGAGAGTTCCTCTGTGTCGTCGCCATCAGGAAGGATGCCTTGTCCCGTCTTTAAAGACGGCACCGTAGCTGAAGGAGCTTTGGCCATCGGCCAAACTCTCCGGCTAGGCGGTTTTCTCATGACCGCCTGTTCGGCCGCCGCGCCGACGATGACTTCTCGGGTAATCAAAAGCAATCTTCACATCAACTCGGAACTCGCCGAGCAGCTAGATCCAATGGAGCTCTCCTCCTTAAACGAGCTCTTGGATCGCATCGCCGCCCTGGGAGTCGCTACAGACTATGATCAAATCAGGCCTAAAACCGATCTGAGAGAGATCAACTCTCTCCAGGCTACCCACCACGTTGCTGTGGTGGAGGAACAGTACGGCGACTCTTCTTCTATATTAAGAACTAGTTATGTCCGGATTCCTGACCCCTCCATGCCGGATTCCCGCGGAGGGACGGACGTCGATCAAATCCTGAACCTAAGTCAGGCAGCGGGCGGGATTCATTGGACAATACCCAAAAACCCAAGCTTCCAGGTTTGGAAACCTTTCGGCCCTTAAGTCTTAGATTGGACAGGGTTCCGAATCTAAAACCACCCGCCCACCCAAACATAAGCGATTTATCCCGAATCCGGCAAGATCCCACTGAAACAATACACCATTACTGGGCCAGATCCCTCCTGGTCATGGACAGATAAAGGACTACCGTGAGGAAAGCGCAATTTCAATTTTCTGCAATAATTGCACGGACAAGGGAATCATGAACACCATAAGTCGTCGTGAAATTACACGCTTCGCCGACTTGGCGTCCATAGTACGAAAGTACTGTGCGATGGAGAGTGCCTGGAAAACCGAAACCAAATTTTGGGACACTCCGGCTCCGAATACAACCCTAGTCTGAAATAAAAGGGTGCATCATATTCAGACACCTGGGTTAAAAATCAAATAGCAAAAACCCCCTAAAGGGCACGGAACCGTACTGGAGGGATGGCTCAGCGGACCCTGCAAAATCCATAGTACAGAGGGCGCCACTCCAACACATAGCCTTCGAGCATGTTGGATACAACGGCAGGTGGCCAAAAGTGGCGAAGAGCTTCTAGCTCCACAGAACGAGCCCAGCAATACCAATACGGTATTAACAGTCTTCGAGACTTTCGCATCAAATAATATGCGGAAACGAACACTCCGCAGCCTCGCCGAAGTCTACCAAGTAGCAACAATAAATCCGTGGAGTGACACGGCTATTACCTTTAACGCCAGTGACGAACCTAAATTCCGAACAGCCCGAGCACCAGCCGCATTGGTCCTCAGTCCAATAGTGGACGGCTTTCGCCTTACTAAGGTACTCATGGATGGCGGCAGCGGATTAAACCTCATTTACGAGGAAACCCTTCGAAAAATGGAAGTAGACTGGAGCCGCATTGAGCGAAGCAACACAACCTTCAAAGGAATAATCCCTAGTCGGTAAGCATGCTGCACAGGAAAAATCACACTGGATGTGGTGTTCGGCTCGCCGGACAACTACAGGTCCAAGGAGGTCATGTTCCATGTGGCCCCGTTCAGCAACGGATATCACGCTTTATTAGGGCGAGAGGCATTCACAATTTTTCAAGCTATACCCCATTACGGGTGCATGAAGCTCAAAATGCCTGGGCCCAACAGAATCATCACCCTCGCCAGTGATCCGGACATAGCACTCCGCGCCGAAAATAAGACAGTCGCACTAGCACTCGAGGCACTATCCGAAGCCCTAGCGGCCGAGGAACTTACTGCGCTACGCTCCACGGTGAACAGGACGATGTGATACTCGATAAGAGATCCAAGTCCACCTCTTTTAAACCAGCGGACGAAATAGTCAAATTCCAAGTCCATCCAACGGACCCTACAAAGACGGCCTCCATTGGGGCACAGTTAAACCCTGATGTAGACGCCGCACTACGAGAATTCCTACGGGAAAACAGGGACATTTTTGCCTGGCACCCTTCAGACATGCCAGGAATCCCACGCCGGCTGGCCCAGCACAGCCTAAATATCCTAAAAGGATTCAAGCCAGTCAAACAGGCTCTTCGGCGTTTTTCCGAACCCAAGAGATAAGTAATGGGAGAGGAGCTAGCCAAACTTTTGGAAGCCGGATTCATCAGAGATATAAAACATCCGGACTGGCTAGAAAACCTAGTGATGGTACCAAAGAAAGATAAGTCCTGGCGCCTATGTGTCGACTTCAAGGACCTTAACAAGGCTTGCCCAAAGGATCCATTCCCCCTCCCCCGCATCAATCAAATCATCGACGCTACTGCAGGGCACGATTCATTGTGCTTCCTCGACGCATACTCCGGCTACCACCAAATCAAGATGGCGGAGCCAGACCAAGCCGCAACGGCATTCATCACTCCATACGGACCATTCTGCTTCAACACAATGCCCTTCGGGCTCAAAAACGCCGGCACAACATATCAGCGCATGATTCAGACATGTCTGGCAAACCAGATCGGCAAAACAGTGGAGGCATACGTAGACGATGTGGTCGTCAAATCCAAACATGTCGAAACTCTAGTAGATGACTTAAGGCTCACATTCGACAATCTCCGAACATACGACATTAAGCTCAACCCGGAAAAATGCGTTTTCGGTGTACCAGCCGGAAAGCTCTTGGGCTTCATCGTATCTGGTAGAGGAATTGAAGCAAACCCAGCCAAGATCCGAGCCCTGTCACAATTGGATATCCCAAAAGACCTCAAGCAAATACAAAAATTGACTGGATGCGTGGCGGCTCTAAGCCACTTTATCTCCCTCTTAGGAGAAAAGACATTACCCCTTTATCGCCTCCTCCGGTGCACCGAACACTTCGAGTGGACGGATGCCGCCACGGCCGGACTCGAAGAAATCAAAGCCATATTGGCAACAAATCCGGTCCTGGCCGCGCCCAATTTGGGCGAACCAATGTTATTATGTATCACGGCAACACATCAAGTTGTAAGCGCGGTGCTCGTCGTCGAACGAGAAATGGACGGACACAAGTTCCCTCTTCAAAAACCAGTTTACTACGTGTCCACTGTCCTAACTCCATGCAAGTCCCGGTACCCACACTATCAAAAGATAGCATACGCGGTGTTCATGGCATCCCGGAAGCTGCGACACTAATTTCAAGAGTGTTCGATAACAGTAGCCTCCGAAGTACCACTTAATGACATTATAAACAACCGCAATGCGACTGGCCGGATTGCAAAATGGGCCATCGAGCTTCTCCCATTCGACAGAACCTATAAGCCACGGTGAGCTATCAAGTCGCAAGTTTTGGCTGACTTCATCGCCGAATGGACTGAAGCCGAACTCCCCAAAGAGTACGGCGCATATTCCAATTGGATCATGCACTTCGACGGCTCCAAAATGTTGGCCGGCCTAGGGGCTGGCGTCGTCCTGACGTCCCCAACTGGAGACACAGTCCAATACGTACTCCAGATAATGTACACGGACTCCAACAATGCAGCCGAATTCGAGGCCCTTCTACATGGTCTCCGGATGGCAGTCTCCATGGGCATTCAGCGCCTATAGGTCCGCGGGGATTCAAACCTCGCAATATCCCAAATAAATGGAGACTTTGACACCAAGGATCCAAAAATGGCAGCTTACCGTAACACCGTCTTAAAAATGTCAGCTCGGTTTGAAGGGCTCGAATTTCACCATATAGCCCGGGATAATAACCAGGCGGCGGACGTATTGGCACGCATCGGCGCAAAGCGCGATGCCGTCCCTCCCAACATCTTCCTGGAGCGGCTTTTCAAGCCATCCATACTATGGGAAGGGGAGTCTGGAAACAACAATCCGGACCCAACCGCACCGCCCAACACCGAACATTCTGACACAATCGGTGGTTCTGCCAACGAAATAACACCTTCAGCCCACGAAATAATGGCAGTTATTGCCCCGTGGACCGAGCCATTCCTAGCCTACTTAACTAGGCAGGAACTTCCCGAGGACCAAAACGAGGCCCGCTGCATAGTTCGGTGATCTAAAGCCTATAAGTTCCATGAGGGAGAGCTTTATAAGAAAAGCACAACCGGAGTCCTTCAAAGGTGTATCTCCGAAGAGGAAGGGCGAAATCTTCTGGCTGAAATTCATGCATGACTCGGTGGGCACCACGCCGCAGCCCGGGCCCTTGTAGGCAAGGCCTTCCATACAACATTTTATTGGCCGACGGCCCGGGTAGATGCACAGGACTTAGTCCAACGATGCATCGGTTGCCAGCTCTTTGCTAATCAAAGCCACATGCCACCCACCGCCCTAAAAACTATACCCATCACCTGGCCGTTCGCGGTCTGGGGGCTTGACATGGTTGGACCCCTTAAAGGAGGAACCCAGAAGCAAAAATACCTATTGGTGATGGTGGATAAATTCACCAAATGGATAGAGGCCAAGCCAATTAAGACAGCCGAATTCGGACCCGTGATAGACTTCATATCAGGGGTAGTACACCGTTACGGCGTCCCGCATAGCATCATCACTGATAATGGCATGAACTTCATGGCTGACGAGGTTAAACGCTGGTGCAAAAACATGGGCATTAAGCTCGACTACGCTTCAGTCTATCACCCTCAAACTAACGGTCAAGTCGAGCGAGCAAATGGTCTAATCATGAGAGGCATCAAACCCAGACTAGTGCGGTCCCTTAAGGAATCTAACATGCACTAGGTAGAGGAGCTCGACTCCGTACTCTGGGGGCTGCGAACCACACCGAATCGCACTACCGGATTGACACCATTTTTTATTGTATACGGCGCAGAGGCAGTTTTGCCCTGCGACATAATTCATGACTCACTTCGCGTGCGCATGTACGAAGAAAGAGAAGCCGAGCTGGATCGGCCGGATAGTTTGGACGCCTTAGAAGAGGAGCGCGACGTGGCAAAAGCTCGTTCCGCATTCTATCAATAGCAGGCTCGAAGATACCAAAGCTGAGAAGTACGGGCCAAAACTTACAATGTTGGCGAACTAGTTCTACGACTGCCGGACAAGAAAAAGGACAAACTCAAGCCCAAATGGGAAGGTCCCTTCATCATCGACCAAGTCCTGACCGGCGGAGCGTACCGTCTGCGAAACGCATCGGATAACCGACTCGAGCCAAACCCATAGAACGCAGCCCGTCTCCGAAGATTCTACTCCTAGCGCCGGACTCTGAGTTCATCTCCTTCCCCCGTCTATATTTTATACTTTAACTGTCTTTTATTTTTCTCCTTCTCCCCCCTTTTTTTCTCACAAGCCTTCGGAGGCTCGCATGCGCATTGTTCGCACACACTTGACGTGCTACTGCACTCATTATACCTGGGGGCTTCTTTAACATAAGCTTATTTATACGGGCTTTATGCCCAACACATGTGTCACACTTTCGCATGTACCTTTTATTCACCATTATATGCATCGATATGACTTAAGTTTTGGCCAAGCTGGGTTGCCTGGCTCCCATGCTTACCCCTACGTTCCCGATTGTTCGGCTAGGAGGTAAAGGGAGCACCTCTGCGATTGTTACTGTTGGGTCAGCCGGATGTGTACCTCAGACTGGGTGAAGCCGAAAGCTAGCGTTCTTAAGAGAATATTCAGTCGTTGAATTAAAAGATTATTTCTCACCTATTTATGTATCTGCTCCCAGATGCTTTCCTGCTTTTTTCGCAGTCCGGACATGCACGTTAGGGCATGCCTCCCAGGGAAAGGAACCCCTAACGGAACAATTCTCCCTGGAAGATGTTTCTTACTAACCATGTAATATAACATAACTAGTTGGGCACTTGTCTGATAAAGCACTAATGACCCCTACGCCTGGTCTCCACGCATGCCCCAGTTTTTTATATAATTGCGAGGGTATTTGGACACACTCTGTACTGTCGGGTCCCGAGGTTGAAGCGAAAAGGTCTGCTATGACAAACGATCTACAATACGGCTAGAAGGCATTTTACATGTCATTTTAAATTACATAGTCAAGCTGACTGATTGTATTCCTCTTCGATACCATCTAATAGACTGTCTAGTTTACAGTCCCGCTGGGAATACTTTGCGGCCAACTCTACTTGGCCGTACACTAAGCTCACAGGGATCTCCTTCCCATCAGGACCCACAGGTCCGACCTTGGCCATGTAGTTTGGGTCAGCCTTCGCATACCGCGTCTTCACCATGGCCCAGGCCTCCCTGGCGCCTAGACGGCAGGCCGATATCTTCCATAGCCTGAAGCGCCGCTGTGCTCCCTGAAGATTCTCCGCAAGCTCTCCTAGACCTTCGGGTAGGGACATGGATGGCCACAAGGCCTGGGCGACTCCGCTCATCACCTGCCGAACTCGTTCGTGCAGTTGCAGTAGTTCGGGAAGTAGGTCACCCGTTGAACCGGGCATTTCCTCTGCAGGACAACCTGTGAGCATACCTACAGACATATTTCTGTTAATCGACTTCCTCGCCGAACTCTTCTTTTCAAAAGTTCGCTCAAGCACTTACTATAAATGCGATGACGAAGCCGCCGATTCTCCTTCATGGAGTCAGACAGCTGGGCCCGAACATCTTTTAGTTCCTCGCCCAGCTGGGTGTTGGCATCTTGGAGGTTATTTTTCTCTTGCTGCACCCTTGTAAGCACCTTCTCGCTGGCCTTTAGCTGGCGTAGTAGCTGTTGCTTGTCCGGATCTAGTCCGGCGCCATCTGCAATATTATTGTCAGATTTATACACACGCCCCACTTCACAAACTACTTATCTTTCGAAGTATATATTATCGGAGGGGGTCTCTGTGGCTCCCCCTGTGGCGGCTAGTGCGGCCTCATGTTGGGCCTTGCACTCTTGAAGCTCCTTGGACAGATGGGTATTCTTTTCTGTAAGATCCTGCACAACAAATGACCCTTAAATCACTTATTCTAACTATTTTAAGTCTCGGGGGCTACTGACACATATAACTGTCAAAATTCCTCACCCGTATGTCTTTCACATACTGCTCCGTGGCTCTGGCTAGACCATCTTGAGCGGCACAGAGGTGCGCATCTCCCGAATTAAAGGCATTCAATGCCTCTTGGGAGAAACATGCGTCACGAAGGATTGTCCGGCGATGCCTGTGATTCATGGCACTCTCCACCTCAGATCTGGTGGCGGATAACCTATTGGCATCCTCCGTTGGAGGGGCACCCGACGCGCGCCTAGTGTTCGCCTCCCCCTTCGAACCTGGCGTTGGAGCCTGGCTGGCGGAGGCTTGATTGACAACCTCTCCGGACACAGTCCGGCGAGCGCTCTTTCTCCTGAAAAAATCACGAGCGTTAGTATACCTTCTAGGAATCTTTCTTGGAAACATGGTGGCGCGCCATACCATTGCGGCGATGTCTCGATCCGCACCGCACTTCTTTTCCGCCTGCTGGGCCGAGCTGCCCCTTGTTGGCCAGCCGCCACGGGCTCGGCTTCCCGCCTCGAAGGCACCTCCTGCGGAACACCGTTTGTATGCGGTGATCAGAAATAAGCACGGATGGGTCATGGTATTAGGACTTTGGTCACAATTACCTGGGAAGCTGGAAATATTCCGGGGTAGTCGGCCGTAATGGCGACCAAAGCATTGTCGATGCTAAGTTGGTGGAACACCCCGTCGATCAGCTCCACCTGTATGTCCGGATCCTCTTCGGAGGCCGGATCGAGGGACCCTCCCGGATCCTCGGGTTGTGGAGCCGGGCTGTGTATATCCTCTACGGCCCGGCGCAGTTCCTGCGACGAAATCACAAAATGAGATACTTAACCATGGGAATGTGGATCGGATAGGCAAAAAGAAATGTCCGCTTACCCAGCTTCGAGGATTGTTCATAGAAAACCCGTTCAGTG
Organism: Triticum dicoccoides; assembly: GCF_002162155.2. Taxonomy (NCBI): domain Eukaryota; kingdom Viridiplantae; phylum Streptophyta; class Magnoliopsida; order Poales; family Poaceae; genus Triticum; species Triticum dicoccoides. The sequence goes on along the minus strand of NC_041381.1, from coordinate 359,308,408 downwards.
GGCTGACGCAGAGAAAATCCTCCTTTTCCCCTTTGTACAGGCCGGACAAGATCTTCACCAGATCGATGACCGATCCCGGCCCCTTACGGCCATGGCGGGTGGCATCATCCTCCCCGTTGAAATCCCACATGGGGTGGCCCCTATACTGGAGCGGCTGCACCCCCCGCATAATGCATGTGGCCATGACTCCGATGATGGTCAATCCGGAATGAGCCAATAATCTTATTCGGCCCATTAGGTAAAGGACGTCCTTGTCATTCTCCCGTTCAGAGCTCCGCGGACACCAACTTAGGCGTTTCTTCAAGGGAGCGTTACTGAACTCTGGGAGGCCGATCCGAACTGGATCCGGTAGCGGGGAGTCTTCTATATAGAACCATTCCGAAGGCCAGTCTTCGGACGCCTTCTTCGGGGTTCCGGATAGATATCCTGTCCCGGCGATGCGCCATAGCTCGGCTTCGCCCACTTGATATATCGACCCCTCATGAGAATGGGGTACGAGGCAGAATAATCTCTTCCACAGCGCAAAATGAGCCTTGACGCCCAAGAACAGCTCGCAAAGGGCCACGAAGCCCGCGATGTGCAGAATGGAGGCAGGCGTAAGGTGGTGCAGCTGGAGGCCGTAGAACTCCAGGAGCCCCCGGAGAAATGGATGTATTGGAAATCCGAGTCCTCTTATTAGATAAGAGACAAAGCATACCCGCTCTCCTTTGGAGGGATTGGGGACGCTCTCCGCCTGCTTTCCGCCCTTGTAGGTGGCGAGTCCGGCTCGAACTGGAACCATAAAAGCTGGGGGAAGATATCCCTCGGCTTGGAGCGTCACTAACTCACTATGCGGGACTGAGCATCTCCACCAATCTCCTGGCTGAGGGCTGGGAGCGCGAGAGGAGGAGCCGCGTCAACTATCCATGATGGAATGGATCCTTGTCAAAGGCGCTCCGGTGAGTGCTCGCGGAGGGAGGATGGTGTGATTCAGATCTAGATCCTCGTCTCCTTTTATAGGCGGCTCATTTGCGCAGCTAGGGGGGTAAGTGTAAAAATACCCTGACTTTTCGTATTTGTTTGACACGTGGAAGATGGCCATTATTGGGCGTCGAAGCCAAGGAGCGCAGCATTTACAAGAAGTCGGACACTATTCAACACAGGATTTGGAGAAGAACCTGCCTTGCAATGGCGAAGACAATCAACACGCCGAATTCGTCATCATTGAAGCCTGGTTCGGGGGCCACTGAAGGAGTCCTGGACTAGGGGGTGTCCGGATAGCCGAACTATCATCTTTGGCCGGACTCCAAGAATATGAGGATACAAGATTGAAGACTTCGTCCCGTGTCCGAATGGGACTTTCCTTGGCGTGGAAGGCAAGCTTGGTGATACGGATATGTAGATCTCCTACCATTGTAACTGACTCTGTGTAACCCTAGCCCTCTCCGGTGTCTATATAAACGGAGGGTTTTAGTCCGTAGGACGAACAACAATCATACCATAGGCTAGCTTCTAGGGTTTAGCCTCCTTGATCTCGTGGTAGATCTACTCTTGTACTACCCATATCATCAATATTAGTCAAGCAGGATAGAGTTTTACCTCCACCGAGAGGGCCCGAACCTGGGTAAAAACATCGTGTCCCTAGTCTCCTGTTACCATCCGCCTAGACACACAGTTCGGGACCCCCTACCCGAGATCCGCCGGTTTTGACACCGACAGCAGGTTTTTCGGGGGTGCCATGAATTTGGCATAGTCTGTACAGGACTTTGTTTAGGCTGGATGGTCCTTCTTTGCTGCCTTTAAATGGCTTCTTTTGTTGACCGGGTCAAGATCCCCTGAATCCGCGTTGACCGTTGTGTTGTCTGGACTTTCTTCCTTGTTTTGACGTCTGTTTTATTGCGCCGTGGCTTCCCGTTGCCATCCCTTATTTCGGATGTACTTGGGTTGCTTGTGCCTCTACAGGCCAACCAACTATCTTCACCCGCGCAAAAGCGGGTCATAAGGCTTGTTAAGGCTGCCATTGTCCTCAGCTTTTCCTGGCCGAGGTGTCTGGCGAGCCACTCGTCCCGGATGCTGTGCTTGAAGGCCGCCAGGGCTTCGGCATCCGGACAATCGACAATTTGATTCTTCTTAGTGAGGAATCTGTTCCAAAGCTTGTGGGCGGAATCTGCGGGCTGTTGAATTATGTGACCTAAATTGTCCGTGTCCGGAGGTCGGACATAGGTCCCTTGAAAATTGGCCCTGTAGGCATCCTCAAGTTCCTCCCATCTTTCGATTGAATTTTCGGGGAGGCTTTTCAACCAGTGCCGAGCTGGTCCCTTCAACTTGAGGGGAAGGTATTTGATGGCGTGGAGGTCGTCCGCATGAGCCATGTGGATATGCAGGATAAAATCCTCAATCCAGACCCCGGGGTCTGTCGTTCCGTCATATGCCTCTATGTTCACGGGTTTGAAACCCTGTGGAAATTCGTGGTCCAGTACCTCTTCGGTGAAGCATAGAGGGTGAGCAGCTCCTCTGTATCTGGACATGTTGTGGCATGCTGTCGACTGTTGTTGTGTCCGGTGGTGATTCCGAACTGGTACTCGATCGGTATGATCGTTTTGGTGACCATAATCCTTCGCCGGAGCGTGTCCTCTAGATCCGTAGATGGACCTGGTCGCACCGACTCTTTTGTCCAGTAGCTCGCGTAAATCGTGTGCGGTGTCAGTGGCTGGTTTGTTGCGGTTACAAAGTGGTTTGTCCGGCCTACTGGCCGTATTGTTCTTCGGTGGAACGGCCTCATTGTCGAATTCTGGCAGCAGCTTGCACTTCGGATAGCTCTTTGTGCGGCGATCGTCACCGTATTTTTCTTCAGTGTCTAGCACTGTATTCCATCTGCGATTGAGCATTTCCTGGGCAGCCTTAAGCCTTTACTTCTGCTTATTTATACTTTACGCAGTGGCCATGAGCTTCCTGTGGAGGTTATCTCGTTCCAAACGTGTTTTCGGGATGATGAATGCATTGTCGTCCGGGCTTTCCTCATCTCCCGGGGCGGGTTGATGGGTTCGGCCCTCGGGATCGCTGTGATCGGGCGTCTGCTCCGGGCTGTGTTCGGCGTGACCTGGCTCATCCTGCTCCATCGCTGGGTCCATATGGTCGTTGTTGCATTTAGAATTGTCTGGGATGTCGATCCTTCACGCGTTGTTATCGCCGTTTTTACTGTGGCTGTACTTAGAGCGGCGTCTGCGCCATCGTTTTGGCTTTTGTCTAGGGGTTTTGTCCTCCATTTTATCGCTATCGTCCCCTTAGGCGTGTCCACCATGTAGATAGCATATGATGAGGTGGCAGTCCAGTGCCCCGTGGGTGGTGGTTCTGAATCGTCTCCTGCGCCGACGTCCATACCGTCGGTGTCATCAGAGTAAAAATCAAGCATGTTTGTTACGTCATTAACAGTGGCTATGAAGTGGGTGGTGGGTGGGTAACGAATTTCTTCGTCGCCCTCTTCCCCTTTGAGCCGGACATAGTTCGGCCAAGAGTCTCCTGACAAAGAGAGAGACTTTAGTAAGTTCAGTATGTTGCCAAAAGGCGAGTGCTGGAAGATATCCGCAGCGGCAAATTACATTATCGGAGCCCGGCCAGAGTCGGCGGGCTCGTGGGCGCGTGGTCTGGGACCTACCACCGGACACAAGTCCCGAGGTCCGGAGACACAGGCTTCCTTGGGGATGAAGTCCGTGTGCGGCCTCCTGGGCGGGGTCCATCCACCCGTCCTCGGACGACGCAATCTACCCCGGATTTAGGTCCGGGGCTCCCGCGGGCGCGATATCCCGAGTTTTGTCCGACGGCAAGTCTAAGCCGTGCTTATCGTGGTTGTTCGGTGCTCCTGGCGTAGGCCCAAATCCATCCAAGATCAAGTCTCCGCAGACATCGACCGTGTAGTCCAAGTTTCCGAATCTGACCTGATGGCCAGGGGCGTAGCTGTCGATCTGCTCCAGATGGCCAAGCGAATTGGCCCGCAGAGCGAAGCCGCCGAACACGAGGATCTGTCCGGGGAGAAAAGTCTCACCATGGACCATGTTGTTGTTGATGATTGAAGGAGCCATCGAGCCTTGCAGCGACGACACAGAGGAACTCACACTGAAAGCACCAATGTCGGTGTCAAAACCGGCGGATATCGGGTAGGGGGTCCCGATCTGTGCGTCTAAGGCTAATGGTAACATGAGGCAAGGGACACAATGTTTTACCTAGGTTCGTGCCCTCTTGATGGAGGTAAAACCCTACTTCCTGCTTGATTGATAGTGATGATATGAGTATTACAAGAGTTGATCTACCACTAGATCATGGAGGCTAAACCCTAGAAGCTAGCCTATGATGATAATGATTGGTATGATAATCCCTATACGGACCAAACCCTCCGGTTTATATAGACACCGGAGGGGGCTAGGGTTAACACAGAGTCGGTTACAAAGAAGGAGATCTAATATCCGGATCGCCAAGCTTGTCTTCCACGCAAAGGAGAGTCCCATCCGGACACGGGACGAAGTCTTGAGTCTTGTATCTTCATGGTCCAACAGTCCGGCCAAAGTATATAGTCCGGCTCTCCGGATACCCCCTAATCCAGGACTCCCTCAAGGACCAAGGCCACTATAAATAGGACTAGCCACTACCATTTTGGGGGATCGGATCCATTTCTCACCCGACCACCACACCACCTCAAGAACACCTCACCTCCTGAGGCTTGTTCATCCACTGTACTTGTTCATCCGCAGCCTGCAAGGCAATCCATCACACCACACTGGATTAGGGTATTACACCACAACGGTGGCCCGAACCAATATAAATCTTTGTGTCTTCGTGTCTCTTTGAGCTCGTCGCGCTAGGCTTAGGAGGATTGCGAGTAGGCAGGCTGGGCAGGTTGAGATCTCCGCACGCACCCCAGAGTTCGAACCTCTCAAGGGTTGCCAGATCCCTAAATCCGACAAATGCGCCATGTGAGCCCGCAGAGTTAGGTATGATAGCACTGTTTGCTATCCTATCAGTGCATAATGACTACTTTGCCATTGTGGTGACCCCTTAATCTATAAAAGGAGGCCCATGTCAACCGTAGAAAGGGTTAGAAGGTTGGATAACTCACACCCCCATATGCGTGTAGCCACTGCCGCCCCTATCGGGTAAGTGTACTACGCTCCACCACCATCATTCCACCATCAATCCACCAAAGCAGGAGTAGGGCTTTACACCGGAACCTGGGTAAATTGCCTGCGTGATCTCTACCATGCTGCCCCACGCTCCTCTGCTCTTTGTGCAAAGCGACGCCCCCCTGCCGAACTAGCAAAGGGCCCTCTGGTCCCATAGGTGGCCGTGGTTTTCCTGTGATATATTTGGCGCGCCAGGTAGGGGGATCGCTTGCGCGAACCTGAAGGCGTGTGCAGCGCGTCATCTTCATCACCGCCTTCGCCTTCAACGGCGCCATCGACCATGGCACCAAGAAGAAACCCGGTGCTTCAGGTCACCCATCCACCTCAAAGGCTCTGCCGCCCGTGGCCTCTAATGCCGCAGGGGCGGAGGCGCACGAGGACGTGGACGCTGCTAGGGACGTCATCGGAGCAGGTGGCACCGTCAACACTCCCCCTGAGGCCAACACGGGAGCAGGAGGCATCAGAGGAGAATAGCATCAGCAGTGCCTCGATGGCCATGCTCCGCAAGGTACGGGTGAGGGGGTTACTCCATCCTCACCCCCTCCTCTTGCCGACGGGCACAGCCGCAGCAACGATGCTCGGACCGAAGCAGACCACCGCCCTACGGCCGCGCCCACCAATGGAGCGGCACGGCACATGTGCCACCCCCAGGATGGATTGACCAAGTTGCTACAGCCAACAGAGACGCTGGCCCTCGAGAGCCTTCGCCGCACCACCCGGCCACCCAGGTGGTTGCTCCACAGCAGCAGGGGCGCGGTTCTGCCGCCGCTGGCACTGTCAGGAACCGAGCAACGGTGCGATCGACTTCATCGTCACCCGTGCCAAATACAGCCACGGAGGCCATGGCGCGGGCTCAGCTGCTGCTGAGATTTCTGCCAGCGGTCGAGCAGATGGAGGAATGGCATGCCACCATCCAAAGTCTGCTCGATTTTGCCGAAGCTGGGGGCTCGCACCAAGCTGGCCCGCCACAGCCTCCCCCGGCAATGACAACAGCTTGTGCTGCTGGCCGCACGGAAGGGGCTACCCCCATGGTGCAGTCCCCGCGACGACAGCTAGTCCGAGCGCAGCAGAATCAAGACCCTGTCGACGTCTCGATGGCCTCCTCGGACCCTCGAGCACGCCCAGGCCGATGACGAGCCCCAGAGGATAGGCGGAGGGGAGACACACGCATCGATGTCGAGTAACACTGTGATGACCCCCGCCGGACCAATGGGTCCGACGGCCCCAACATCAACGAACCCGCGCTTGGTATTGGAGGGTGCCTACCTTTCGAGGTTGGCTGCCCTACCTTTACTCGTGAGCTGCGGCAAGTCCGTTGGCCGTCCGTTCGCACGTTCAAGCTAGAGATACATGTGAAGTACGGTGGGAGACTGAACCCGACAGAGTTCCTAAGCATCTACACCATCGCTGTTCCGGCTGCCGGGGGAAGAGATGAGAAGGTGTTTGCCAATTACTTCCCTTTGGCTCTCAAGTCCAATGTGAGGTCTTGGCTGATGCACCTACCAGAGAACTCCATTTTGTCGTGGGATGAACTGTGCCATGAGTTCATTGGCGCCTTCACTGGCGGCCATCAAGAGCCCGACAGGCCCAGCGACTTGCAGCTTCTCCAACAGAAGGAAGGAGAAACTCTCCGTAAGTATTTACAGAGATTCAACAAAGTTCATAGAAATATCCCAAATATCCATCCAGCAGCTATGGTAGTTGCCTTCCAGCCCAATGTGCGCAACTGCCGGATTCGTTCCAACATGAACGTGCGGTTGTCCAAGATTGTGAAGGAGCTCTACACCTTGGTGGATAAGTGTGCTCGGATGGAGGAAGGAAGGAAGTTGCCCGAAGAGGAAGATTGCACTAATGTCGATTCAGAGGATGATGATGAATCAACCAGTCAAAAGACGAGCAAAAAGCGCAGCAAGAAGCGGAGAGATAAGGCAGTGACGACCGTTGAAGGATCGGGTACACCTAGTACCAGCAAGAAGGCCAAGGTTGAGGCCCTCGGCAAGGAAGCTGCTGCTGTGCACTGACTGCGGGGACATCGCGGCTGCCAAGAAGGCCGGGAAGGGTGATGGGCCATACTGCAAGATTCATCGGACCAAAGGCCATGACCTTCATGAGTGTTATCAGGTTGAGCAGCTTGTCAAGAGACAGAAATCAGAGTACGAGAAGCGTGACAAGGAAAAGGGTCAGAATATCGCTGGTGGTAAGGGCCGAGGCAGTGAGGTAAATTGCCCCGGCAAGCCCTTTCGGAACAAAGGAAAGCCCGCTAGAGGTCGAGAGAAGGAAGTCTATGATGATGAGATTAATGAAGGGGATGAAGAGGAAACCAGTGAGCAGGAGTTTAGAAGGCCACTGACGCCCTATGCATTGACGGGGGTGCATCTTTGCGCACCTCTCACCGCTAGCCCAAGCGATGGGCACGAGAAGTCAATGCCGTGGAACCAACCAGAGGCCCGGAAGCTTCTCAAATGGTCCCGCACGCCCATCATATTTGACAAAGAGGAGCATCCTAACCGCACCACAACGGTAGGGTGTTTGCCATTGTTGGTCTCTACAATAATTCGCAACCTCAAGGTCACAAGGATGTTGGTGGACGGCGGGACCAGGTCGAATCTAATCTCCCCAGCAGTTATCAGCAGGCTTCAGATAGCAGAGAAAGAACTAGAGGTTACCGACACGTTTCAAGGAGTTAATCCCGGTAGGAGTCGTCCTAGGGGAAAGATCACGTTGCCAGTAACATTTGGGGGAGAGCTAGACTACCGGACTGAGAGGGTTTGATGTGGTTGACCTCCCTCCGCCATACAATGGGATTCTTGGCCGCCCAGTCCTGGCTAGATTCATGGCGGCATCCCACTATGCCTACAATACCTTGAAGATGCCTGGGCCCTTGGGGTCATTACCATCCCATTGAATGAGAAGGATGAAATCATTTGTGTGGACAAGATGTACCGGGATGTAGTCGCGGCACAGGCAGCGGTGGCAGTAGTTCCCGTCAAGGAGGATAGAGAAAAAAAGAAGGGTTGTAGGGGCTCCAACAAAGAGTCCAGGAAGCGTGCCCCCACCGAGTGCACGGCACCCGCTAACGATGTGCCGTAGTGTTCCAACAGGAAGAGATCCAAGGTCACTGCACCCCAAGTGAAGAAGGTCCTGGCAGGACTGGCTGGCGTTGATGGTACTTTCACTATCAGCGCCACCCTCGATGACAAATAGGAAAACACGCTCGTTTCCTTCCTATGGGCGAACATTGATGTGTTTGCCTGGCAACCATCTGATATCCCCGGTGTTCCCAGGGAGGTAATCGAGCACCACCTTGCTGTCTTCCCACATGCCCGACCTGTCAAGTAGAAAGTTCAGAAGCTGGCCTTGGAGAGGCAGCAGTTCATTGCGGAAGAGATCAGGAAACTCGAGGCAGCTGGTTTGGTCAGAGGAGTGTTACACCCCACGTGGTTGGCAAATCCAGTGGTAGTCCAGATGGCTAACGGGAAGTGGAGGATTTGCATAGATTTCACAGATCTAAATAAAGCTTGCCTGAAGGACCCGTTTCCCTTGGCGCATATCGATCAGATTGTGGATTCCACTTCAGGTTGTAATTTTCTCTCCTTCTGGACGCATATTCTTGGTATCATCATGTCCAACGAACATGAAGATAAGACGTTGTTCATCACTCCATGTGGTACATACTATTTTGTCCGCATGCCATTCGGATTAAAGAGTGCCAGGTCCACTTTTGCGAGGGCAGTCTAGATTAGTTTCGAGCCACAACTGCATAGAAATATAGAAGCTTATATGGATGATATTTTGGTCAAGACCACGGATAGAGCCACCCTTATTCAGGATTTGGAGGAAACATTTGCTAACTTGCGCAAGATCAACTTCAAGCTTAACCCGGAGAAGTGTGTGTTTGGCGTTCCCTCCGGCAAGCTACTTGGGTTCTTCGTGTCCCATCGGGGGATCGAAGCCAACCCCGACAAGATCAAAGCCATTGAGCAGATTCAAGCACCAAGGATAGTCAAGGATGTGAGGCGTCTGACAGGGTGCGTTACCGCGCTTAGCAGATTCATCTCCAAGTCTATCGAGCATGCCCTGCCGTTCTTCAAAATCTTAAAGAAGGCAGGACCCATGAAGTGGACCCCGGAAGCAGATGCAGCTTTGCAAGAATTGAAGACCTACTTGTCCTATGTGCCTATCCTGGTTGCCCCCAAACCACAGGAGCCATTGTTGCTATACTTAGCGACAACCAACCAAGTGGTTAGTGCGGCCTTGGTGGCGCAGCGGGAAGTGGGTGAGGCAGAGAGTGAACAAGGACCGACAGGGTGAGAAAAGGATCAAGACATCCATGGACACGGCATGGAGAGTGACCCCAAGGATGCGGTAAGGAAGAAAGTGGTGCAACACCTAGTATACTTCGTTAGCTCCTTGTTACAAGGGGCTAGTTCAAGGTACTCTGGCATAGGACTGGGCATTCTGTTACCCGAAAGAGTTCAGTTTGGTACTTCGGGTTATTTTGATTTTCGGTTTTGGGAATGTGCTACCCGATCGGTTAACTGAAAAAGAGATAACCGACGATTCGGTCCACCAAAAATACGGTTCGGTGCTCGGGTTGACCGAGTAGGACCGATACACTTCACGGGTCGCTTGCCTTTTGCGCGTGTAGGCTGCCACTTTTCATCACAGATTGAGGCCCCCACTAGACACTGGTCGCGGGACCACCGCCGCCGCCTGCCAGACTTCTTTTTTGTGCAAGATAGGTTTAGGGATGCAGCAGGGGCGAGCACATTCTCCTCATCGTGCAACTAAAAAAGCTGATGGGTGGCAATGTGGGGCATGCGTCAGTTTTATTTTAGCAATGCCTGTGTCGGTTTGTGGCTGTGATGAAAAGAAAAGGCTGAGAAAAATTATCGTGTAGTACTTGATTGATGGGCTAATCTACCTAGCTTGACGGGATTTAATTAATATAATAAAATACTTCGGTTCATTCTCGTGATTCGGTGAGTGGTCTCGAGTGACCGAATTCACTGAACTAATTTTTGTCTTTGCCATTTGCTAACGTATAACCGAAGCTTCGTTACTCAGTTTTTTTGGCTTCGGTTTCGTTTTTTTGGCTCCGATCTCCGGTTCTTGGTTTCTATGCCCACCCCTACTCTGGCATGCAAAATATGATCTTTGGTCTCATCACGGCCTCAAGGAAACTACACCACTACTTCCAAGCCTATGAGATCACGGTCGTCACTCGCTTCCCGTTGCAAAGGATACTCCGAAACCCTGAGGCTACCAGCAGAATAGTGGAGTGGGCTTTGGAGCTATCCAGTTTTGGTCTAATGTTTGAGAGCACATCAACAATCCAGAGAAGGGCATTGGCAGAGTTTATTGTAGAATGGACGCCACCCCCTGATGAGGAAGTGATAGAGACATTTATCCCCAGCAAGGAATCACCCCAAGAATGGATCATGTATTTTGATGGTGCCTTTTCCCTACAAGTTGCAGGGGCTGGTGTGCTTCTTGTCGCCCCCTCAGGGGAGCACTTTAAGTATGTCATCCAGATGCATTTTGCCCGGGAAGAGGGAACCAACAATACAACAGAGTATGAAGGGCTCCTTGCCGGGCTCAAGATTGCAGCAGAATTGGGAATTAAGAAGCTGATCGTTCGAGGAGACTCACAGCTTGTGGTGAGACAAGTCAACAAGGATTACCAAAGTCCATTGATGGAGGCATACATTGAGGAAGTGAGGAGATTGAAGGAACACTTTGATGGATTGCAAACAGAGCACGTACCCCGTGCAGAAAAGAGCATAGCTGATCATCTGTCAAACTGTGCTGCGCAAAAGCTTCCTGTGGAACCAGGGACTTTTGTTCTCCATCTCACTCAGCCCTCCGTATCCCCAGCAACAATGGCCCAGAAAAGGAGAAAGTTGGACACCGGTAAGCTTCTCCCAGTAGAGCCGTCCGCTCCTAGGCGAGACACTGCCGGAAACAACTCCTCGCAGCCTCCCAGACCACACCCTCCAGCTTGGCCTATGGACCCCGCGAACGAGGCATATGCTCCCGCAGTAGAGGAGGTGTCGCTAGTCCTCGTTGCCGAGCCCCGGGCTCCAACTTGGGCAAGGAACATTTTCCACTTCCTCCAAACCGGAGAGCTTCCCGGCAACCAAGATGAAGCTGAAAAAGTAGCCCAGAGGGACAGTATGTATCAGTTTGTTGATGACACACTGTACAGAAGGAGGCCCAACGGTGTGAAATTGAAGAGCGTCTGCCGGGAAGAAGGAAAGGAACTGCTGGCTAAGATACACAAAGGCATGTGCGGCTCCCACATTGGATCAAGGGCATTAGTTGGGAAAGCATTCCGGCAAGGACTCTATTGGCCCACATCCCTCCAAGATGCGATCGAGCTAGTCACCAAGTGTGAAGCTTGCCAGTCCCATTCTAAGAAAACCCACCTGCCTGCTGTCAGTGGTAAAACTGGTAGATCTCGGGTAGGGGATCCCAAGTTGTATGTCTGAGGACCGAAGGTAACTATGAACAAAGGACATAGTGTTTAGCCAGGTTCGGGCCCTCTTAATGGAGGTAAAACCCAACTCCTGGTTGATTATATTCGAGAGTATAGGGGCTACAAGAGTTGATCTACCTCGAGATCGATTCAGCTAACCCTAGATTAGCTAGCCTAGCAATGTTATGATCCTGCCTCTGATCTACCCTCTAGTTTTTATAGACACCGGAGGGGCTTAGGGTTGTACAAAGTTGGTTTTACAGAAAGGAATAACATATCCGGACACCTATACTTGCCATCCATGCATACGGGAGTCTCCAATGGACGCGAGGGGGTGATCTTCTGCCTTGTATCTTGATGGCCCATCAGTCCGGCCCACATTGATAGGTCGGACGCCCGAGGACCCCCTAGTCCAGGACTCCCACAGTAGCCCCTGAACCAGTCTTCAATGATGATATATTCGGCGTTCAAATTGTCTTTGACATTGCAAGGCAGATTCCTTGAAGAATACAAATCGGCTTTCCTATGTAAAGGAATTGTATGTGGCTTTTCATAATGAACACAACCCTTAGCCGCGAAGGATATATAAAAAATGAGAACAATGTCTTTTACTGACAACTTTTTCGGCGAAGCGTCACACTTGACCCTTCAACATTTTGAACTGTTTTCCCACCCCGCGTTCCGTGTTTCTAGGCCACGCCTCATTGGCACATCCTATCAAAACAGAGATTGTGCCCACTTAATACGGGATTGCACATCAATGATATTTGGGTAATCCAATCATTTGCGGCGCACACTTTCATTGGGAATAGGCGAGATTCAAGGCACAAGTGGGGGGCGGTTGGCATTTTTACTGCCTATAAGAGGGCAATAGATCTTTACTTTCTTCCCCACGCCTTCACATCTCCTCAGCCTTCCAATCTGCCAAGCTCTCTGCGCCCGCAAAGTCTTCGTCTTTCTCACCACCACCACCACTTTCTCCGACCATGGCCGAAGTTGGCTCCAAAGGCAAGTGGGAGGCCTCCTCCGACATCAAGCACAGGCTTCCCCCCGAATTTCAAGTCATTCCCATTCTAGAGCCCGGCGAACGGGTCGTCTTCCATCCCCACTTCCTTAGAGGGTTAGGTTTTCCACTCCACCCATTCGTCCGCGGACTCATGTACTACTACGGGCTAGATTTCCACGATCTAGCCCCGAACTCCTTCCTACATCTTGGCGTTCATCGTCATGTGTGAGGCTCTCCTCTGCGTCCACCCACACTTCGGCCTATGGCTCAAGGTCTTCAATGTGAAGCCGAAGGTGGTCGATGGGCAGCACGTGGACTGCGGCGGAGCTATGATCAGCAAACTACCGAACAGCACATGGCCCAAGGGGCCTTCATGGAGAGCGTGAAGAACTGGCAACAGGAGTGGTTCTACATCACCGAGCCGCGCTGCACTAAGTGGACGGCGATTCCGGAGTTTAGTTCCGGACTCCCATGAGACTCTCCTCCTGGAATGCGAAGGGCCTTTATTGGGGGTCCCAGACGGAGGTGCAGGTGCTGCAAATGCGCATCGCCAACATGCTGGGGAAGAAGATTGGTCTAACCAATGTGGTTCAGGTCATGCTCTTCCGCCGCATTCTCCCCTGCTAGCGCCGGGCTTCCCCCATGTGGGAATTCAAGCCGTAAGAGTCGCGGACACTGCGGCATTTCCTCGGCACTACGCACGAGGGAATGTGGAAGCTGCTCTTCAAGGCGCAGAAGAGCTGGCCCATGGAGACCGAAGACGTCGGCCTCAACGCCACGAATCCGGCCTCTCCGGTAAGTATTCGATATCTCCGAAGACATACCAAGTTCATCTATATATATTCGACCTATGCCAAACTCATCAACCCATCCTTCATTATAGGGCTGGACCAAGAAGTCAGAGTGGATCAAGGGTCCGGCTCCACTACCCGAAAACCCTGTCACTCCTCAGCTGGAGGAGATGCTGGTCCTGGCGCCTTATAAGCCGCTAGAGAAGAAGGCCAAGAAGAAGAGGAAGGGGCCCAAGGACGGCCCCCGCCACAATGGTCCTCCGAAAGCTGTGTCTGGAGAGACCGAGACCGTCTCCTCCCACAAGGAAGATGAGGACGAAGAGGAGGAGGAAGAGGAAGTGGAGAGCGACTACCCCCTCAATACGAGGAGGGGAAAGAGGACATCCTCCAAGAACCTGATAGGGGCGACGCCAAAGAAGGGGAGGGTGGTCCTCTCGGATAGTTCGGACTTAGAGTCCAAACTTAGCCCGGAGAGGGTCCAAAGGGAGAAGCACTTGGCTGAAACGAGTGTCAGAAACTTACTTGTTTCAATTATCGCTTTAATCTGCCTCTGTCATGCCCAATCCTTTGATGATTTTCAGCCCTCCTCACGAGATCCCGATCCCCTCTTCTTCGGAGGGGAACTCTCTAGTCCCTGGAGAGGCGGAGAGTGATGGCCCATCTCGCGCCCTCTCTCCACCTGCCATGGAGGACACCGAGGTGTCATCCCAAAGGCCATCTCCTGGCCGGGGAGGGAAGGACAAGACCGTCCAGAGGGCACCCAAGGACAACACCTCGCACGCTTTAGAGCGGGGCATGGCGACCCCCATGAACGCCGAGGGTGGGGGCTTCAACAGTGCGGGCCCTCGCCCAACATCGCGTGGAGACCAGTACGGCTCCGGGTTCGGACAAACATCCCTCTTCGAAAGAGGGGGGAGAAGCAGGAGCTCCATTGGCGGCCTCTGATACGTCTCCAACATATCTACATTTCCAAACACTTTTGCCCTTGTTTTGGACTCTAACTTGCACGATTTGAATGGAACTAACCCGAACTGACGCTGTTTTTAGCAGAATGGCCATGGTGTTATTTTTGTGCAGAAATAAAAGTTCTCGGAATGACATGACACTTCACGGCGTCACGTTTTGGAATTAATAAAAAATATTGGCGAAAGAGTCAACAGAGGGGGACCCACACCCTGTCCACGAGGGTGCAGGGCGCGCCCCCTGCCTTGTGGGTCCCCTAGACCTCCATCGACCTCAACTCCAACTCTATATATTCACGTTCGGGGAGAAAAAAAATCAGAGAGAAGGATTCATCACATTTTACGATACGGAGACGCTGCCAAGCCCTAATCTTCCTCGGGAGGGCTGATCTGGAGTCCGTTCGGGGCTCCAGAGAGGGGAATCCGTCGCCATCGTCATCATCAACCATCCTCCATCACCAATTTCATGATGCTCACCATCGTGCATGAGTAATACCATCGTAGGCTTCCTGGACAATGATGGGTTGGATGAGATTTACCATGTAATCGAGTTAGTTTTGTTAGGGTCTGATCCCTAGTATCCATTATGTTCTAAGATTGATGTTGCTGTGACTTTGCCATCCTTAATGCCTATCACTAGGGCCTGCGTGCCATGATTTCAGATCTGAACCTATTATGTTTCCATGAATATATATGAGTTCTTGATCCTATCTTGCAAGTTATAGTCACCTACTACGTGTTATGATCCGGCAAATCCCAGAGTGGCAATAGTCGGGACACTTCCCGGTGATAACCGTAGTTTGTGGAGTTCATGTATTCACTAAGTGCTAATGCTTTGATCTGGTACTCTATTAAAAGGAGGCCTTAATATCCCTTAGTTTCCAATAGGACCCCTCTGCCACGGGAGGGTAGGACAAAAGATGTCATGCAAGTTCTTTTCCATAAGCATGTATGACTATATTTAGAATACATGCCTACATTACATTGATGAACTGGAGCTAGTTCTTTGTCACCCTATGTTATAACTATTGTATGATGAATTACATCCGACATAATTATCCATCATTGATCCATTGCCTATGAGGTTTTCACCATTGCCACTATTATGATTGCTATAAAACAGCTACTGTTACTTTTGCCACCGTTACCATTACTTCCATACTACTTTGCTACTAAATACTGTGTTGCAGATATTAAGTCTTTCAGGTGTGGTTGAATTGACAACTCAACTGCTAATACTTGAGAATATACTTTGGCTCCCCTGGTCTCGAATCAATAAATTTGGGTTGAATACTCTACCCTCGAAAACTGTTGCGATCCCCTATACTTGTGGGTTATCAATACCTTTTTCTGGCGCCGTTGCCAGGGAGCATAGCTCTATTCTTTGAGTCACTTGGGATTTATATCTGGTGGATACTATGAAGAACTTGAAAGACGCTAAGACAACAATTTATCCCTCAACTACGACGGGAGGTAAGGAACTGCCATCTAGCTCTGCACTTGATTCACCTTCTGTTTTAAGTAAACTTGCGACACCTGCACCTGCTATTGATTCTGATATGTCGCATGTTATTGATGATGCCACTTCTACTATGCATGATGCTTATGATGAAACTACTTCTCTGCTTGATAATAATGTGCCATTAGGTGAACTTCTTCATGAACAACTTGCTAGGGTTAGAGAGAATGAAATTATTGAAACTGATGATATTGATGAAAGTGATGATGAAGATTCTCCCCCTAGATATGAATTACCTGTTGTGCCTGAGGTTATGTTATGGATGAAGAAACTGCTAGAGACCTTTCTGCTTGAAATGATAGATATGATCTTAAGAAACTGTTAGCTAAGCTGAAAAGAAAGTCTCTTAATGCTAGAATGAAATATGACCCGGCTTTTGCTACTTCACCTATCTGTGTTACCGATAAGGATTATGATTTCTCTCTCGATCCTGAGTTAATTACTTTGGTTGAATCTGATCCTCTCTATGGCTATGAATCTAAAACTGTTGTGGCACATCTTACTAAATTGAATGATATAGTCACCCTATTCACTCATGAGGAAAAAATTTGATACTACTACATTATTAAATTGTTTCCTTTCTCATTAATGGGTGATGCTAAGATGTGGTTTAATTCTCTTGCTCCTGGTTGTGTGCGTAGTCCCTAGGATATGATTTATTACTTCTCTGCAAAGTATTTCCCCGCTCATAAGAAACAAGCTACCTTAAGGGAAATATTTAATTTTGTGCAAATTGAAGAAGAGAGTCTCCCACAAGCTTGGGGGTGGCTTCTCCGATTACTTAATGCTTTGCCTGACCATCCTCTCAAGAAAAATGAAATACTTGATATCTTTTATAGTGGACTAACTGATGCTTCCAGAGACCACCTGGATAGTTGTGCTGGTTGTGTTTTCAGGGAAAGAACTGTTGAGCAAGCGGAATTGCTATTGAATAATATATTGAGTAATGATAATGATTGGACACTTCCTGAACCAACTCCTAATCCAAATCCGAAGAAAATGGGTATTCTATTTCTCAGTCCTGAAGATATGCAAGAGGCAAAGAGATCTATGAAAGAAAAAGGTATTAAAGCTGAAGATGTTAAGAATTTACTACCTATTGAAGAAATACATGGTCTTAATAACCCGACACAAGTAGTAAAGGTAAATTCTCTCTATAGATTTAATAAGGGTGAAATCCCATCTACTAAGTTTGCTAGTCAATGCTTGGATGAGTTTGATATTTTTATTGTTAAACAAGAAAACTCCAATGCTTACTTTCGTAGACAATTGAAACGTAATGCTTATATGGTTGAACACTTAAGTGATTATATGTCTAGAGTTAAAGGTGATCTTAAGATTATTAGTAAACATGCTTCCATGGTTACCACTCAAGTAGAACAAGTACTTAAGGCACAAGATGATCTGCTCAATGAATCAAATAATAAAAATAATGATAATGTTGTTAGAGTTATGACTAGAGGTGGTAGAATGACCCAGGAACCTTTGTATCATGAGGGCCATCCTAAGAGAGTTGAGCAAGTCTTAGAGAACTAATATTAATGCACCTAGTCCTTCTAATAAAATGAAAAATGACAGGACTTTGCATGCTCCTAGTGAACCTGTTATTGACACACCTGAGAATCCCAATGATATTTCTATTTCTGATGCTGAAACACAATCTGGTAATGAACATGAACCTAGTTATAATGTTAATGATGATGTTCATGTTGATGCTCAACCTAGTAATAATAATGATGTAGAGATTGAACCTGCTGTTGATCTTGATAACCCACAGCCAAAGAATCAACGTTATGATAAGACAGACTTTGTTGCTAGGAAGCACGGTAAATAAAGAAATCCATGGGTTCAGAAACCCATGCATTTTACTCCTAAGCCATCCAAGAAAAAGGATGATGAGGATTTTGAGGGCTTTGCTGAAATGATGAGACCTATTTTTTTGCGTATGCGTTTGACTGATATGCTTAAAATGAATCCTTATGATAAGTATATGAAAGATATTGTTAAAAATAAAAGAAAGATACCGAAAGCTGAAATTTCCACCATGCTTGCTATTTATACTTTTAAGGGTGGAATACCAAACAAACTTGGAGATCCAAGAGTACCAACTATACCATGCTCCCTTAAAAGAAACTATGTTAAAACCGCTTTATGTGATCTTGGAGCTGGTGTTAGTGTTATACCTCTCTCTTTATATCGTAGAATTGATTTGAATAAGTTGACACCTACTGAAATATCTTTGCAAATGGCCGATAAATCAACTGCTATACCCGTCGATATTTGTGAGGATGTGATTGTTGTGGTTGCAAACTTTACTATCTTAATGGACTTTGTTATTCTTGATATTCCCGAGGACGACTGTATGTCGATCATCCTTGGTAGACCTTTTCTAAATACTGCAGGGGCTATTATTGATTGCAACAAAGGCAATGCCACTTTTCATGTTAATGGTAATGAGCATACGGTACAATTTCCCAAGAAACACCTCAAGTTAATATTATCAATTCTATTGTAAAAATCTCAATGATTACTATTGGAGGTTTTGAATTCCCTCTTCCTACTGTCAAAAAGAAATATGATATTCTTATTGTTGGGGACATGCATATCCCCGTTGAGGTAACCTAGTGCTATTCGAAAATTCTCCGGTTTCATGTTATTCGGAAGAAGTTTGTTAACAAGACTTGATCAACCTTGTTAGTGGATTCCTTTTGATGAGCATGAGATGGACGAAGTTAGAAAGCACAACTCTCTGTACCAACCTTTTACTTTTTATTATTTAGATTAAATAAAGCAAAATTAGTATTTTCTGTCTGTTTCTGAATTATCCATGGAATAAAAAATACCCTGAAAATAAAAGTTCTCCAAATGTCCTGGAAATTGAGTATGATTTTTCGTAGAATATTTGAGAATTTCTGGCACTTAGAACACACCAGGGGGACCACCATTTGGTCACGAGGGTGGAGGGCGCAACCTACCCCGCTGGGCGCGCCCCCTTGCCTCGTGGGCCCCACGTGGACCCCCTCCACTTATTCTAGCACCCACACACTTCGTCTTCCTCCAGAAAAAATCATCCCGTAACTCAAACCCGTGTTCTTGCTTGTTTTGCTGCCGTTTTCGATCTCCTAGCTCAAAGCTCCATTCACAAAACTGCTTTGGGGGATCGTTCTTCGATATGTGACTCCTCCAATGGTCCAATTAGTTTTTGTTCTAGTGCTTTATTTATTGAAAATTTTTGCTGCTAAGGTGACCCTTTTCTTGAGCTGGTATGTCAAATTTATATGGCCCAAAGTAGTTTTAATGCATGAGTTAGCCTCTAGGCACTTGTGGGAGTAGTTTCTATCAATCATGTTGAGTTTGGTTCACTTTTATTTTGACTCACTAAAAATTTCAGAGATTTTTCATAGGAAGAAAAATGTTTAGGAAAATGTACAAAGGCGATACGTGAGCCGGACCTTGAACCACCAAGGGAAGCTCAAGTGCGGCCTTGTGAAAGTGCTAGTTATCGACTAGAGGGGGGTGAATAGGCAATTTTTATGAAAGTCTTCAAAACACGGTGGCTTTGAAGAAACAGGTAAACATAGCCTATATAGTAAGCAGCAGAATGAAAAGCTACACTAGGCAAGCATTAGTCAAACATACAATACAATGAAAGCACGAAGACTAACTGCAACTAGGTAGACAGGATCAGAAAGGAAGATAGAATGAAGCTAAACAGATATTAGTCTTCACAGAGTGAAGTCAAACAGATCAGACAGGCAAGCAATGACTTCATGAAGACAATTGTAAAGTAAGAAGAGTAGAGGATAGAACCAGTAGCTTGACGAAGACAAAGATTTGGTAGACCTGTTCCAGTTGTTGTGATAATTATACGTCTGGTTAGGGAGGCTGAGATTTAACTCACAAGACTGTATCTTCACCTTATTCCCCTTGAGCTAAGGACACCCAGTCCTCGCCCAATCACTTTGGTAAGTCTTCGAGGTAGACTTCCAAACCTTCACAGACTTCATTCACTGGCAATCCATAGTGACTCTTAGATGCTCAGAACGCGACGCCTAACCGGCTGGAGGATACACAATCCTCAAGTGTAACAAGTCTTCAGATCACTCGGACAGAAAGACTTCAGTGATGCCTAACACTCTTTGGCTCTGGTGTTTTTGGCTTTGTCCTCGCAAGGATTTCTCTCTCAAATGCTTTGAAGGTGGGTTTCTCTCAAACGACAAAAGTCGTGCACTAACTCTAAGCAGCCACCAATTTATGGTGTAGGGGGGGGGGCTATTTATAGCTTGGAGGCAACCCGACATGATATGTCTGAAATGACCCTGTGTCACTAAGGAACTGACACGTGTCCAACGGTCAGATTTTAAACACACGCGGTGATAACCCACAAGTATAAGGGATCGCAACAGTTTTCGAGGGTAGAGTATTCAACCCAAATTTATTGATTCAACACAAGGGGAGCCAAAGAATATTCTCAAGTATTAGCAGTTGAGTTGTCAATTCAACCACACCTGGATAAATTATTATCTGCAGCAAAGTATTATTAGCAAAGTAGTATGATAGTAATGGTAATAGTGGCAAAGGTAACGATAGCAGTTTTGTAGTAATTGTAACAGTAGCAACGGTAAAGTAAATAAGCAAAGCACAATATGTGAAAAGCTCGTAGGCATTGGATCAGTGATGGATAATTATGTCGGATGCGATTCCTCATGTAATAGTTATAACATAGGGTGACACAGAACTAGCTCCAGTTCATCAATGTAATGTAGGCATGTATTCGGAATATAGTCATACATGCTTATGGAAAAGAACTTGCATGACATCTTTTGTCCTACCCTCCCGCGGCAGCGGGGTCCTAATGGAAACTAAGGGATATTAAGGCCTCCTTTTAATAGAGTACCGAACCAAAGCATTAGCACTTAGTGAATACATGAACTCCTCAAACTACGGTCATCACCGAGAAGTATCCCGATTATTGTCACTTCGGGGTTGTCGGATCA
Organism: Triticum dicoccoides; assembly: GCF_002162155.2. Classification (NCBI taxonomy): domain Eukaryota; kingdom Viridiplantae; phylum Streptophyta; class Magnoliopsida; order Poales; family Poaceae; genus Triticum; species Triticum dicoccoides. The sequence continues at coordinate 359,287,502 of NC_041381.1, read as the reverse complement.
TAACGAATAATAGGTGACTATAGACTTGCAAGATATCTTCATCAAGAACTCACATATATTCATGAAAACATAATAGGTTCAGATCTGAAATCATGGCACTCGGGCCCTAGTGACAAGCATTAAGCATAGCAAAGTCATAGCAACATCAATCTCAGAACATAGTGGATATTAGGGATCAAACCCTAACAAAACTAACTTGATTACATGGTAAATCTCATCCAACCCATCACCGTCCAGCAAGCCTACGATGGAATGACTCACGCACGGCGGTGAGCATCATGAAATTGGAGATGGAGGATGGTTGATGATGACGACGGCGATGAATCCCCCTCTCCGGAGCCCCGAACGGACTCCAGATCAGCCCTCCTGAGAGAGATTAGGGCTTGGCGGCGGCTCCGTATCGTAAAACGCGATAAAACTTTCGCTCTAATTTTTTTTCTCCACAAAAGGGAATATATGGAGTTGGAGTTGAGGTCGGTGGACATCCAGGGGGGCCATGAGGCAGGGGGCGCGCCCAGGGGGAGGGGGCGCGCCCCCCACCCTCGTGGACAGGGTGTGGGCCCCTTGGCCTTGATTCTTTCGCCAGTATTTTTATATTTTCCAAAAGTAATCTCCGTGGATTTTCAGGTCGTTACGAGAACTTCTGTTTCTGCACAAAAATAACACCATGGCAGTTCTGCTAAAAATAGCGTCAGTCCGGGTTAGTTTCCATTCAAATCATGCAAGTTAGAGTCCAAAACAAGGGCAAAAGTGTTTGGAAATGTAGATACGTTGGTGACGTATCAACTCCCCAAGCTGAAACATTTGCTTGTCCTCAAGCAATTCAGTTGATAAACTGAAAGTGATATAGAAAAACTTTTACAAACTCTGTTTGCTCATGTTGTTGTAAATATGTAAAGCCAGCATTCAAGTTTTCAGCAAAGATTATGAACTAACCATATTCACAATAACACTTAGGTCTCATGTTTACTCATATCAATGGCATAATCAACTAGCGAGAAATAATAATAAATCTCGAATGACAACACTTTCTCAAAACAATCATAATATGATATAACAAGATGGTATCTCGCTAGCCCTTTCTGAGACTGCAAAACATAAATGCAGAGCACCTTTAAAGATCAAGGACTGACTAGACATTGTAATTCATGGTGAAAGAGATCCAGTCAAGTCATACCCAATATAAACTAATAGTAATGAATGCAAATGACAATGTGCTCTCTAGTGGGTGCTTTTTAATAAGAGGGTGATGGCTCAACATAAAAAGTAAATAGACAGGCCCTTCACAGAGGGAAGCATGGATTTGTAGAGGTGCTAGAGCTCGATTTTGAAATAGAGATGAATAACATTTTGAGCGGTATACTTTCACTGTCAACGCAACAACTATGAGATCTCGATATCTTCCATGCTACATACATTATAGACGGTTCCCAAACAGAATGGTAAAGTTTATACTCCCCCACCACCAACAAGCATCAATCCATGGCTTGCTCGAAACAACGAGTGCCTCCAACTACCAACAGCCCTGGGGGAGTTTTGTTTAATTATTTTGATTTGCATTGATCTTTTTGATCATGGGACTGGGCATCCCGGTTACCAGCCATTTTCTCGTGAATGAGGAGCGGAGTCCACTCCTCTTGAGAATAACCCACCTAGCATGGAAGATACAGACATCCCTAGTTGATACATGAGCTGCTCGAGCATACAAAACAGAATTTCATTTGAAGGTTTAGAGTTTGGCACATACAAATTTACTTGGAATGGAAGGTAAATACCGCATATAGGAAGGTATGGTGGACTCATATGGAATAACTTTGGGGTTTATGGAGTTTGGATGCACAAGCAGTGTTCCCGCTTAGTACAGGTGAAGGCTAGTAAAAGACTGGGAAACAACCTACTGAGAGAGCGACAACAGTCATGAACATGCATTAAAATTAATCAACACTAAGTGCAAGCATGAGTAGGATATAATCCACCATGAACATAAATATCGTGAAGGCTATGTTGATTTTGTTTCAACTACATGCGTGAACATGTGCCAAGTCAAGTCACTCGACTCGTTCAAAAGAGGATACCACCCTATCATACCACATCACAAACATTTTAATAGCATGTTGGCACGCAAGGTAAACCATTATAAGCTCCTAGATAATTAAGCATGGCATAAGCAACTATAATCTCTAATTGTCATTGCAAACATGTTTATTCATAATAGGCTGAATCAGGAACAATGAACTCATCATATTTACAAAAACAAGAGAGGTCGAGTTCATACCAGCTTCTCTCATCTCAATCAGTCCATCATATATCGTCATTATTGCCTTTCACTTGCACAACTGAACGGTGTGTATAATAATAATAGTGCTCATGCACTGGACTAAGCTGGAATCTGCAAGCATTCAATTCAAGGGAGAAGACAAGGTAATATGGGCTCTTGGTTAAATAAACAATCATGCATATGAGAGCCACTAAAGATTTTTTCATTATGGTCTTCTCCTCTCGACCCCCAAAGGAAAGAAAAGAAATAAAACTGTTTACACGGGAAAGCTCCCAACAAGAAAAAGAAGAACGACAAATCTTTTTGGGTTTTCTTTTAATTACTACTACAAGCATGGAAATTAAACTAACTAATTTTTTTGGTTTTTCTTAAGGTTTATCAAACATACAAGAAGAAATCTAGAAAAAGAAATTAAACTAGCATGGATGGTATAATGAAAAAGTATGAGCACCGACAACTAGAATGAGTGTGTGAACATGAATGTATTGTCGGTGAGAAATATGTACTCCCCCAAGCTTAGGCTTTTGGCCTAAGTTGGTCTATGGCCACGGATAGCCTGACTGATATCCGAAGTTGTAACTGGGGTTGTACTGAGATGCAGCAGCCAATGCCTCCTGTGCTGCGGCATGGCAGCGAGCTGCCTCCGCCCTCCTCTCGTACTCGGTTGCCTCCTCCCTGGTGATAACATATCTTCTTTTTGCCTGATAATCAAAGAGGGAAGGAGCAGGGAGAGTAATATGGACAGCGCGACGTCTGCCAAAGATTAGTCGATACTGGAGGAATTGTTCATTCCTCTCAAGAAAGTGATGGCTGACCATGGCATTATAATCTAAATAAGTGGGAGGCAACTCCCTATCATCTTCATGTGGAGGTATACCAAAATAATTAGCCACACGGGTCGCATAAATCCCTCCAAACAAATCTCGATATAAACCATTATTATGCAACCTACGTGCAACAATTGCCCCCAAGTTGTAATCCTTATTACCTAATACAACACTCTTGAGGACACAAAGATCAGGGACACACATGTGACATGCTTCATCTTTACCATTAATGCATCTACCAATGAAGAGAGCAAAATAATGTATAGCGGGAAAGTGAATGCTCCATATGGTAGCTTGTGCTATATCTTTAGATTCTCCCACAGTGATACTAGCGAGAAAGTCTTTATATTCAGATTTACGGGGTTCACTAAAATTACCCCACTGTGGGAGTTTGCAAGCAGTAGTAAAATCTTCTAACTCCATGGTATATGATTGATCATAAATATCAAACATGACATTTTGAGAATTACGCGAAGATGTAAATTTAAACCTTCTGACGAATGAATCAGTCAAATAATAGTACTGAGGACACTTATCTTGCATGAAGTCCTCAAGATCGGCATTACTCACATATGTGTCAAATTCATCCTTAATACCTGCTTTGACCATAAACTCTTCCGACGGCCATTCACAAGGCCGCACATCAACTTCCCTTGGTGGTTCATCGTCTTGCTCACGCATTGCGCACCTGGGTCCTTTCTTTGTTGAAGAACCACCTTGGTACATTTTCCTAGACATGTTTCTTCCTCTAAAATATTTCTGAAATTTTTAGTAACTCAAAATAAAAGTGAATCAAACTCAATAAAACTGATAGCAACTACTCCCACAAGTGCCTAGAGCTTATATCATGCATTAGAATTACTTGGGACCTCATAAATTTGACATGCAAGCTCAAGAACAGGTTCACCTATGCAGCAAAAATTTTCAATGAATAAAGCACAAGAACAAAAACTAATTGGACCTTTGGAGGAGTCACATACCAAGGAACAATCTCCCAAAGCAGTTTTGTGAATGGAGCTTTGAGCAAGGAGATCAAAAATCGCAGCAAAATGAGCTAGAACTTGTGGTTGAGCTAGATAGGGATTTTTTTGGGAGAAAGATGGAGTGTGTGGGTGTAGGAATAAGTGGAGGGGGGCACCATGGGCCCACGAGGCATGGGTGCGCCCTGGACCCTCGTGGCCAGGTGCTTACCCCCCCTTGCTTTGTTCTCAGTGCCTAAAATCCTCAAATATTGCATAAAAATCATACTAAATTTGCAGGGCATTTGGAGAACTTTTATTTTTGGGATATTTTTTATTGCATGGATAATTCAGAAAATAGACAGATAATACTATTTTTGCTTTATTTATTCTAAATAACAGAAAGTAAAAAGAGAGTACAGAAGGCTGTGCCTTCTAGTTTCATCCATCTCATGATCATCAAAAGGAATCCACTAACAAGGTTGATCAAGTCTTATTAATGAACTCATTCCGAATAACATGGAACTGGAGAAATTTCGAATGACACTAGGTTACCTCAACGGGGATATGAACATCCCCAATAATAAGAATATCATTTTTTTTCTTGACAGGAGGAAGAGGAAATTCAAAACCTCCAATAATGATAGTTGGAATTTTTCAAATAGAATTGATGCTATGAACTTGAGGTTGTTTCCTCGGAAAGAGTAATGTATTCTCATTACCATTAACAAGAAAAGTGACATTGACTTTGTTGCAATCAATAACAGCCCCTACAGTATTCAAAAAGGGTCTACCAAGGATAATCGACATACTGTCGTCCTCGGAATATCAAGAATAACAAAGTCCGTTAAGATAGTGACATTTGCAACCACAACATGCACATTCCTCACAAATACCGACAAGTATAGCAGTTGATTTATCAGCCATTTGCAAAGATATTTAAGTAGGTGTCAACTTATTCAATTCAAGTCTACGATACAAAGAGAGAGGCATAACACTAACACCGGCTCCAAGATCACATAAAGTAGTTTTAACATAATTTCTTTTAATGGAGCATGGTATAGTTGGTACCCCTGGATCTCCAATTTTCTTTGGTATTCCACCTTTAAAACTATAATTAGCAAGCATGGTGGAAATTTCAGCTTCTGGTATCTTTCGTTTATTTGTAATGATATCCTTCATGTATTTAGCATAAGGATTTACTTTAAGCATATCAGTTAAGCGCATATGTAAGAAGATAGGTCTAATCATTTCAGCAAAGTGCTCAAAATCCTCATCATCCTTTTTCTTGGATGGCTTAGGAGGAAAAGGCATGGGTTTATGAACCCATGGTTCTCTTTCTTTACCGTGCTTCCTAGCAACAAAGTCTCTCTTATCATAACGTTGATTCTTTGATTGTGGGTTATCAAGATCAACAACAGGTTCAATCTCTACATCATTATTATTGCTAGGTTGAGCATCAACATGAACATTATCATTAACATTATCACTAGGTTCATGTTCATCACGAGATTGTGTTTCAACATCAGAAATAGAAATATCATTGGGACTCTCAGGTGTGTCTACAATAGGTTCACTAGAAGCATGGAAAGTCCTATCATTTTTCTTTTTCTTCTTTTTAGAAGGACTAGGTGCATCTACATTATTTCTCTGAGAATCTTGCTCAATTCTCTTAGGGTGGCCTGTAGGATACAAAGGTTCCTGAGTCATTCTACCAGTTCTAGCAACCACTCTAATAGCAAAATCATGTTTATTATTTAATTCATCAAGCAAATCACTTTGAGCTTTAAGTACTTGTTCTGCTTGAGTGTAACGATAGAAGCATATTTGCTAATGAGTTTAAGTTCACATTTAACTCTAGCCATATAATCACTCAAGCGTCCAATCATGTAAGCATTGCTCTTTAACTCTCGACCAACATAAGCATTAAAACTTTCTTGTCTGGCCATAAAGTCATCAAATTCATCCAAACATTGGCTAGGAAATTTAGTAGACGAGATTTCAACCTTATCATATCTATAGAGAGAATTTACCTTTACTACCTATGTCGGGTTATCAAGACCATGCGTTTCTTCAATAAGCGGTACATAAGACCATGTATTTCTTCAACAGGAGGTAAATTCTTAACATCTTCAGCTTTAATACCTTTCACTTTCATTGATTTCTTTGCCTCTTGCATATCTTCAGGACTGAGAAATAGAACACCTCTCTTCTTCGGAGTAGGTTTAGGAATTGGCACAGGAGGTCGCTCAGGAGTTGGCTCTGGAAGAGTCCAATTATTTTCATTAGTCAACATATTATTCAATAACAATTCAGCTTGATCGACTGTTCTTTCCTTGAAAACACAACCAGCACAACTATCCAAGTGGTCCTTGGAAGCATTAGTTATTCCATTATAAAAGACATCAAGTGTTTAATTTTTCTTAAGAGGATTGAGGGAGTCCTGGACTAGGGGGTGTCCGGACTGCCGGACTATCATCGTCCGCCGGACTCCAAGACTACGAAGATACAAGATTGAAGACTCCGTCCCGTGTCCGGATGGGACTTTCCTTGGCGTGGAAGGCAAGCTTGGCAATACGGATATGTAGATCTCCTACCATTGTAACCGACTCTGTGTAACCCTAGCCCTCTCCGGTGTCTATATAAACTGGAGGGATTTAGTCCGTAGGACATAACCTCCATTACAACAATCATACCATAGGCTAGCTTCTAGGGTTTAGCCTCCTTGAACTCGTGGTAGATCCACTCTTGTAATACACATCATCAATATTAATCAAGCAGGATGTAGGGTTTACCTCCATCAAGAGGGCCCGAACCTGGGTAAAACATCTTGTCCCTTGTCTCCTGTTACCATCCGCCTAGATGCACAGTTCGGGACCCCGTACCCGAGATCCGCCGGTTTTGACACCGACATTGGTGCTTTCATTGAGAGTTCCTCTGTGTCGTCACTGATAGGCTCGATGGCTTCTCCAATCAACAACGCCGTCCAGGGTGAGACTTTTCTCCCCGGACAGATCTTCGTATTCGGCGGCTTCGCACTGCGGGCCAACTCACTTGGCCATCTGGAGCAGATCGAAAGCTACGCCCCTGGCCATCAGGTCAGGTTTGGAAGCCTAAACTTCACGGCTGACATCCGCGGGGACTTGATCTTCGATGGACTCGAGCCACAGCCGAGCGTGCCGTGCTGTCACGATGGGCATGATTTAGCTCTGCCGCCGGACAGTGCCTTGGTGGCCGCATACGAATCCGCTCCGGCCCTCAGTCCGGAGCCGATCGCCCAGATCGAGGATCGGTGGCTGGACACCGCCTCGGGGGCTGCAACTTCCGCGACGATGGAGCCGAACTCTGACCTTGTCCCCTATAAAACTCGTGACTCCGAGGTGCCGGCTCCGAACCTCCTGCGCCCGTGCCAATCGAATCCGATTGGGCGCCGATCATGGAGGTCACCGCGGCGGACATCTTTCAGCACTCGCCCTTCGGCGACATCCTAAATTCGCTAAAGCATCTCTCGCTATCCGGAGAGACCTGGCCGGACTATGGCCAGGATGGTTGAGATGCGGACAACGAAGAAATTCAGAGCCCACCCACCACCCACTTTGTAGCCACTGTCGACGATTTAACCGACATGCTAGACTACAACTCCGAAGACATCGACGGTATGGACGACGATGCCGGAGACGAACAGGAACCAGCACCTACAGGGCACTGGAAGACCACCTCGTCGTATGACATATACATGGTGGACACCCCAAAAGATGGGGACGACGAAGAAGCAGCGGAGGCAGATTCCTTAAAGAAACAGCCCAAGCGCCAGCGTCAGCGGCGCTGCTCTAAATCCCGCCACAGCCAGAATGGAGATTCCGGCACAGGAGATAATAACACTCCAGACAGTGCCGAAGACAATCCCCTCCAGCAAGATTCAGCGCAGGAGGATGCAGAAGCAAGCCCTCGCGAGAGAGCGGCAGACGAAGAGGTCGAGGATGATAATTACATACCTCCCTCCGAAGACGAGGCAAGCCTCAACGACGACGAATTCGTCGTGCCAGAGGATCCCGTCAAACAAGAGCGTTTTAAACGCAGGCTTATCGCCACGGCAAATAGCCTAAAGAAAAAGCAGTAGCAGCTTCAAGCTGATCAGGACCTGCTGGCCGATCGATGGACCGAGGTCCTCGCGGCCGAAGAGTATGAACTCAAACGCCCCTCCAAGAGCTACCAAAAACGCAAATTGCTCCCCCGATTAGAGGAGGAAGCATACATACCTTCATCACCAGCGCACAATACGGCCGACCGAGCACCCCGTGGTCGGGACAGAGAGGCATCCAGGCCCTCCACCAAGACCGTACCCCGGCACCGCTCCAAAAGCACGAAGCCAAGAGGGAACGCGCCGGACTTGCGAGATATATAGGAGGACAAAGCAAGGCAATCCAGATCCATCTACGGATCACGTGGGCGCCCCACGACCCACGACGAATACCGTCGCGCCGGATACAACAACCCCGGCCGGGCCGAACACAGCAGACAACGCTCACTCGAGCTACATCGTGATATCGCTCAATATACAGGCGCCGCACACCCGCTATGCTTCACTGATGAAGTAATGGATCATCAAATCCCTGAAGGGTTTAAACCCGTGAACATTGAATCCTACGATGGCACAATAGACCCTGCGGTTTGGATTGAAGATTATCTTCTTCACATCCACATGGCCCGCGGTGACAATCTCCACGCCATCAAATACCTCCCACTCAAGCTTAAAGGACCAGCTCGGCATTGGCTTAACAGCCTGCCCGCAGAGTCAATTGGGTGTTGGGAAGACCTGGAAGCCGCATTCCTCGACAACTTCCAGGGCACATATGTGCGACCACCAGACACCGATGACCTAAGCCACATAATTCAGCAGCCAGACGAATCGGCCAGACAGTTCTGGACACGGTTCTTGACAAAGAAAAACCAAATCATCGACTGTCCGGATGCAGAGGCCCTCGCAGCCTTCAAACATAACATCCGCGACGAGTGGCTAGCCCGGCACCTAGGACAGGAAAAGCCGAAATCCATGGCAGCCCTCACATCATTAATGACCCGCTTTTGTGCGGGAGAGGATAGCTGGCTAGCTCGCAGCAACAACCTCAGTAAAAATTCTGGCAGTCCGGATACTAAGGACCACAATGGCAGGTCGCGTCGAAGCAAAAATAAACGCCGTACTAACGGCAACGACAAGGAGGATACGGCAGTCAACGCCGGATTCCGAGGCTCTAAACCCGGTCAGCGGAAGAAGCCATTCAAAAGAACCACTCCGGGTCCGTCCAATTTGGACCGAATCCTCGACCGCTTATGCCAGATACATGGCACCCCCGAAAAGCCAGCTAATCACACCAATAGAGACTGTTGGGTATTTAAGCAGGCAGGCAAGTTAATTGCCAAAAACAATGAGAAGGGGCTGCATAGCGATGACGAGGAAGATACCCGGCCGCCGAACAGTAGAGGACAGAAGAGTTTCCCCCCACAAGTGCGGACGGTGAACATGATATACGCAACCCATATACCCAAGAGGGAGCGGAAGTGTGCACTAAGGGACGTATATGCGATGGAGCCAGTCGCCCCCAAGTTCAATCCATGGTCCTCTTGCCCGATCACTTTCGATCGAAGAGACCATCCGACCAGTATCCGCCATGGCGGATTCACCGCATTGGTTTTAGACCCAATCGTCGATGGATTCCACCTCACGAGAGTCCTAATGGACGGCGGCAGTAGCCTGAACCTGCTTTATCAGGATACAGTGCGCAAAATGGGCATAGACCCCTCAAGGATTAAACCTACAAAGACGACCTTTAAAGGCGTCATACCAGGTGTCGAAGCCAATTGTACAGGCTCAGTCACACTGGATGTGGTCTTCAGATCCCCAGACAATTTCCGGAGCGAGGAGTTAATCTTCGACATAGTCCCGTTCCGCAGCGGCTATCACGCTCTGCTCGGACGAACCGCGTTTGCAAAGTTCAACGCGGTGCCGCATTATGCATACCTCAAGCTCAAGATGCCGGGCCCTCGTGGAGTCATCACGGTCAATGGAAACACGGAACGCTCCCTCCGAACAGAGGAACATACAGCGGCTCTCGCGGCAGAAGTACAGAGCAGCCTTCTAAGGCAATTTTCGGGTTCGGCCGTTAAACGGCCGGACACGGCCAAACGCGCCCGGAGCAACATCAACCAAGACCACCTGGCACATTCCGAGCACGCGTAGCAATGCGGCCCCAACCCCAGCCCTCGCATGATTGCAAGACCAACCCTCCGCGTACATCATTACACTTTAGAGATACCATGGGTCTGGGGAGGGGCATGACCACAATAGACCCAGAGTGCGGCTCGACCACACCAGGGGCTCACAAGTGTGTCGCCTTTTTTTTATTTTTCTTCTTTGTATACACAGGACTCCGTTCACCAGAGGTTCTGTCCGGCGGCGAACCCGCCGAACTCACGATGCAACAGTCAGGGAGGGAAGAAGGCTGTGACGAACACTCAGGTGGTCTCCATTATGAGCATTAAATTCGATTATATACACCAGTCTGCAACCCACCCCTGGAGGGGGCATGTCTATCTAGTCCAATCCCTTGCTTACCGCACTATTTGTATCCTTCCGCACTCATAGCAGAATTCCTTGAATAAATAAAGGCAGCATCTTTTGCCTGTTATTGCATTTCTTTACAAATATGTTCATTAATGACATCTTGCATCCGTATATTTTGGTACGGCCTCATACACCAGGGGCTTATGTTCCCCGCATTATGGTGTGATAAGTCCGAACACTTTCACAAGTGCGGCACCCCGAACTTATAGCATTATATGAATCGGCTCCGAATCATGTCTTGGGTCAATAGTTGGGTTTGCCCGGCTCCCACGTTTTGGTGCCTTACGTTCCGTTCTGTCGGCTAAGGAAGCACTGGGAGAACCACTACGATTGCGCCCCGGTTGAGCTGGGCGAGCGCCTCAGTGGAGAAAGCTAAAACTGACTGGCATGATAAGGCGAGAGACTGGTCGCTGTTCGAGAGGTTTTTTCGGGTCCCTAAAGACTCATGCCGCTTCAAGCGAAGTACCGGATAATGTCCGACGAAGGCGTGGATAGCGCCCCCGTTCGGTCTTCCGAATACTAGGGGCTTCGCCGAAATTTAAAATTATAGAATTCTATGGCTAAGTGAGAGTGTTCAAGCATTATAAGTCCGGTTGCCTTGTTCGTTGTGTTGAGCGCCTCCCTAGATGGACCCAAAAATGGGAACAAGAGTGCTCAAGTCTATCCCGAACACCCCAGCACTAGCGGCTCGGGGGCTGAAGCCAACGACTTGCCATCTCTCAGATTTTATAAACGGCCGCACAGAAGGTAATATTTCAAATTAAACAAGCGTTGCTTAAGCGCATCCGAACAAAGTTTTCAAGCGCAAAGGATAATACATAGCGAGTTTACTCAAGAATTACATCTCTAGGGCATTCATCCGCAATATTACATTTTATAGTACATTTCGGGCGTACGATACTCCTTGCCCGCTGGCGGTGGGTCAGTAAGAAGCCTCTCCGCATCCAACCTGCCCCAGTGCACCTTTGCGCGGGCAAGGGCCCGACGAGCACCTTCAATACAGGCGGAGCGCTTGATGACCTCCACCCAGGGGCACGCATCCACCAGCCGCCGCACGAGGCCGACGTAGGTCCCAGGCATGGCCTGTCCAGGCCACAGCCGGACTATGAGGCCCTTCATGGCCTCCTCAGCCGCCTTGTGGAGCTCGACCAGCTGCTTCAGCTGGTCACTAAGGGGCACCGGATGGCCGGCCTCAGCGTACTGAGACCAGAAAACCTTCTCCGTTGAGCTCCCCTCCTGGCCACGGTAGAATGCGGCGGCATCGGATACACTGCACGGCAGATCTACAAACGCCGCTAGAGAGCTCCGAATGCGGGTAAGTGTTAGGTAGTTTACATTAACATGCTTGCTTTGCATGAAAAATGCCTTACCTTCCGCTATCTTCCTCACATCTTCAATCTCCTGAAGGGCCTTACGGGCCTCGGCCTTGGCGGACTTGGCACTTTCGAGAGCCGAGGCGAGCTCGGACTCTCGAGTCTTGGAGTCACGCTCCAAACTCTCATGCTTCTCCATGAGAGCCTGGAGCTCTTGCCGCACTTCCACCACCCGCGCCTCCTGCTTCTCTCACTCGGCCCGTTCCGCGGCCGCGTTACGTTCGGCCGCGGACACAGCCTCCTTCAGGATTTCCACCTCGTTAGTGGCCCCTGCAGTACCCATGTTATCCTTGTCATTTTTTATTGCAACCTAAATCCTTTTCTGTAAGGTAAATTTCAAAGTGGTGTCACTCACCTTCTTTATCCTCGAGCTGCTTCCTGGCACGGCCGAGCTCTTGCTCGGACCGCTTGAGATCCTGCTTCAATGCACCGACCTCCGCAGTCAGTGCGGCAGAGGTCAGCAGCGCAGCCTGCAAACCCACATTGACATACTTTTTAGCAACCCTGCGTATATCTTTTTAGATCCTTAGTCCGGCTTTTCTTTCCGAACACCGAACTAAGCATCAGGGGCTACTGTCTATGCGGTATTACATTACATAATTTTAACTTCTTACCTCAAAGCCTGTTAGAAGGCTGTTGCAGGCTTCGGTCAGCCCGCTCTTGGCGAGCTAAACCTTCTGAATCACCGCACTCATGATAGTGTGGTGTTCTTCCTCGATGGAAGCGCCTTTAAGCGCCTCCAACAAGTTGTCCGGCGCCTCCGGTTGGACGGGGGCCGCCGGTGTCACGGTCTTGCCCTTCTTACGAAGGGGCCGCCTGCCGGACTCTGGAACCACTACAGGTTCCGGCGTAGAGTCCGGCGCAAAGTCTGGGAGGCTGCCTTGCGGCGCCTCCGGAGCCTCCTCCTGATGGGTCCCCTCCCGGGATCCCACCTCGGCGTCCTCAACGGCGCGAGGGGTGGAGGCAGTCGGAACGGATTCCACATCCGACGCCGCCAACGACCCGCTCGTCGAAGCAGGGAGATCATCGTCGGCCGGGCTACAGGGAGTATGCGGCATTAAAAGGACATTATGTGAACAGAAAGAAATTGTAAATCATTCAGGGATCCGGATACTTACGATCTCGCCTGAGGCCTGGCCCTCGAGGGCCACTCTTCATCGCCAACGTTGGTGTTGGCGGAACTGTCCGGGGGAATAGTTCTTCCCCTCTTGGACCCCTCGGCCTCCCCTGTTGGGGAGGCCTTCCTCTTTCTCTCTCCCTCCTCTGGGAGAGGGTCTTCTTCCTCCTCCTCATTCTCGGGAGAGGAATCCGCCTTGGAGTCGTCGGACACCTGAAAATGGGTACTCTTCCGAGTACCCGTGGCCACCTTCTTGGCCTTCTTCTCCGGCACCACGTGCGGTGCCGGAACCAGCAACCCCGCTAGATGGGCGTCCACTGGGTCTTCTGGCATGGGAGCCGGGCAGATGAGCTGCTCGGCCTTCTTCATCCATTCCTGTCAAAGGAAAAAGGAGATTAAAACCCGCTTAGGGTCGAACTATTGACAACAAGTGTCCTGTAAAGGGGTAGAATCACTTACCTCGTCAGCAGGACGCTGCGAGTGGAATCCGCGATCTTCCGTCGCGGATGCAGGGGCTTCGGCGCCCTTAAACAGCACCCTCCAGGCGCCTTCGTACATTGTGTCGAAGAGCCCGCTCAGCGCCTGGTGCTGTTCCGGATCGAAGTCCCACAAATTGAATGCCCGTTCTTGGCATGGGAGAATCCGGCGGACGAGCATGACTTGGACTATGTTAACCAGCCTGAGCTTCTTGTCCACCAGCTTCTGGATACAGGCTTGGAGTCCCGTCAGCTCCATCGAATTACCCCATAGCAAGCCCTTCTCTTTCCAGGAGGTGAGCTGCATGGGGATACCAGATCTGAACTCGGGGGGTCGCCGCCCACGTAGGGTCGCGCGGCTCGGTGATATAGAACCACCCCGACTGCCACCCCTTGATGGATTCCATGAAGGCCCCTTCAAACCAAAGGACGTTGGGCATCTTGCCCAACATGGCGCCTCCGCACTCCGCTTGAGTGCCCTTCACTACCTTCGGCTTGACATTGAAGGTCTTGAGCCACAAGCCGAAGTGGGGCTGGATGGAGAGGAAGGCCTCGCACACGACGATAAACGCCGAGATGTTGAGGATGAAGTTCGGCGCCAGATCATGGAAATCCAGGCCGTAGTAGAACATGAGCCCCCGGACAAAGGGGTGAAGTGGAAAGCCCAGTCCGCGGAGGAAGTGGGGGAGGAAGACGACCCTCTCATGGGGCCCGGGGGTGGGGATGAGCTACCCCTCGTCGGGCAGCCGGTGCGCGACGTCGCTGGAAAGGTATCCGGCGCTGCGCAGCTTTGTGATGTGCTCCTCCTTAACGGTGGAGGCCAGCCATTTACCTCCCGCTCCGTACATGGTCGGAGAAGGTCGAGGCGAGATGCGCGAACTTGGGCGCTGGAGCTCGAGTGCGCGGAGATGGATAAGCAAAGGGGAAAGAAGGCGTAGGTGAGAAGGTGAATCCTTATCCCTTATATATAGGCAGACTAAGACTATGCGTCCCCACTAGCCTGGTAAAACTCGCTTATCTCCCAAGCGCCACCATCAATGGCGCGGTTGGGTTACCCACGTCCGTATTGATGAGAATCCCGGAATAAGGGGAACACGATCTCTGCTTTGACAAGACGTGCCAAGGAAACCGCTTCGCTAGACGCGCTGAGGTGGTATAATAAAAAACGATTCAAGTAAAGGCTTGGTAGTGGTGTGACGTCACGCCGCAAAATACGTCAGCAGATTGAACTTGTGTATATATTATTCTCTCTACGGAGGAATGTGGAATTTATTTTGCAGAGCCGGACACTATCCTGGTGTTCACAATCTTCTCTGGATTATTCAAAGGAGGAACCCGCCTTGCAATGCCGAACATTATGCGCGCCGGACTCATCGTCATTGAAGCCAGGTTCAGGGGCTACTGAGGGAGTCCTGGACTAGGGGGTGTCCGGACTGCCGGACTATCATCATCCGCCGGACTCCAAGACTACAAAGATACAATATTGAAGACTCCGTCCCGTGTCCGGATGGGACTTTCCTTGGCGTGGAAGGCAAGCTTGGCAATACGGATATGTAGATCTCCTACCATTGTAACCGACTCTGTGTAACCCTAGCCCTCTCCGGTGTCTATATAAACCGGAGGGCTTTAGTCCGTAGGACATAACCTCCACTACAACAATCATACCATAGGCTAGCTTCTAGGGTTTAGCCTCCTTGATCTCGTGGTAGATCCACTCTTGTAATACACATCATCAATATTAATCAAGCAGGACGTAGGGTTTTACCTCCATCAAGAGGGCCCGAACCTGGGTAAAACATCGTGTCCCTTGTCTCCTGTTACCATCCGCCTAGATGCACAGTTCGGGACCCCCTACCCGAGATCCGCCGATTTTGACACCGACAAGGATGACCAGGCAAAGCATTAAGTAATCAGAGAAGTCTCCCCCAAGCTTGTGGGAGACTCTTCTTCAATTTGCACAAAATTGTATATTTCCCTTAAAGTAGCTTGTTTCTTATGAGCAGAGAAATATTTAGCAGAGAAGTAATCAATCATATCTTGGGGACTACGCACACAACCAGGATCAAGAGAATTAAACCAAGTTTTAGCATCACTCTTTAATGAGAATGGAAATATCTTAAGGATATAATAGTAGCGAGATTTCTCATCATTAGTGAACAGGGTGGCCATATCATTCAATTTAGTAAGATGTGCCACAACAATTTCAGATTCATTGCCATAAAAAGGATCAGATTCAACCAAAGTAATTATCGCGGGATCGACAGAGAATTCATAATCCTTATCACTAACAAAGATAGGTGAAGTAGCAAAATCAGGGTCATATTTCATTCTAGCATTTAGAGATTTCTGTTTAAGTTTAGCTAATAACTTCTTAAGATCAGATCTATCATTGGAAGCAAGAAGATCTATAGCAGTTTCTTCATCCATAACATAACCCTCAGGAACAACAGGCAATTCATACTTAGGGGGAGAACCTTCATCATCACTATCATCAAGAATTTCATCTTTAATAATTTCATTCTCTCTGACCCTAGCAAGTTGTTCATCTAGAAATCACCTAATGGCAAAGTAGTATCAAGCACAGAAGTAGTTCCATCATAAGTATCATGCATAGCAGAAGTGGCATCATCAATAACATGCGACATATCAGAATTCATAGCAGTAGCATGTGTAGGTGTCGCAAGCTTACTCAAAACAGAAGGAGAATCTAGTGCAGAGCTAGATGGCAGTTCCTTACCTCCCCTCGTAGTTGAGGGAAAAATCTTAGTTCTTTTGTCTTTCAAGTTCCTCATAACGATGAGCAGATATAAATCCCAAGTGACTCAAAAAATAGAGCTATGCTCCTCGGCAACGGCGCCAGAAAATAGTCTTGATAACCCACAAATATAGGGGATCGCAACAGTTTTCATGGGTAGAGTATTCAACCCAAATTTATTGATTCGACACAGGAGAGCCAAAGAATATTCTCAAGTATTAGAAGTTGAGTTGTCAATTCAACCATGCCTGGATAACTTAGTATCTGCAGCAAAGTATTTAGTAGCAAAGTAGTATGATAGTAATGGTAACAGTGGCAAAGGTAACGATAGCAGTTTTGTAGTAATTGTAACAGTAGCAACGGTAAAGTAAATAAGCAAAGCACAATATGTGAAAAGCTCATAGGCATTGGATCAGTGCTGGATAATTATGTCGGATACGATTCCTCATGTAATAGTTATAACATAGTGTGACACAGAACAAGCTCTAGTTCATCAATGTAATGTAGGCATGTATTTCGAATATAGTCATACGTGCTTATGGAAAAGAACTTGCATGACATCTTTTGTCCTACCTTCCCGTGGCAGCGGGGTCCAAATGGAAACTAAGGGATATTAAGGCCTCCTTTTACTAGAGTACCGAACCAAAGCATTAGCACTTAGTGAATACATGAACTCCTCAAACTACGGTCATCACCGAGAAGTATCCCGATTATTGTCACTTCGGGGTTGTCGGATCATAACACATAATAGGTGACTATAGACTTGTAAGATAGGATCAAGAACTCACATATATTCATGAAAACATAATAGGTTCAGATCTAAAATCATGGCACTCGGGCCCTAGTGACAAGCATTAAGCATAGCAAAGTCATAACAACATCAATCTCAGAACATAGTGGATACTAGGGATCAAACCCTAACAAAACTAACTTGATCACATGGTAAATCTCATCCAACCCATCACCTTCCAGCAAGGCTACGATGGAATTACTCATGCACGGCGGTGAGCATCATGAAATTGGTGATGGAGGATGGTTGATGATGATGACGGCGACGAATCCCCCTCTCCGGAGCCCCGAACGGACTCCAGATCAGCCCTCCTGAGAGAGATTAGGGCTTGGCGGCGGCTCCGTATCGTAAAACGTGATGAAACTTTCTCTCTGATTTTTTTCTCCATGAAAGGGAATATATGGAGTTGGAGTTGAGGTTGGTGGACATCAAGGGGGGCCACGAGGCAGGGGGGTGCGCCCAGGGGGAGGGGGTGCGCCCCCACCGTCGTGGACAGGGTGTGGGGCCCCTGGCCTTGATTCTTTCGCCAGTATTTTTTATATTTTCCAAAAGTAATCTCCATGGATTTTCAAGTTATTCTGAGAACTTTTGTTTCTGCACAAAAATAACATCATGGCAGTTCTTCTGAAAACAACGTCAGTCCGGATTAGTTTCCATTCAAATCATGCAAGTTAGAGTCCAAAACAAGGGCAAAAGTGTTTGGAAAAGTATATACGTTGGAGATGTATCACGCGGCAGCTTGGCTTGGGCTACAAGCAAAGCTGACTCATCCAGCTCTGGATAAGATTTGCTCTCATTGTCTTCGCTCGAAGACATAGGATTTGGTTGAGCATTACATCAGTCACTCTGACTTTGTTCACTTGAAGCCCACTTAACAGTACGGTGGTTCCTATGACTCAATAAAGAAGAAAAGGAAACTACAAAACAACTATGTCTTCGCACTCCATAGTCTTCAAGTGAATAGCTTCACATGTCATAATCTTCGTCGTGAATGTCTTCACGCACCACCATTGTTTTCAATGTCTTCACACATTTTTAGGGGTCATCTCTGGTAGGTAAACTGAATCAATGAGGGACACCACCTGTGTTATCCTACAATTCTCACAAACAAATTCAACCACGTTTGTTGTCAATACTCCAAAACCAACTAGGGGTGGCACTAGATGCACTTACAATCTCCCCCTTTTTGGTGATTGATGACAAACTGGTTGAAGTTTCCAATGGGGATAATAGTATGTGAATATTGTGAGTATTGTCTTCATACATATGACGAGGCTCCCCCTGAAGATGTGCATATAAATAGTTTGATTTTGAATGCAAATGCACATGGCAGGTTTTGCTTTGTGGAGGCCATCTTCATAGTGTGAAGACAATTCATCATGCATATAAAAAGATAATGAAGATAATGATATGCATAATTGAAAATGGACGTCTGCATAATGACTTCATGCGGAATTTATCATCGCATCACAAAGTGGCAGCAAAAGTAGCACACGACCATCAAGATTAAGTGTTACAACTCAAAAGCCAAAAGATTCAGAACGGGAGTTGTAAGAACTTAGCAAAAATTAAGCAACCACCCATATGGACCCGCTTGAAGACTATCAACTCATATGCTTCTCCCCCTTTTGTCGGTAATGACCAAAAAGGTTTGAAGACACAAAGTATCTACTCATTCCCAGGTGGAGACGAAGTTGGAGCAGCAGGGTCGAAGTTGGAGTTTGGTGGTGCAGACGGGCCTTGTGCATCATCATCATGCAATGTAGTTAGAATCGGTAAAGTGGCGTCTTCTTCTTCATCAACAACTCTCGCAACAACAGTTGCAGCCGAAGATGAGCACTCAGAATCTTCAATGGAGGGTGTGTGACGCCAACTTGCATTTTGAGGAGGCCCGGAGTCAAACTTGAAATTCTCAGTGAAGCCATCCGCGTGAAGATCATCTTCAGCGCAGAGCAAGGTGAGACTCTTCCAGGAACGGCAGCATGCTTCATGGGCTACAAACGAGTTCTTGGTGGCCAAGTTGCGAATGTGATTGACATCCACCAAGATACTTTGCATCTGACGCTTCAACCAGTCATGATGTATGTCCTGCTTTTGATGTAAAGCCGCCAGAAGCTCACGGTCATTAAGTACACGAGGACGCTTCTGAGGCATTTGAGTAATGGTGCTTGCAGTGGCTTCAATATTTGCACCGTGTGGTAGGCGTAGGTTGCCAGCCAAAGGATAAGTAGGAGTTGCAGCATTTGGCACATGACCACCGTCAATGGGCTGTGTGAAACTCTGGAACTCGACATTCTGAGGGTGGAGGGGCTTCTTGGCAGGCTCGGGGTAGATAGCTTCAACAGACACATCAACATCAGGCAAAAAGACAATGTGATTGTGTGCCGATGGCCAATAGTCAACAGTTGAATGATGCTTAATTAAGCGCATCACCCATGGAGCATCAAACTTCAGACCAAACAGATCAATCCCGAGGTAGCAAGTTGTCTAATGAAGAAATCCTGGGTGTTGAATCCGATGCCATTGATGATATAGAATACCAAAGTCTTCATGGTGCCTTCAAGTTTGGCTTCAGAAGAATGGCCTTTGATGGTCCAGAGAGTATGCCTCAGAATGTGATACACTGTGCGTGGCAGATATTCAAGGTCCTTAACAAAGAATTCCTTTGGATATTCAGCGTCTTGGGGCAAAGGCTTCATCATGCTAAGCATTTGGCTAATGTTTGGCTCTGGCTTCTGAAATATGCTCTATAGTTCATTCTGATAAAGTGAACAACCAGGTTCGTATAACTCACATAGAGTGGGCAGGGAAGTAAGCTCGATGATATCCTGATCTTTGGCTTCATGATGTACATCACCTGTCATCCACTCAAGGATCCAAGTCTTTGGATCCCTGTTGTAGCCTCGAATGTGTAAGGTGGCATAGAACTGCAGAAGGAGCTCTTCATTCTAGTGCTCTTTATCAGTCACGAAGGCCAGAAGGCCAACATCGCTAAAGCAGTCAAGGGCTTCTTCCAGACATGGTAGCCCAGCCAAAGCAACACAATCCAGACATGTAACGCCCCGGATTCGATGCGCCAGGTGTTTGCCAGTTATTCGCCGTCGTTGCCATGTCATTTGCTTGCGTGTTGCATTTTGCCATGTCATCATGTGCATCTCATTTTGCATACATGTTCGTCTCAGGCATCCGAGCTTTTTTCCCCGTTGTCCGTTTTGCAATCCGGCACTCCTATGTCCTCCGGCGTTCCCCTTTTGCCTCTTTTCATGTGCGTGTGTTAAACTTTCTCGGAATCGCCCGAGGTTTGCCAAGTGGCCTTGGTATAGCACCAGTAGACCGCCTGTCAAGTTTCGTGTCATTTGGAGGTCGTTTGATACTCCAACGATTAACCGGGTGACCGTAAAAGCCTCTTTAGTGTTCAGCCCAACACCCCTTCCAAAGTGGCCCAAAGCCCAACAAACTCCCCTCAATGCTCTCGGTCGTTCGATCACGATCGTGTGGCAGAAAACCGCACCTCATTTGGACTCTCCTAGCTCCCTCTACCTATAAATTAGTCCCCCTCCCCCGAATTCGCGGATGAATCCCCCGAAACCTTAGCTTCTTCCTCCTCCCGCCGACGGACACGTCCACCCGCCGCCCGGACATGTCCGCCACCGCCCCCGCGCCCAATCCCGACGTGCCACGTGGCGCCCCTGCGCCCGCCTCGCCGCCG
>NC_041381.1:359259338-359266067 GCF_002162155.2 Triticum dicoccoides | reverse complement strand
GCCCCTCGCAGGCCTCCTCCGACCGCCGGAGCGCCCGGTCCGGCCGCTCCTCCACCGGATCCGGCCTCCCCGGCCCCGATCCGCGCCGCCCGCGTCGTCCCGTCGTCAACTCCGGCGAGTCTCCGGTCGTCCTTGAAATCCGTGCTACGAGGTTGACTTTCCACCCCTCCGTTTTGCACCAAGTCCCGAAGTTATTTTGCATAATCATGCCATGTTCATAGCACCGTATCTCTGCATCCGTAGCTCCGTTTCGTGCGTGTAATATGTGAAATTGTTCGCCTCAATGATTACTTCAATCCGTTCCATTGCATCATTTTCATTTGAGCTCATCTTGATGCCCGAAATGCTGTTGGAAAAGTGCATGTTGATGTTAATCTGCTGAAACTGTTATAACTTGCACTTTTGTCATTTTTGCCATGTTTGATGTGTGCATCCTATGAGGTTGATGTCTACATGTGTTTTGATCTATGCTATGCCATCTTTCCAAAGGTGCAATCCTTGTATTTTTATGAGTTGTGTGTTGAGTCCATCAAGCTTGTTAAGTAGGGTTCTTGCTGTTGCTGATTTCCTCACAGATTCTGTTATATTTTGTTGCTATGTTAACCTGCTTCTACTAGTTATTCTATGCATAATCTGGAGATGTTCACTAAGGATGAACTGTTATACATGTCTTGCTCTATCCATTCATGCCCTTGGTTGCAATTATAGCCTGCTGGAACATTTTGTTATCTTGCTCCAAAGTTGCTTAAAAAATGTTGCTGTCAACCTGTTAACATGAAGTTCAGTTTTGGCCATGTACTTTTCTAGTGATCCATGCACCCTATGAACTTGTTCTTGTCATGCTTAGCTTCATAGACATGTCTTCTTACTGTTGGTTGCCTTGCCATGCCATGTATTTCTCTGTAGTGAGTGGTTCAAGCTCACCAACATGCCTACTTATTGTTGTTTCTGCCATGTATGAATCTGTAATATAACTTGCCATGTTTACATGGGTGCCATCATATTTTATGTGAATTTTTGACTCATGTTCAGTAAGGGACTTTTGTTCTATGCATTTAGTAGTATCATGCGATGCATTTGTTTGCCATGATAAGTTCCTATAACATGTCGTTTGATAACTCTAAACATTGCAACCTGATGTTATTTCCTGATAAGTCTGAAACTGTTATTATTTGCAATCTTCCCATGTGTGTTTGAGCATGTTCTATTGATTTCTGGAGATAGCTTAGTGTTCATGTATTGTCATGCTTTACCAGTACTTCATGCCCATGCCTTTTGTTATTATGTTGGGGTGCTGTAGCATATTGTTATGATGCTTGCAATATGCCTACTTGCTGTTTTGGACAGATTGTTGCTATGACTTGTATAGTGTGTGTGTGTTGAACCGTTGCTCCGTTTTGAGTGTGCTCCATATGAAACTTGCTTGATTTTGCATGTAGCTTCATATTATCATGTTGCATCCTTGTTTTGAGGTGTTAGCTTGATGTTTGTATGCGTTTTGCATCAATGCCATGTTTAACTTGTTTTGCTCATATCTTCTAGGCCGTAGCTCCAAATCTAATGAACTTTATATGTATCTTGACTAGAATTTCGTGTAGATCATCATGGTGCATTTTAACTTGCTGTTTAACAACTTGAACATAAGTTTTATTCAGATCTGGACCAATTTCGAAATTTGCATATGAGGACTTACCGGAATTGTTATATGTTGTTCCGGGCCTCATTTAAACTTGCCTTGATATGTTGTTCTTGTTTGCATCATCTCTTGCCATGAGTAGCTTCATGTAGCTTTGTCATGCATCATGCTTGTCGTGCATCATGTATTGTCTATGTGTGGTGTGTTTACTTTGTTGTGTGCTTCTTCTCGATAGTTCCTGTTTCGTTGCGATCGTGAGGATTCGTTCGTCTACGCTTGGTTCGTCTTCGTGGCTTCATCTTCTTCATGGACTCGTTCTTCTTCCTAGCGGGATTTCAGGCAAGATGACCGCTACCCTGGATCTCACTACTATCATTGCTATGCTAGTTGCTTCGTTCTATCGCTTTGCTGCGCTACCTATCATTTGCTCTTCAAGCCTCCCAAATTGCCATGAACCTCTAACCTTTGACACCATTCCTAGCAAACTATTGATTGGCTATGTTACCGCTTTGCTCAGCCCCTCTTATAGCGTTGCTAGTTGCAGGTGAAGTTGAAGATTGCTCCATGGTGGACAGGGTTATGTTGGGATATCACAATATCTCTTATATTATTAATGCATCTATATACTTGGTCAAGGGTGGAAGGCTCGGCCTTATGCCTGGTGTTTTGTTCCACTCTTGCCGCCCTAGTTTCCGTCATACAAGTGTTATGTTCCCGGATTTTGCGTTCCTAACGCGGTCGGGTGATTTATGGGACCCCCTCGGCAGTTCGCTTTGAATAAAACTCCTCCAGCAAGGCCCAACCTTGGTTTTACCATTTGCCTCACCACCACCTACTTTTCCCTTGGGAGTAATTAACCCAAGGGTCATCTTTATTATAGCCCCCCGGGCCAATGCTTGTCTAAGTGTTGGTCCAAACTAGAGCACCGTGCGGGACCATCCCTTGGCAACTTGGGTTACGTCGGTACCTGTACGCTTAGCTTATCCGGTGTTGCCCTGAGAACGAGATATGTGCAGCTCCTATCGGGATGTCGGCGCATCGGGCGGCTTTGCTGGTCTTGGTTTACCATTGTCGAAATGTCTTGTAAACCAGGATTCCGAGACTAATCGGGTCTTCCTGGGAGAAGGTATATCCTTTGTTGATTGCGAGAGCTTATCATGGGCTAAGTTGGGACACCCCTGCAGGGTATAAACTTTCGAGAGCCGTGCCCGCGGTTATGTGGCAGATGGGAATTTGTTAATGTCCGGTTGTAGATAACTTGACACCAGATCCGAATTAAAACGCATCAACCGCGTGTGTAGCCGTGATGGTCTCTTCTTGGCGGAGTCCGGGAAGTGAACACGGTTTCTGTGTTATGATTGACGTAAGTAGGAGCTCAGGATCACTTCTTGATCATTACTAGTTGACGACCGTTCCGCTTGTTTCTCTTCTCGCTCTCATTTGCGTATGTTAGCCA
Organism: Triticum dicoccoides; assembly: GCF_002162155.2. Lineage (NCBI taxonomy): Eukaryota > Viridiplantae > Streptophyta > Magnoliopsida > Poales > Poaceae > Triticum > Triticum dicoccoides. Next base: position 359,262,975 of record NC_041381.1, on the reverse strand, counting down.
CCATATCTTGCTTAGCCGCTGCTGCAACCTCACCACTTTACCCCTTACTTTCCCTTTAATCTTTGCTAGTCTTGATACCCATGGTAATGGGATTGCTGAGTCATCGTGGCTCACAGATTACTACAACAACAGTTGCAGGTACAGGTTATGCGATGATCTTGACGCGAGAGCGATGTTCCTTGATTTGGAGTTCTTCTTCTGCTTCTTCTTTGATCAGGGGATAGGTTCCAGGTCGGCAGCCTGGGCTAGCAGGGTGGATGTCGTTTGAGTTTCTGTTTGTGTTTCATCCGTAGCCGGATGTTGGTCTTATGTATGATGTATTGTTGTATTCGTGTGGCATTGTATGCCTTTTGTATGTATCCCCAACTATTATGTAATGTTGATGTAATGATATCCACCTTGCAAAAGCGTTCCAATATGCGGGTCTATCCTTGGTGGGACCTTTGAGTTCCTTTTGGATAGGGTCGCATATTGGGCATGACAAGTTAGTATCAGAGCCTCGACCGACCCTAGGAGCCCCCCTTGATTGATCGTGTAGTTTGGCCGTTGTTGAGTCTAGAAGAAAACTTTTCTGAGTCTAGTTATATCGGAGAGTAGGAATTCTTTTTACTCCTCAGCCCCTTCATCGCTCTGGTGAGGAATCTTGACGTAGGTGTTTTGAACTACCCCTCTTCCCCTTCAAATTTTTTCTTTAGGTTCACGCAGTTGGTTCCGATCGTTGGTTCTCAACTCTTTTCATCCGGCGCATTTTTCGTCTAGTTGACTCGAGCCTCTTCTTCTTTGCCAAGTTCAATCCTCGGTTGTTTTCTTTTCCCACCCACCCTCCCCTTTTTCTCCTCGGAACCTGAGTCCGTAATCGAGTATCCATCCTACTTGTGCGAAGCATTTGTATTCTTTGAACCGGTGTTTTCTCTTCAAGATATTCGTAGCTTCCCCCTTCCAAGTTGCCTTTGTTTTCCCGCCCTCCCACCCTCTTTCTTCCCGGAGTTTGAGTCTGCTTCGACCATCAATTTCATTCATGCAGAGCCTCTTCAGTCTTTCGTAAATTATCTCAACCGATGACTTCTCTTTTGTTTGACATTCTTCATCTCTTCTCCGGTGGATTCAATTCAAGTTTTTTTTCGGGTTGATCACATTCTTTCCCTCGGCTTAAGTGTTTCCCTGCTTGTTCGCCCTCGCTAGTTTATCCTTCCGGAGTGTCCAAGACATCTCAGGAGATTTGTCTGTGTTTGAATTAATTCGAGGGTGTCACCTCATTCAAATATTTCATTCATTCCGGTGCATCATCTATCTGTTCAACAATCCTTTTCTACGGTGTTTTCTTTTAGTGGGCCCTAACCCACAGGTCTTTTCCCAGGATCTTACCTGACTCTTCTAATTATTCCGGAGCCATCACTAATTCTTTTCAAGTGTGATGTAATAATGAATTTCATCAGTCACATGCCTTCTCCAAGATCGCTTTCAAATTCTTTCCATTGTTGGATCAACCTCTCTGCTTTTCATTCTCCCGGAGTATCTCAGTAATTTTGATGGTGTTTTCTCGTTGTCATTTGAAGATTGAAGAAGAGTTTTCCTCTAAATCTTGTCCGTTCTCTCAAAGATTCGTGGTTCTAGCTTTGTGTTACCCTCTCGAATTATTCTGTTTGTCAGATATTCTTTCTTACCCATCCGGAGTATTTCAGAAGTTGTTTTCCCGTTTCTTTTCACCGGAGGCCATCATTCCAGTTATCGTTCTCTATTTATCCCGGTGCTTCGTTCAAGTATTCTTCAATCAGCTCATGATCTCTTTGTTCTTTTGCATGTAATTTCCCTCTAGCTTATTGGTTCTTCTAATTCTTCCCGGTGATTCATTCTCTTTCATCAGTCATTTCCAAATTCTTACGGTGGTTCGTTCAAGATTCTTTTTCCTTGATTATCAAATTAATTCATTCGATCTTTTCAATCCTACCGGTGGTTCATGAAGACCTTCTCAAGTTTACGATATGTCACTTCTCAATCCTTTTCAACAAGAATAAGTTGCATGCCAAATCCGGTTGTCATCAATTAAATTTGATGAGGATAAGAATAACGTAATTCTTATTCTTATTTCATCATCGTCAAGTAATTCCTTTCTTTGGAGTTTGTTCTTGATGAATAAATTCTAGTTCCAAGTGTTTCATCTTTTCTTTTCTGGAGTTTAAATTTCCTCAGCCATCTCGTCGGAACCTCCATCTAAATCATCCCAATGTTCATCTTATTATATCATCCTTCATTCTATCTCATCATCCTTTTGTTACCGGAGTTCTTCATGCTGGTTCTTCACGATTTAATTCATTCTTCAAGTGTTCATCAAGGTTCTTTTGGAGGATCTCAAGAATCTTTCTTTCTTGCATCTCGAAGTGCAATTAATTCTCCGTATTATTTTGAAGTGGAGTTTTGCATTTCTTCGTTCTTCTCAGCTATCCAATCATTTTCCTCTTGAGGTCGACGATCACCTCATAATTTTGAGATGTTATCCATAAGTCCACAACAAGCTTATTCTTTTCGTTTTGATTTTCTCTACGACTCCGTTCAATCCTTTCTTCTAAGGTTGCTTCCAATTTAATTCGTGGCACAAGTTGTCATTTTATTCTCCGTTCTTTTCATTCAACTCTTTCAATTCTTTCTGGAGGTTTTGTGTCATGTCTCCATCAAGTATAATTCCATCCTCTCAAACTCGTGTTCTATTCCTTCCATCTTCAGCCGGAGTGCTACCTAAATCCTTACAGTCTTATTTGTTTCTGATCTCATTCTAACCAGAGTGGTTTCATAGTCTATTTGATTCAGTGAGCTTTCGATCCTCGTCATTCTCGTCATTCCCCTCTTCTTCTCGAGTGCTATCGACTAATCGCTTCTTCTCTTGAGTTCTTGTTTCACCTCATCCTTTTTCCCTTCCGTCTCGGTCCTAAGATCTCGGGACGAGATCTCTAGTTAGTGGAGGAGTGTTGTAATGCCCCGGATTTGATGCGCCAGGTGTTTGCCAGTTATTCGCCGTCATTTACATGTCATTTGCTTGCGTGTTGCATTTTGCCATGTCATCATGTGCATCTCATTTTGCATACATGTTCGTCTCAGGCATCCGAGCTTTTTTCCCCGTTGTCCGTTTTGCAATCCGGCACTCCTATGTCCTCCGGCGTTCCCCTTTTGCCTCTTTTCATGTGCGGGTGTTAAACTTTCTCGGAATGGCCCGAGGTTTGCCAAGCGGCCTTGGTATAGCACCGGTAGACCGCCTGTCAAGTTTTGTGTCATTTGGAGCTCGTTTGATACTCCAACGGTTAACCGGGTGACCGTAAAAGCCTCTTTAGTGTTCAGCCCAACACCCCTTCCAAAATGGCCCAAAGCCCAGCAAACTCCCCTCCATGCTCTCGGTCGTTCGATCACGATCGCGTGGCCGAAAACCGCACCTCATTTGGACTCTCCTAGCTCCCTCTACCTATAAATTAGTCCCCCTCCCCCGCATTCGCGGATGAATCCCCCGAAATCCTAGCTTCTTCCTCCTCCCGCCGACGGACACGTCCACCCGCCGCCCGGACATGTCCGCCACCGCCCCCGCGCCCAATCCCGACGTGCCGCGTGGCGCCCCTGCACCCGCCTCGCCGGCGGCCCGCGGAGCCTGTCG
>NC_041381.1:359252320-359259083 GCF_002162155.2 Triticum dicoccoides | reverse complement strand
GCCGAGCGCCGCTGCTCCCCGCCGCCAGCCTCGTCCGCGCCTCGCGCCGGCGCCGCCGCCCCTCGCCGGCCTCCTCCGACCGCCGGAGCGCCCGGTCCGGCCGCTCCTCCGCCGGATCCGGCCTCCCCGGCCCCGATCCGTGCCGCCCGCGTCGTCCCGTCGTCAACTTCGGCGAGTCTCCAGTCGTCCTCGAAATCCGTGCTACGAGGTTGACTTTCCACCCCTCCGTTTTGCACCAAGTCCCGAAGTTATTTTGTATAATCATGCCATGTTCACAGCACCGTATCTCTGCATCCGTAGCTCCGTTTCGTGCGTGTAATATGTGAAATTGTTTGCCTCAACGAGTACTTCAATCCGTTCCATTGCATCATTTTCATTTGAGCTCATCTTGATACCCGAAATGCTGTTGGAAGAGTGCATGTTGATGTTAATCTGCTGAAACTGTTATAACTTGCACTTTTGTCATTTTTGCCATGTTTGATGTGTGCATCCTATGAGGTTGATGTCTACATGTGTTTTGATCTATGCTATGCCATCTTTCCAAAGGTGCAATCCTTGTATTTTTATGAGTTGTGTGTTGAGTGCATCAAGCTTGTTAACTAGGGTTCTTGCTGTTGCTGTTTTCCTGACAGATTCTGTTATATTTTGTTGCTATGTTAACCTGCTTCTACTAGTTATTCTATGCATAATCTGAAGATGTTCACTAAGGATGAACTGTTATACTTGTCTTGCTCTATCCATTCATGCCCTTGGTTGCAATTATAGCCTGCTGGAACATGTTGTTATCTTGCTCCAAAGTTGCTTAAAAAATGTTGCTGTCAACCTGTTAACATGAAGTTCAGTTTTGGCCATGTACTTTTCTAGTGATCCATGCACCCTATGAACTTGTTCTTGTCATGCTTAGCTTCATAAACATGTCTTCTTACTGTTGGTTGCCTTGCCATGCCATGTATTTCTCTGTAGTGAGTGGTTCAAGCTCACCAACATGCCTACTTATTGTTGTTTCTGCCATGTATGAATCTGTAATATAACTTGCCATGTTTACATGGGTGCCATCATATTTTCTGTGCCTTTTTGGCTCATGTTCAGTAAGGGACTTTTGTTCTATGCATTTAGTAGTATCATGCCATGCCTTTGTTTGCCACGATAAGTTCCTGTAACATGTTGTTTGATAACTCTAAACATTGCAACCTGATGTTATTTCCTGATAAGTCTGAAACTGTTATTATTTGCAATCTTCCCATGTGTGTTTGAGCATGTTCTATTGATTTCTGGAGATAGCTTAGTGTTCATGTCTTGTCATGCTTTACCAGTACTTCATGTCCATGCCTTTTGTTATTATGTTGGGGTGCTGTAGCATATTGTTATGATGCTTGCAATATGCCTACTTGCTGTTTTGGACAGATTGTTGCTATGACTTGTATAGTGTGTGTGTGTTGAACCGTTGCTCCGTTTTGAGTGTGCTCCATATGAAACTTGCTTGATTTTGCATGTAGCTTCATATTATCATGTTGCATCCTTGTTTTGAGGTGTTAGCTTGATGTTTGTATGCGTTTTGCATCAATGCCATGTTTAACTTGTTTTGCTCATATCTTCTAGGCCGTAGCTCCAAATCTAATGAACTTTATATGTAACTTGACTAGAATTTCGTGTAGATCATCATGGTGCATTTTAACTTGCTGTTTAACAACTTGAACATAAGGTTTATTCAGATCTGGACCAATTTCGAAATTTGCATATGACGACTTACCGGAATTGTTATATGTTGTTCCCGGCCTCATTTAAACTTGCCTTGATGTGTTGTTCTTGTTTGCATCATCTTTCGCCATGAGTAGCTTCATGTAGCGTTGTCATGCATCATGCTTGTTGTGCATCATGTATTGTCTATGTGTGGTGTGTTTACTATGTTGTGTGCTTCTTCTCGATAGTTCCTGTTTCGTTGCGATCGTGAGGATTCGTTTGTCTACGCTTGGTTCGTCTTCGTGGCTTCATCTTCTTCATGGACTCGTTCTTCTTCCTAGCGGGATTTCAGGCAAGATGACCGCTACCCTGGATCTCACTACTATCATTGCTATGCTAGTTGCTTCGTTCTATCGCTTTGCTGTGCTACCTATCATTTGCTCTTCAAGCCTCCCAAATTGCCATGAACCTCTAACCTTTGACACCATTCCTAGCAAACCATTGATTGGCTATGTTACCGCTTTGCTCAACCCCTCTTATAGCGTTGCTAGTTGTAGGTGAAGTTGAAGATTGCTCCATGGTGGACAGGGTTATGTTGGGATATCACAATATCTCTTATATTATTAATGCATCTATATACTTGGTAAAGGGTGGAAGGCTCGGCCTTATGCCTGGTGTTTTGTTCCACTCTTGCCGCCCTAGTTTCCGTCATACAAGTGTTATGTTCCCGGATTTTGCGTTCCTAACGCGGTCGGGTGATTTATGGGACCCCCTCGACAGTTCGCTTTGAATAAAACTCCTCCAGCAAGGCCCAACCTTGGTTTTACCATTTGCCTCACCACCACCTACTTTTCCCTTGGGAGTAATTAACCCAAGGGTCATCTTTATTATAGCCCCCCCGGGCCAATGCTTGTCTAAGTGTTGGTCCAAACTAGAGCACCGTGCGGGACCATCCCTTGGCAACTTGGGTTACGTCGGTACCTGTACGCTTAGCTTATCCGGTGTTGCCCTGAGAACGAGATATGTGCAGCTCCTATCGGGATGTCGGCGCATCGGGCGGCTTTGCTGGTCTTGGTTTACCATTCTCGAAATGTCTTGTAAACCGGGATTCCGAGACTGGTCGGGTCTTCCTGGGAGAAGGTATATCGTTTGTTGATCGCGAGAGCTTATCATGGGCTAAGTTGGGACACCCCTGCAGGGTATAAACTTTCGAGAGCCGTGCCTGCGGTTATGTGGCAGATGGGAATTTGTTAATGTCCGCTTGTAGATAACTTGACACCAGATCCGAATTAAAACGCATCAACCGCGTGTGTAGCCGTGATGGTCTCTTCTCGGCGGAGTCCGGGAAGTGAACACGGTTTCTGTGTTATGATTGACGTAAGTAGGAGCTCAGGATCACTTCTTGATCATTACTAGTTGACGACCGTTCCGCTTGTTTCTCTTCTCGCTCTTATTTGCGTATGTTAGCCACCATATCTTGCTTAGCCGCTGCTGCAACCTCACCACTTTACCCCTTACTTTCCCTTTAAGCTTTGCTAGTCTTGATACCCATGGTAATGGGATTGCTGAGTCATCGTGGCTCACAGATTACTACAATAGCAGTTGCAGGTACAAGTTATACGATGATCTTGACGCGAGAGCGATGTTCCTTGATTTGGAGTTCTTCTTCTGCTTCTTCTTCGATCAGGGGATAGGTTCCAGGTCGGCAGCCTGGGCTAGCAGGGTGGATGTCATTTGAGTTTCTGTTTGTGTTTCATCCGTAGCCGGATGTTGATCTTATGTATGATGTATTGTTGTATTCGTGTGGCATTGTATGCCTTTTGTATGTATCCCCAACTATTATGTAATGTTGATGTAATGATATCCACCTTGCAAAAGCGTTCCAATATGCGGGTCTATCCTTGGTGGGACCTTCGAGTTCCTTTTGGATAGGGTCGCATATTGGGCATGACAAGTTGGTATCAGAGCCTCGACCGACCCTAGGAGCCCCACTTGATTGATCGTGTAGTTTGGCCGTTGTTGAGTCTAGAAGAAAACTTTTCTGTGTCTAGTTATATAGGAGAGTAGGAATTCTTTTTACTCCTCAGCCCCTTCGCTCTGGTGAGGAATCTTGACGTAGGTGTTTTGAACTACCCCTCTTCCCCTTCAAATTTTTTCTTTAGGTTCACGCAGTTGGTTCCGATCGTTGGTTCTCAACTCTTTTCATCCGGCGCATTTTTCGTCTAGTTGACTCGAGCCTCTTCTTCTTTGCCAAGTTCAATCCTCGGTTGTTTTCTTTTCCCACCCACCCTCCCCTTTTTCTCCTCGGAACCGGAGTCCGTAATCGAGTATCCATCCTACCCGTGCGAAGCATTTGTATTCTTTGAACTGGTGTTTTCTCTTCAAGATATTCGTAGCTTTCCCCTTCCAAGTTGCCTTTGTTTTCCCGCCCTCCCACCCTCTTTCTTCCCGGAGTTTGAGTCTGTTTCGACCATCAATTTCATTCATGTAGAGCCTCTTCAGTCTTTCGTAAATTATCTCAACCGATGACTTCTCTTTTGTTTGTTATTCTTCATCTCTTCTCCGGTGGATTCAATTCAAGTTTTTTTCGGGTTGATCACATTCTTTCCCTCGGCTTAAGTGTTTCCCTGCTCGTTCTCCCTCGCCAGTTTATCCCTCGGGAGTGTCCAAGACATCTCAGGAGATTTGTCTGTGTTTGAATTAATTCGAGGGTGTCACCTCATTCAAATATTTCATTCATTCCGGTGCATCATCTATCTGTTCAACAATCCTTTTCTACGGTGTTTTCTTTTAGTGGGCCCTAACCCACAGGTCTTTTCCCAGGATCTTACCTGACTCTTCTAATTATTCCGGAGCCATCACTAATTCTTTTCAAGTGTGATGTAATAATGAATTTCATCAGTCACATGCCTTCTCCAAGATCGCTTTCAAATTCTTTCCATTGTTGGATCAACCTCTCTGCTTTTCATTCTCCCGGAGTATCTCAGTAATTTTGATGGTGTTTTCTCGTCGTCATTTGAAGATTGAAGAAGAGTTTTCCTCTAAATCTTGTCCATTCTCTCAAAGATTCGTGGTTCTAGCTTTGTGTTACCCTCTCGAATTATTCTGTTTGTCAGATATTCTTTCTTACCCATCCGGAGTATTTCAGAAGTTGTTTTCCCGTTTCTTTTCACCGGAGGCCATCATTCCAGTTATCGTTCTCTATTTATCCTGGTGCTTCGTTCAAGTATTCTTCAATCAGCTCATGATCTCTTTGTTCTTTTGCATGTAATTTCCCTCTAGCTTATTGGTTCTTCTAATTATTCCCGGTGATTCATTCTCTTTCATCAGTCATTTCCAAATTCTTAGGTGGTTCGTTCAAGATTCTTTTTCCTTGATTATCAAATTAATTCATTCGATCTTTTCAATCCTACCAGTGGTTCATGAAGACCTTCTCAAGTTTACGATATGTCACTTCTCAATCCTTTTCAACAAGAATAAGTTGCATGCCAAATCCGGTTGTCATCAATTAAATTTGATGAGGATAAGCATAACGTAATTCTTATTCTTATTTCATCATCGTCAAGTAATTCCTTTCTTTGGAGTTTGTTCTTGATGAATAAATTCTAGTTCCAAGTGTTTCATATTTTCTTTTCTGGAGTTTAAATTTCCTCGGCCCTCTCGTCGGAACCTCCATCTAAATCATCCCAAGGTTCATCTTATTATATCATCCTTCATTCTATCTCATCATCCTTTTGTTACCGGAGTTCTTCATGCTGGTTCTTCACGATTTAATTCATTCTTCAAGTGTTCATCAAGGTTCTTTTGGAGGATCTCAAGAATCTTTCTTTCTTGCATCTCGAAGTGCAATTAATTCTCCGTATTCTTTTGAAGTGGAGTTTTGCATTTCTTCGTTCTTCTCAGCTATCCAATCATTTTCCTCTTGAGGTCGACAATCACCTCATAATTTTGAGATGTTATCCATAAGTCCACAACAAGCTTATTCTTTTCGTTGTTGATTTTCTCTATGACTCCGTTCAATCCTTTCTTCTAAGGTTGCTTCCAATTTAATTCGTGGCACAAGTTGTCATTTTATTCTCCGTTCTTTTCATTCAATTCTTTCAATTCTTTCTGGAGGTTTTGTGTCATGTCTCCATCAAGTATAATTCCATCCTCTCAAACTCGTGTTCTATTCCTTCCATCTTCAGCCGGAGTGCTACCTAAATCCTTACAGTCTTATTCGTTTTTGATCTCATTCTAACCAGAGTGGTTTCATAGTCTATTTGATTCAGTGAGCTTTCGATCCTCGTCATTCTCATCATTCCCCTCTTCTTCTCGAGTGCTCTCGACTCTTTGCTTCTTCTCTTGAGTTCTTGTTTCACCTCATCCTTTTTTCCCTTCCGTCTCGGTCCTAAGATCTCGGGACGAGATCTCTAGTTAGTGGAGGAGTGTTGTAATGCCCCGGATTCGATGCGCCAGGTGTTTGCCAGTTATTCTCCGTCGTTTCCACGTCATTTCCTTGCGTGTTGCATTTTTCCATGTCATCATGTGCATCTCATTTTGCATACATGTTCGTCTCAGGCATCCGAGCTTTTTTCCCCGTTGTCCGTTTTGCAATCCGGCACTCCTATGTCCTCCGGCGTTCCCCTTTTGCCTCTTTTCATGTGCGGGTGTTAAACTTTCTCGGAATGGCCCGAGGTTTGCCAAGCGGCCTTGGTATAGCACCGGTAGACCGCCTGTCAAGTTTTGTGTCATTTGGAGCTCGTTTGATACTCCAACGGTTAACCGGGTGACCGTAAAAGCCTCTTTAGTGTTCAGCCCAACACCCCTTCCAAAGTGGCCCAAAGCCCAGCAAACTCCCCTCCATGCTCTCAGTCGTTCGATCACGATCGCGTGGCCGAAAACCGCACCTCATTTGGACTCTCCTAGCTCCCTCTACCTATAAATTAGTCCCCCTCCCCCGAATTCGCGGATGAATCCCCCGAAATCCTAGCTTCTTCCTCCTCCCGCCGACGGACACGTCCACCCGCCGCCCGGACATGTCCGCCACCGCCCCCGCGCCCAATCCCGACGTGCCGCGTGGCGCCCCTGCACCCGCCTCGCC
>NC_041381.1:359236100-359252033 GCF_002162155.2 Triticum dicoccoides | reverse complement strand
CGCTGCAGCGCCTCCCCTGCGCCGCCGCTCTCGCGCCTCGGCCCTCCTCGTCGAGCACCGCTGCTCCCCACCGCCAGCCTCGGCCGTGCGTCGTGCCGGCGCCGCCGCCCCTTGCCGGCCTCCTCCGACCGCCGGAGCGCCCGGTCCGGCCGCTCCTCCGCCGGATCCGGCCTCCCCGGCCCCGATCCGCGCCGCCCGCGTCGTCCCGTCATCAACTCCGGCGAGTCTCCGGTCGTCCTCGAAATCCGTGCTACGAGGTTGACTTTCCACCCCTCCGTTTTGCACCAAGTCCCAAAGTTATTTTGCATAATCATGCCATGTTCATAGCACCATATATCTGCATCCGTAGCTCTGTTTCGTTCGCGTAATATGTCCAATTGTTCGCCTCGATGAGTTCTTCATTCCGTTCCATTGCATCATTTTCATTTGAGCTCATCTTGATGCCCGAAATGCTGTTGGAAGAGTGCATGTTGATGTTAATCTGCTGAAACTGTTATAACTTGCACTTTTGTAATTTTTGCCATGTTTGATGTGTGCATCCTATGAGATTGATGTCTACACGTGTTTTGATCTATGCTATGCCATCTTTCTAGAGGTGCAATCTATGTATTTTTGTGAATTGTGTGTTGAGTGCATCAAGCTTGTTAAGTAGGGTTCTTGCTGTTGCTGTTTTCCTGACAGATTCTGTTATATTTTGTTGCTATGTTAACCTGCTTCTACTAGTTATTCTACGCACAATCTGGAGATGTTCACTAAGAATGAATTGTTATACATGTCTTGCTCTATCCATTAATGCCCTTGGTTGCAATTATAGCCTGCTGGAACATGTTGTTATCTTGCTCCAAAGTTGCTTAAAAAATGTTGCTGTCAACCTGTTAACATGAAGTTCAGTTTTGGCCATGTACTTTTCTAGTGATCCATGCACCCTATGAACTTGTTCTTGCCATGCTTAGCTTCATAACATGTCTTCTTATTGTTGCTTGCCTTGCCATGCCATGTATTGCTCTGTAGTGAGTGGTTCAAGCTCACCAACATGCCTACTTATTGTTGTTTCTGCCATGTATGGATCTGTAATATAACTTGCCATGTTTACATGGGTGCCATCATATTTTCTGTGCCTTTTTGGCTCATGTTCAGTAAGGGAATTTTGTTCTATGCATTTAGTAGTATCATGCCATGCCTTTGTTTGCCACGATAAGTTCCTGTAACATGTTGTTTGATAACTCTAAACATTGCAACCTGATGTTATTTCCTGATAAGTCTGAAACTGTTATTATTTGCAATCTTCCCATGTGTGTTTGAGCATGTTCTATTGATTTCTGGAGATTGCTCAGTGTTCATGTCTTGTCATGCTTTACCAGTACTTCATGCCCATGCCTTTTGTTATTATGTTGGGGTGCTGTAGCATATTGTTATGATGCTTGCAATATGCCTACTTGCTGTTTTGGACAGATTGTTGCTATGACTTGTATAGTGTGTGTGTGTTGAACCGTTGCTCCGTTTTAAGTGTGCTCCATATGAAACTTGCTTGATTTTGCATCTAGCTTCATATTATCATGTTGCATCCTTGTTTTGAGGTGTTAGCTTGATGTTTGTATGTGTTTTGCATCAATGCCATGTTTAACTTGTTTTGCTCATATCTTCTAGGCCGTAGCTCCAAATCTAATGAACTTTATATGTAACTTAACTAAAATTTCGTGTAGATCATCATGGTGCATTTTAACTTGCTGTTTAACAACTTGAACATAAGGTTTATTCAGATCTGGACCAATTTCGAAATTTGCATATGAGGACTTACCGGAATTGTTATATGTTGTTCCCGGCCTCATTTAAACTTGCCTTGATGTGTTGTTCTTGTTTGCATCATCTCTTGACATGAGTAGCTTCATGTAGCTTTGTCATGCATCATGCTTGTTGTGCATCATGTCTTGTCTATGTGTGGTGTGTTTACTATGTTGTGTGCTTCTTCTCAATAGTTCCTGTTTCGTTGCGATCGTGAGGATTCGTTTGTCTACGCTTGGTTCGTCTTCGTGGCTTCATCTTCTTCATGGACTCGTTCTTCTTCCTAGCGGGATTTCAGGCAAGATGACCGCTACCCTGGATCTCACTACTATCATTGCTATGCTAGTTGCTTCGTTCTATCGCTTTGCTGCGCTACCTATCATTTGCTCTTCAAGCCTCCCAAATTTCCATGAACCTCTAACCTTTGACACCCTTCCTAGCAAACCATTGATTGGCTATGTTACCGCTTTGCTCAGCCCCTCTTATAGCGTTGCTAGTTGCAGGTAAAGTTGAAGATTGCTCCATGGTAGACAGGGTTATGTTGGGATATCACAATATCTCTTATATTATTAATGCATCTATATACTTGGTAAAGGGTGGAAGGCTCGGCCTTATGCCTGGTGTTTTGTTCCACTCTTGCCGCCCTAATTTCCATCATACCGGTGTTATGTTCCCGGATTTTGTGTTCCTAACGCGGTCGGGTGATTTATGGGACCCCCTCGACAGTTCGCTTTGAATAAAACTCCTCCAGCAAGGCCCAACCTTGGTTTTACCATTTGCCTCACCACCACCTACTTTTCCCTTGGGAGTAATTAACCCAAGGGTCATCTTTATTATAGCCCCCCCGGGCCAATGCTTGTCTAAGTGTTGGTCCAAACTAGAGCACCATGCGGGACCATCCCTTGGCAACTTGGGTTACGTCAGTACCTGTACGCTTAGCTTATCCGGTGTTGCCCTGAGAACGAGATATGTGCAGCTCCTATCAGGATGTCGGTGCATCAGGCGGCTTTGCTGGTCTTGTTTTACCATTGTCGAAATGTCTTGTAAACCGGGATTCCGAGACTGATCGGGTCTTCCTGGGAGAAGGTATATCCTTTGTTGATCGTGAGAGCTTATCATGGGCTAAGTTGGGACACCCCTGCAGGGTATAAACTTTCGAGAGCCGTGCCCGCGGTTATGTGGCAGATGGGAATTTGTTAATGTCCGGTTGTAGATAACTTGACACCAGATCCGAATTAAAACGCATCAACCGCGTGTGTAGCCGTGATGGTCTCTTCTCGGCGGAGTCCGGGAAGTGAACAAGGTTTCTGTGTTATGATTGATGTAAGTAGGAGCTTAGGATCACTTCTTGATCATTACTAGTTGACGACTGTTCCGCTTGTTTCTCTTCTCGCTCTCATTTGCGTATGTTAGCCACCATATCTTGCTTAGCCGCTGCTACAACCTCACCACTTTACCCCTTCCTGTCCCTTTAAGCTTTGCTAGTCTTGATACCCATGGTAATGGGATTGCTGAGTCCTCGTGGCTCACAGATTACTACAACAACAGTTGCAGGTACAGGTTATGCGATGATCTTGACGCGAGAGCGATGTTCCTTGATTTGGAGTTCTTCTTCTGCTTCTTCTTTGATCAGGGGATAGGTTCCAGGTCGGCAGCCTGGGCTAGCAGGGTGGATGTCGTTTGAGTTTCTGTTTGTGTTTCATCCGTAGCCGGATGTTGATCATATGTATGATGTATTGTTGTATTCGTGTGGCATTGTATGCCTTTTATATGTATCCCCATCAATTATGTAATGTTGATGTAATGATATCCACCTTGCAAAAGCGTTCCAATATGCGGGTCTATCCTTGGTGGGACCTTCCAGTTCCTTTTGGATAGGGTCGCATATTGGGCGTGACAAGACATCTGTGCGGAAAAATCCGGTCTTGATTGGACAGAATGTAAGAGTAATAGCTTCGTCGTTGATGGCTCCAAAATATGTCAGAGGAGATCTTTGGCTTCTTGTAAGGGTTGTTGGCACTGTCAAAGAATGTATTGTCCTCTCAGAAGTTGAGCACGCTGAATGAGCCTTGTGTAGTGACAACACTTGGAAGCCTTGGCAGACGCCGCTTTGTCTTGTGAACTTGAGGCCTTCGCTCCACATGATAATCATATTGGGTCCTGGAGCAGTAGGAGGATCATAATTGGCCAACGGATAGTGACAAGCTGACCTTCATGATTGAAGGCCCTTTCCATGGTGCGAGGCCGCGGTGGAGGAACAATGCCATCAGTGATGACTGGCGTCACAGTGGCTTCAGCATTTACATTGGCTTCAGGCTCCACATTGTCTTCAGCCATGACAGGGTCATTGGCTTCAGTAGCATTGGTGGTGGCAGCCTCATTGTTTTCAACCTCCATCTCATCAATGACTGGAGGGTCAGGCACGATCACATTCTCTTCAAGAATGACTTGATCAATAACAGGGGGTGTGGATTCTCTTTATTCTTCTCTTCTTTCTTCTTCGACTGATGCAGCTGGAATGTCTTCAACAACTTTAGCTTCAGACGCTTGAACAATCGCAGAAGGATTCTCTTCAGGGAACACTTGACGCACCACTGAGCTGGATTGTTGTGAATCTTCTTCTAGAATGGTGGACATGGATATAGATGGACTGAGACCTTTGCGAAGCCTGCCAAACGCTGGCGACGCCTTTGGAGATGGAGTGGTCTCCATGTAATTGTCATCATCAAGCACCGATGAGGTGACTTGAGCAGGTGGAGTACGTGGTGCTTCATCTTGGTCGGAAGGAAGGTTCTTGTTGGCGCTCAGCCCATGAGTCATCATGAGCAATTGGCGTCAATGGACGACCAATGCTAAGTATTCACTACTCGCAGGAGCAGGCGATGATACCAATTGGAGCTCGAGTTGAGGAAGGACTTCATCATCAAGTACATTGTCTTCATGACCAATGTCTTCAGCTGTGTTGGGGTCAATAGCTGGAACTTCTTCAGATTCCGGTGCCTCTTTGGGAGCAGGCTCATGAACGACGAGACGATGCTCACTATTAGCAAAGGCAGGGTATGTAACAGAAATGGGTTCAACAACGAGGGGCTCTGGGGCAGCAGCTCGCTCTTTCTTTGAAGACTTAGAGCCCTTTGTCTTCAACTTTTTCTTATAGGGAGCATCATCAGATGTATCCTTGTGCTTCCTCTTCCTGGCTTCTGCTTTAGCCTGCCTCGTCTTCTTGAGCTCAGAAGCAGCAAAGGGGACCTTTGGCTTCGAGCCAGTCATGCTGGTAGGGAAGACAATGCTGGGTTGTCCCTGCCTTGTAGCATCAGGATTAGCTTCAGCAGGCTTCTTATTCTTCTTAGCATCCATTATGGGATCAATGCCAGGACGCCCAAGAGTTTTCCTCTTTTCAGCTTCATTGTGTGCTTGCACACATTTCTGAGCATAAGACTTCATGTGTTCTTGAGAGCCTTTAGCTTCTTCACGCTTCTTATGAAATTCAGTTTTGAGGTCATGCAGCAGCTTCTTGGAAATTTGCACATTTGCCACACTGAGCTTGTGCATATTCTTCTTTAAATGCTCCTTCTCATAATCAATCTTGTTTTTGAGCTCGACGATTCTCTGAGCCAGGGCCAGCTCATTCGCAATGGCTCTGTGGAATGTGACGCCAATGCCCACTGGCAGCTGCAGACTGTCAATGCTGATGTTCTGGTCGTCGAACCACTCATCAATGAAGTTATTCAAGATGTCAACTTCAAAGAGGGGCAGATCACTGAAGATCTCTGCCTCTTTGTTGCTCTTGATCAGCATCTCTAGAGCTTCATCACCAAGATCTTCATCGCTTGACAGATCAATGGTGTCTTCCTTGTTGCGCAGAACGGCAGCAGGAGTGAGGGGCTGCCCAGCGACCTTCTTGGGCAATGGCTTCTTGGTCCTCTTGGACACACAAGACAAAATCTTTAGACTGCACACTAGATTCAGGAGGTGCAGTTTTGAGTGGCTTCTTGGTTGAAGCTTTTGGAGCAGCAAAGGCAGATGGCTTTGAAGCTTTTGCCTTCTTCTTCTGCTTTGGTGGTGATGGAGCATCATTAGAGTGTGCTTATTTAGCAGATTGCTCCACAGCAGCTCTCTAGGCAGCAATATGAGACAAAAGCCCGTTGAAGTTGGCGAAGGGGCCAATCCTGTTTTCATTGGCTTCATGAGTTCCATCTGACCTTGAAGCAGAGGGGCAAGGGTTGAAGTTGCGGCCAAACTCCTTCTGGTTCTTAACAGTTGAATCTTTGCAAACTGAAAGTTGCGCTTGAAGAGATTGTCTTCACGACACCATAGGAGAGATGATCAGTCGGCATTCTCAGGCTGTGGTCCTCTGACCATACAAGGATAGAATTCCTGTTCAATAGCTTCAGCCTTCGTCTTTGGTACCAAGTTGCGGTATGGACAATCACCCCACGAGCGCTTGATGGCATTCTTCTCAGCATATTCAGGTGTTACAAATTTGTACTTGAACCACTGCTCTGCCCAATATCTTTGGATCCACTGGATCCGGTTCTTGCGCTGGGTGTAGCTCTCTTCTGGGTTAGACTTGTAGAGTTCATAAAGATCTTTAGGCAAATCCAGTGCAGTGTTGCCACGGTGTTGCCTGCCTCCTTTTCGTGCAGACTTCTCTGAAGCCATAATGTTCAGACTGATGGGCTTCAATACAGGAAACGCTTCCGTCTGCTGGTCAGACAAGAACTGGGTTCAGGAGATTCAATGTGACGCTGTAAGAATTCTGCAAATGAATGTAGACTATGAGAGCAAAGGGATTCTCGCACGAACATCTGCCTGTGATAGCATTGGAGATGCGAGGGAAGGGGAAGAGGTCATATGCATTCTCCGAAGATTTTGAAGATAAATCAGTTTAGAAGACATCGACCTCACAGTGCAAAGACATTCACTTACTGAAGGAAGTTGTTTCCAGATTTGTACGAATCCAAGAATAGGTACAAGTGAGGAATCTAACTAGTTTCGACGCATAAGTGAACATTACTTTGCAATACATGAGATGTAGAAAGAGACAGATCAGATTTGGAAGTGAATAAACCACTTTTGGTTGAAGTGGATGGATTCGACAGAAAATACTGTAAAAAGTGAGATTAATTACCATAGATGAACTGTTAGATGAGGTGGAAGGGAGGCCGAGCAGTCCAATCTTCCGCGCCCTAACTTGGTGGTGGAAGATACCTACGGCAGCGGTGGAGAGGAAGAGGTCCGCGACCGTCGTGAGGACGGCATCGAAGAAGTCGCGGCAGCTAAGCGCTTCGTCTCCGGCGTCGACGCGAGCTAGTGGTGGCACTAGGGTTTGAGCGAGGTGTCAAGGTGGAAGAACAGATATTGATCGCGAGGGGTGTGTATTTATAGGAAGGAGGAGGGCGGTGCAACATAATTATGTAGGTGCCCTTGGTGGTTCACATCTGAAGGACACGTAGCGTGCATGGAACTTATCAGGAGTTGATCTATGTTCCCACTCACACCTGGATTGTTGGGTGGTCGTTCTGGCTTCTCCGATTTTCAGGCAAAGGATAAGATATTAAAAGTGTTTCTCTGTATCTTCTGGTGACAAGGATGCAGAGAAGATATTTGACAAGTGTTAACAGAATGCACATGACTTAGACAGAAAGAATTTGAGGGAGTAGCATAGAAGGGATTAGGTTCCGATCACATTCACTTAGGTCAGAAAAATAGCAACATGAAGACATGGCTATAAGTGAATGCTGTAGAGGACAAGACACATATGCAGATATATATAATTATCATTGAAGGCAAATCGACATTGCGAAGATAAAGATTTTGAAGATAAACCAATGTTGAAGACAATCCAAAAGAGAAGATAATGCAATCATGACGCCAAATGAAAATCTTCGAAAAGTTGTGGTGGTGGCGTTACCCACCGTATAGGAAGTCTTAGATCCAAACACGATGCACAATTATTGTGGCGCTCCGAAGTAAAATTCCACATTAATGTCACACTCAGAGGGTAAGTGTTCACCGATTGAAGAAATACGTTACTTTGTGTGTTGCACATCTAAGTCATCAACATGCATAAGCGTTAGGATGTGTGTCTATTCACTGAACATTTGAGGATTCTAAGATATTTAGCTCACACCGCAGCTTGCAAAACCTCTTCTCATCCAAGGGCTTAGTGAAGATATCAGCCAGTTGCTCTTTAGTGTTGATGTGAATGATATCAATGTCCTCCTTGTTGACATGATCTCTGAGAAAGTGATGACGAATCTCGATGTTCTTTGTCTTCGAGTGCTGGACAGGATTCTTGGAAAGCTTGATGGCGCTTTCATTGTCGCAGAAGAGTGGCACATTCTTCGTGTTGATGCCATAGTCCTTGAGAGTTTGCTTCATCCAGAGAAGCTGAGCACAGCACGATCTAGCAGCAATGTATTCAGATTCAACAGTGGAGAGTGATACACAGTTCTGCTTCTTTGAAGACGAACAGACAAGAGATCATCCAAGAAAGTGACATGTTCCTAAAGTGGACTTGCGATCAATCTTGTCACCAGCATAATTAGCATCAGAATATCCAACTAGATCAAATGTTGAGCCCTTTGGATACCATAATCCTAGTGTTAGGGTGTGAGCCAAATATCTAAGTATTCGCTTCACCACAAGGTGATGCGACTCTTTTGGTGCCGCTTGGAATTGGGCACACATGCAAACGCTAGGCATAATATCAGGCCTATATGCACATAAATAGAGCAAAGAACCAACCATGGAGCGGTATACCTTTTGATCGAACTCTTTACACACAAAAAAAAGACACATCCGTGACATTTTGGGCCGAACGAAATTTTTTCCAGTCATACTTATGACACTTCTATGATGATAATTGTGACAAAACCCGGTATCATCATAGATGTGGCGGGTTCCTACTTCTATGAAAAAAATCATGACAGAAAATGGGCTTTTCATCCTGGGCGGGCTGGAGACGCAGCTGCATGACATTCTTTGGGCCATCCATGACGGGAAAACCCATGGTAGAAGCGAGGGCGAGGAAAATATCGGGGTGTTCCCAGTTACGGTGGGTGGTCTGGGGCGAGCGATGCACGGAGGTTTGCGTGTTTCTCTCATACATGCACGCGTGTGGGTGCAAGGTGTTGGGCTCTAACTGAACCCAAGCGAGGCGTTCTCCTACTGAACCCGAGCGATTGCACTGCGGGCTACGCGTTACTGAACCCGAGCGATCGATCGATGGCTGTTAACTGAACCCAATCGAGCGATTCCTTCGCTACTGCTGCTAACTGAAGCCAATCGATGCTGCCTCTGGATGAACAGTGAGTGTTGCAGGGGGGGTTGGATGAACAGTTCCCGGTGGGGGTGGATGAACAGGACCCTGTGGTGTTGCCTCTGGATGAACACGACCCTGATCGATCGAGCCGGTTGGGGCTGGATGAACAGGACCCCGTGGAGGGATGGATGAAAAGGACGACCCCGTGAAGGGATGGATGAACAGTAGACGGTGGAGGGGTTGATGAACAGTAGCCCGTGGAGGGGTGGTTGAACAGGAGCCCGTGGAGAGGGGTGGTTGAACAGTAGCTAGTGGAGTAGCGCGCGGTGGAGGCTGGACGAATAGGAGCCCGTGGATGAATAGTCGCAAGTGGAGGATGGAGGAGGCCGACGGTGGATGAACAGTAGCCCGTGGAGGCTAGAGGAGGTCGACGGTGGAGATGAATAGTATCCCGTGGAGTCCTGTGTTGCGGTACGCCACACCCCTCCCGATGAACAGGATCCCCGTTTTGACTGTAGCACTCCAACACAAGTCCGTTTCCTCCGTTTTGCGGTACACCACACCCCTCCCGATCAACAGGACCCTGTTTCGACCGTAGGAGGTCCAACACAAGTCCGTTTCCTCCGTTTTGCGGTACGCCAGACCCCTCCTGATGAACAGGATCCCGTTTCGAACGTGGCCGGTCGAACACAAGGCCGTTTCCTCCGTACTGTGGCACGCCAGACCTCGTTTCCATCGGTTGTTCTGTCCAAGCCCTCCCGATGAACACGACGACGCATTCCGTTCCGACCCAGCCGGTTGGCTCCCCATGAACACGACGATGACGTTGTTTCTCTGTTCCGACCCAGCCATGTACACGAGCCCTAGCCGTATGTATGCGCGAGTAGGCGTTCGAGACCTCGCCCGTATGTACGTACGTGGCCGTATTTTCTTTCTTGCACACTGGCCGTTGTACGTACGTGTACATGCTGCATGCACACCTATACTACGCGTGCGCGCCTCTATATCGACCAGTATGTACGTACACGTTCGTGACCAGAATGACAATGCTACATACGCTTCGACCAGGTGGGTCCCGACTGTCAGGCACTTCCTTGCGTGCGAAGATGTAGATGGTGGGTCCCAGCAGTCAAGGGGGCTAATTGTTTTTTTTGCCCGGACGCACTTCCTTGCATGCGAAGATGTAGCTAGTGGGTCCTAGCAGTCAGGAGGGAAACGTTTTTTTGCGAAATATGGTGGCCCGTCTGGTGTGTCCCTGCTGTCAGGTGGAGGAATAATTATTTTGCGCGTAATAAGGAGGCACTTCCTTGCGGCCGCCATGGACCCAGTTTTCAGCCTCTCCACGTACTGTAATCTTCTGATCGAAGTCGTTCCTTGACCATGTTGACCATGCCGCACGGAGAGAACTAGGTCAGTGGATGACGGCGAGGACTACGAAGGGGACGACGCAGAGCCGGGGAAGATGCGGCAGTGGAAGCCCACACAGAGAGGAGTACGAGGGTTCACTGGTTCGGCTGCGGTGTGAGGCTGCCGTCGACGTAGGGCCTAGCCAGCGGTGGGAATAGTAGGGGGCGATGAGACTTCTGCGGCAGCACAGCTGGCCACAGGAGGTAATAGCATGCGGCACGACCGGCGCTGCTTTGGGCGGCTGGAGCAAGAAGACCAGAGGTTGAAGAAGCACTACGGTCGTTGGATGGACATCGTACGGTCACTGGAGCTAGAATCGTTCATATTGACTAAGTTGACAAAGCCTTCCGTCCCCGTCAACTTAGTAGGCTCACAAGTCAGCCTCCCACTAAGGTGGGTCCCAGCTAGCAGGGGGAGTATTATTTTTTGTGTGTAATAAGGAGGCACTTCCAGTGGGTCCGAGATGACAGCGGGGGGAACATTTTTTTCGCGAAATACGGTGGCTCATCCGGTTGGTCCCAATAGTCAGGGGGAATCGTTTTTTTGTGAAATACGGTGGCCCGTCCGGTGGGTCCCTGTTGTCAGGTGGAGGAATAATTATTTTCCGCGTAATAAGGAGGCACTTCCTTGCGGCTGTCGTGGACCCAGCTGTCCGCCTCTCCACGTACAGTACTCTTACGATGGAAGTCGGTCGTTGACCACATTGACCACGCCGCACCGAGAGCACCACGGTGGTGGACGACGACGAGGCCTAGGAAGGAGACGACGCGGAGCCGGGGAAGACGCGGCAGTGGATGCCCACGCGGAGAGGAGTACGAGGGTTCACTGGTTCGGCTGCACTATGAGGCTGCTGTCGCCGCAGAATAACAGAGGGTGTGGGTGAGTGGAGGGATGGCCTGGCCAGCGGTGGGAGTAGTATGAGGGCGGTGAGGCCTACGCGGCAGCACAACGGCCATGGGAGGCAGGAGCAGGTGGCACGACCGGCGCTGCTTTGGGCGGCTAGAGCAAGAAGACCAGAGGTTGAAGAAACACTATGTCCGTTGGATGGACATCGTACGGTCACTGGAGTATTGACTAAGTTGACAAAGCCCTCCCTACCCGTCAACTTAGTAGGCCCACAAGTCAGCCACCCACTATGGTGGGTCCCAGCTAGCAGGGGGGTATTCATTTTTTTGTGCGTAATAAGGAGGCACTTCCTTGCGTGCGAAGATATACCTGGTGGGTCCGACCTATCAGCGGGGGGAAAGTTTTTTTGCACGAACTACAGAGGCCCTTCCTGTGGGTCCTAGCTGTCAGGTGGAGGAATCATTATTTTGCGCGTAATAAGGAGGCATTTCCTTGCGTGCGGCCGTGGACCCAGCTGTCAGCCTCTCCACGTACAGTCCACTTTCGATGGATGTCGTACATTGACCACTTTGACCAGGCCAGCTGAGAGCACCAGGGCGGTGGACGACGGCGAGGCCTAGGAAGGGAATGACACGGAACCAGGGAAGACTCGGCAGTTGTTTCCCACACGGAGGAGTACGAGGGTTTACTGGTTCGTCTGCCGTCCCCAGAGAATAACAGCAGGTGTGGGTGAGTAGAGGGATGGCTAGGCTAGCGATGGGCGTATGATGGGGCGGTGAGGCCTGCGCGACAGCATAGCCGGCCGCGGGAGGAGGGAGCAGGCAGTCCCGCCGGCGCTTGTTTGAGCGGCTGCAGCAGGAAGAGCAGAGATTGAAGAAGCACGGTAGCCGTTGGATGGACATCCAACAGTCACTGCTCTTGTGTGTTGACTAAGTTGACAGGGTGTTGCGTGTGTGTCAACCTTTTTTTAGGAAAGCATATGCGTCAACCTGTAGTAGGCGCACAAGTCAGTCTCAAATCTATGGAAAACAGCATACAGCCCATCTGCCATTATTTCTAATAATGTACAACCCATTTGCTAATCCTTAAGAATTTTTTTGGATCCCATCTTTTTTTAGCATTACACCCCATATTGTTGCGACGGTTAAAAAGTATACGAAATTTTGCATATTTCGGTGTGGTCAACTGTTTTTAATCCTGAAATATCGATTCACATTCAAACTATTTTGAAAAATAATTTATATAAATATAAAATCCAAATAATTGTCCACGCATAAAAATCAATGGAATTTAGAACATTGTAATGGAAAAAATTGAAACTAATTCCCGGTTTAATGTGTTTTAAAAATGTACAGCCCATTTCTGGGCAAACCAAATGAAACTCTCCTCGACTTGAAAGATTTGCAGCCCGTCAGGGCTGATAAAGCAAGTAGGCCTCGTTTGGTATTTCTTTTAAAAAATAGAACTGGGCTAGCCATTTTCAGCAAGAAAAAACACAACTGGGCTCATGATGTGGTAAACACAAATAAAACCCTGGCTAGACGGGCCACAGCCCCCGCACACCCATCGTTGTTACCCTGATCCGTCGCTAAAACTAGTATAAATAACAACTGCTTGTTCCTCAAAAAAACTGCGCGACCTGCTGGGTTCCTGGTGTCAGACGCTCGTAGTGTAATTCTCTCGTTTATTGGCTACGTTGACAATGGCGTGAGCCCCATATGTCCAACCTTTAGGAGGAACCATATTTTTGGGCTTGTAATATATAGGCACTTGCTTGTGTACTGCCATGATGCTGGTGGGTCCCTACTGTCATCCTCTCCATGTACAGTCATCTCCTTGTTCCTCTCGGTTGTTGATGATGTTGACAACAGAAGAGGGCGGCGCACCACGCACGGCGAGCGAACCAAGGCCGCAAGGCAGAGGATGACAGCGAGGCCTCGGACAAAACGAACAAGAGCCGTGGAAGATGCGCCGGTCCAGTCGCAGGCGGAGGGGAGTACAAGAGTTGACTAGTTCGGGTGCGGGTGCGTGTTGGGGCTAACGTCGCCGGAGAATAACAGGACATGTGGGGGAATAGAGGGAAGGATCGGCCAACATTCGAGGGTACGTACGGCAGGGCGGCGGAGGCGCAGCCAGCCATGGGAGGCGGGAGCAGGCGGAGCCGACGGGGTGGTTTGGTTTGGGCGGCTGGAGGAAGAAGAAGACAAGAGATAGAACATACACGACAGATGTTGGATGTCAATCCAACGGCTGGTAGGCAGAATCGTTTGTTGACTAGCTAGTAAGTCGACACCACCTTGGATAGGCTATTTCCTTGCGGGTCCTGAATGTCAGAATCCAAATCTATCACGGTCATGCAGCCTTTCCTATGAAAATTTACAGCCCATTTGATGTGCTAGTTCGAAATAAGTTTGTGGGTGCTGGTGGGGGCTAATCACTTGGCTTCTGTAATGCACAGTGAGCTCAAGCAGCCGGCAAGAGTGATGTTATTTCCCTTGGTTGGGATTTGTTACAATATTTCACTCTAAATTAAACGAATGGCAAGCCATTTTCCTTGTTTCAAAGAAAATATGACAATCATCGCCGAGTTGAAAAGGGCAAGAACATCTAACTCCAGCTTACAAACTGTACAAAAGCACGAGGGTTAATTGTTCATCAGGTTTACAAAAAACCCTAGGTTGAAAAGGGCAACAACATCTAACTCCAGCACTTTTTTCGGCAGTCACAGTCAAATGGATTGGTCAGGTCCATAGAATGAACATCCTGGGTCGTAAAATTTACTGGATTATGACCACAATATGTTGTAAATAGAAGCCCGACACATTCAGAAGCTCTTTTGCCCACCTGAAACTCCTTTTTTTGCTCTTTGACATACCCATCCGTCAAACCATGCTACTGATAAACTTAAGCCTGATGGCCAATAGTAACCTCGCATTCAGTAGGAAGAATGTGAGAAATCTAGTGTTTGCACGGTTGGCTACATATCGTTCTAGCGTTATTGTCTTCAACCGAATCTCATGAGAAGTGAGAAAATCCCGATGCTTACGAATCCACCAATTGGTTATAACTTTCTTACCCCGTCCTGTTGCCTAAATAGACATGAAGATTGAAAACAGTTAAGGTCTAAAAAAAGAGTGTCGAAAGAGCAACAGCTGAACGGTTAATTCCAGTACACTATATGCGGGTTTCCAATGTACGTGAAATTTTCACCTTTATATACAACTTCTCCAGACATGGAAAGCATTGTAGCAAGCCAATAATCTTGTTCAGATCAAAACTATTCATTTGGATATATAAGATCTTGACAGAATCCAGCACCGTTGATAGGCCATCCATGGAGAAACTCTTCATTGAGCATAGAACATAATATTAGTACAAAATGTGTACTCCAAGATGATATATAACTTATGCGCAGAAATTTAAAATGCAGCTTATGGTTACAAGTGTAGATGATAATATAAAGTACCTAAAGATCTATGGAGCCAAACACCATATTGAAATGAGCACAGAGATCATGTATTACACCCAAGGTCTCCAGTTTAGGCGCAGAGAGGATGGTTATTTGCAACGGTGAATAACTAGAATCAAGGACCAACCTTTGAAGTGAAGGGGCGTCTTGGATGATGAGCTACCTTCCGTCAAAAGAAATTCCAATTCTTACAAGGTTAGGCGACTTTATTTGGAGACAACCGGTTCTAACTATGAAAACAAGCACCAAGCACTCGAGTGCAGGGCAATTGGAGTGGATGATGCTGTGCAATGAGGCCTCCGATATACAAACCCGCACAAGTGAAAGTTTCTTGAGAAATGGGAATCGAAGGTTTAGTACCAGATTGTTTGGTAGGTAGCACAACACAAAGGTGGCAGTGTGGAGAGAGGAGGAAAACCGCGAGATGGACATCGGTGCTGAGGGCACAACTACATGGTGTTCGATATGTGGTATGTGATTTCCAGGGGAATAGTAGAACTCAAGAAGCTGTAGTTCTGTGAATTCAGGGGATTTCAGCCAGGCATCCACCATGCAGGGCATGGTATGCTTGCTCAGGTAGCATGACAGGATGCGGAGGCTTTGAACGGAGCCCTGGTGGGAGGAGATGATGGCTCTGGGGATTTTAAAATCATTGAAGAGAGATAGATGATGACAGTTGAGATTAAGGGGCATGGCGTGCCATAGAGGGTGCCACCTAATTGAGAGGACTTGGGTGCGGCAGCAATCCTTGGTGGGGAGAAGCGAGATGATCTCCCCAAGGACGGCGTCTGAGAGATCGCTGATGCGGTCCACCCGAGATTCTACGGGTTCCTGGGATCCGGTGGGGGTGGGGTCGCCGCTTCTCCCGGCGTTGCCGGGTGCGGGATCTACAACAGGCATCGCCGCTGGCGGGAGCCTAATCTTCTTGGCGCTGGGGTCAGCCAACTCCATTTTCCTCGAGTGCGTCGCGTCGCGCTCACGAATTTGAGCAGAGTAACGAATGACGAGCCTAGTTGTAGTGCGAGTGAAGAAGAAGGGGAGCTGGGGGTTTTCTGTAGTAGTGAGGAAGAAGGGGAGCTGGGGTTTTCTGTAGGAGTGAGGTGAGGAATTTGGGGGTACGAGTGGAGCGAGCTGATGTGAGGTGGGTGGGAGTGAGGAGGAA
>NC_041381.1:359182933-359235716 GCF_002162155.2 Triticum dicoccoides | reverse complement strand
CTCTTATTCAGTAAATATATGGGCTTTTGAATTGATTTTACTATTTACTAGGGTGGATGGGCTGTTTTGTCTTGGGCCCAGAGAAACAATTACTACTAGTACAGTGGAGACACTCTACAGCTACCCAGAAAAACAATTACTACTAGTACAGTGGATACAATACCGATTCTGGCTCCTCCTAGGTCATTGAAACGTCTCCCTCTACTGAATGCAGTTATACTTTTGTCCATCGACATGTGGGCCATGCAGCGCGCGGGCCCAAATGCCATCCACCAAATTAGAAGGCAGTATGCAGGCGGAGAGTGACCCCGGCCATAGCGCGGCAGTAACGAGCAGTTGTGTCACAAAACCCCTACCTCCCCGCAGTCTAAGTTTGACGGACAAACCAACCATCATTTCACTCTTTGCTGAATCCCCTTCTCCCTCACCGTCTTCAAGAAAGGCAACACTCGCATCTGCCATTGTTCTTCTCTCCCAACAAAGGGAATGTAAGCGGATCCGTGATGTTGGTATATTTTCGTTTAGAGAAAAAAAGAACTTTTGCTAAGCAGTAACCGATCCTCACTCTCTTTTTTGTTTCATTGTCATTGCGATTGTGTTTTCCTTTCAGTGGTCTTCTAGTATTCGTCAGTTTCATAATGGACCAAGGAGAACCAAGCAAAGATCTGCCGATATTGGAGCAGACGCGGGAGGTTGATCCCCACGAGACAGAGAGCTCCAAAAAGATGAAGGTGATATGTCCCCATCGTATCTATAATTTTTGATTGTTCCATGCTATTATATTACCCGTTTTGGATGTTTATGGGCTTTACTTTACACTTTTATATCATTTTTGGGACTAACCTACTAACCGGAGGCCCAGCCCAAATTGTTGTTTTTCTGCCTATTTCAGTGTTTCGAAGAAAAGGAATATCAAACGGAGTCCAAACGGAATGAAACCTTCGGGAGTGATCTTTTTGGAACAAACGCAATCCAGGGGACTTGGAGTGGACGTCAAGCAACAGAGGAGGCGGCCACGAGGGTGCCCAGCGCACCCCCTGGGGGTGGGCGTGCCCCCCACCGTTGTGGGCCCCTCGAGTGTCAACTGACCTACTTCTTCCTCCTATATATACCCACGTACCCCGAATACATCCAGGAGCACCACGAAAACCTAATTCCACCGCCGCAAGATCCCATCTTGGAACCTTCGTCGGCACTCTGCCGGAGGGGGAATCGACCACGGAGGGCCTCTACATCATCTCCAAGGCCTCTCCTATGAGTTGTGAGTAGTTTACCACAGACCTTCGGGTCCTTAGCTAGATGGCTTCTTCTCTCTCTTTGAATCTCAATACCAAGTTCTCCTTAATCTTCTTGGAGACCTATTCGATGTAACTCTTTTTGCGGTGTGTCTATCAAGATCCGATGAATTGTGGGTTCATGATCAAGTTTATCTATGAGAAATATTTGAATCTCCTCTGAATTCTTTTATGTGTGATTAAGTTATCTCTGCAAGTCTCTTCGAATTATCAGTTTGATTTGGCCTACTAGATTGATCTTTCTTGCAACGGGAGAAGTGCTTAGCTTTGGGTTCAATCTTGCGGTGTCCTTTCCCAGTGACAGTAGGGGCAGCAAGGCACGTATTGTATTGTTGCCATCGAGGATAAAAAGACGGGGTTTATATCATATTGCATGAGTTTATCCCTCTACATCATGTCATCTTTCTTAATGCGTTACTCTGTTCTACATGAACTTAATACTCTAGATGCAGACAGGAGTCGGTCGATGTGTGGAGTAATAGTAGTAGATGCAGAATCGTTTCGATCTACTTATCACGGAAGTGATGCCTATATACATGATCATACCTAGATAATCTCATAACTATCCGCTTTTCTATCAATTGCTTGATAGTAATTTGTTCACCCACCGTAATACTCATGCTATCTTGAGAGAAGCCACTAGTGAAACCTATGGCTCCCGAGTCTATCTTTTATCATATAAGTTTTACAATCTACTTTTATTTGCATCTTTTATTTTCCAATCTATATCATAAAAATACCAAAAATATTTATCTTATCATATTTTCTCTATCAGATCTCACTTTTGCAAGTGGCCGTGAAGGGATTGACAACCCCTTTATTATGTTGGTTGCGAGGTTCTTGTTTGTTTGTGTAGGTGCATGGGACTTTTGAGGAGCCTCCTACTGGATTAATTCCTTGGTTCTCAAAAACTGAGGGAAATACTTACGCTACTTTGCCGCATCACCCTTTCCTCTTCAAGGAAAACCAACGCAATATCAATACGTAGCAAGAAGGATTTCTGGCGCCATTGCCGGGGAGGTCTTCGCTCAAGTCAAGACATACCAAGTACCCATCACAAACTCATCTCCCTCGCATTACATTATTTTCCATTTGCCTCTTGTTTTCCTCTCCCCCACTTCACCCTTGCCGTTTTATTCGCCCTCTCTTTCCCAATCTCCTCTCTCTCTCGCTCGTCTTCCTGTGTGCTCGTGTGTTAGAACATTTATTTTGTCGTTATGGCTAGTCCTCCTATCCTCGTTATTACTCCCGAACATGAAATTCTTGATTTTAAGCAAAGGGAGGGAGAAAATCTAAAAGATGCTTGGCATAGAATTTGCAATGCTCAAAATAGATATACTAGTAAGCTTTCTACTTCCGTTCTTCTTTGCAATTTTTATGTAGGCATTACTCCTTGGAATAGATGTATTCTTGATACCATTACCGGAGGGAATTTTTTGGATAGACATACTTTTGATGCTTATAATGCAGTGCTGGATTTGTTTGGTCCACCTCCTCTCTTGGTTAATGGGACTATTTTAACTCTAGCACATGTGATGCAAAGGCTTGAAATTATTGAAAATAAAGTTGCCACTGTTGAGTTGATTGAAAATTTGGATAAAAAGATCCACAACCAAATTATCCGATATGGGTCTAGGGTTGTAATTACTTTGAAAAATCTTAAGGAGAAAGAACCTATAGCTAACGAAAGAATAAATCTAGATTCTACAAGAATTGGTAAACTTGAAAATATTATTACTAACCTAGGGTCCGCTTTTTCCTCCGTGAAAAATACTCCAACTCCTCCTACAAAACTACCAAATTTATTTATGTTCCTAAAAATAAGGGTGAATCTTCTAGTAAGGAAAATGCGGATCTCAAATCAATAAGTGTTCACCCCAATTTTCTCTCTATCATAAAGGAACCTTTTGCTACAAATGAATTTCTTGATTTCTTGCCTAGGAGCTTAATTGTCACTAAAAAGAAAGAAACTCCTAAGGGTTACAAGTGCTCTATTGAAGAATTAAATGCCAAAGATGGCACTACTTAGATCTATTCTCGCTTTTATGCCTAGCTAGGGGCGTTAAACAATAGCGCTAGTTGGGAGGCAACCCAATTTATTTTTGTTTCTTGCTTTTTGCTTCTGTTTAATAATAAATATTTCATATAGCTTATGTTTAGATGTGTATTGATGTTTTAATTAGTGTTTGTGCCAAGTAGAACCTATAGGATAACCTACGGTGATAGTTAATTTTATTCTGCTGAAAAACAGAAACTTTGCGCACACGAAAATAATTTTAGTAATTCACAGAAACGTGCTTTTGTGTTGATTCATTTTGATGTAGATCAATAGACAAATTGCCCAGGACTTCCTATTTTTGTAGGATTTTTATAGTTCCAGAAGTATTCGAAAGTTACATATTGCTACAGACTGTTCTGTTTTTGACATATTCTATTTTTCGTGTGTTGTTTGCTTATTTTAATGCATCTATGGCTAGTATCGGTGGTTATGAACCATAGATAAGTTGGAATACAGTAGGTTTAACACCAATATAAATAAATAATGAGTTCATTACAGTACCTTATGTGGTGGTTTTTCTTTCTTGCACTAACGGAGCTTATGAGATTTCCTGTTGAGTTCTGTGTTGTGAAGTTTCAAGTTTTGGGTAAAGATTTGATGGACTATGGAATAAGGAGTGGCAAGGGCCTAAGCTTGGGGATGCCCATGGCACCCCGCGATATTCAAGGATAACCAAAAGCCTAAACTTGGGGATGCCCCGGAAGGCATCCCCTCTTTCGTCTTCGTTCATCGGTAACTTTACTTGAAGCTATATTTTTATTTGCCACATGATATGTGTTTTGCTTGTAGCGTCTTGTATGATATTAGTCTTTGCTATTTAGTTTACCACAATCATCCTTGCTGTACACACCTTTTGGGAGAAACACACTTGATTGGAATTTATTGGAATACTCTATGTGCTTCACTTATATCTTTTGAGCTAGATAGTTTTGCTCTAGTACTTCACTTATATCTTTTAGAGCACGGCGGTGGCTTGATTTTGTAGAAATTGTTGATCTCTCATGCTTCACTTATATCAATTTGAGAGTCTTTTAGAACAGCATGGTATGTGCCATGGTTATAAAATTGGTCCTAGAACGCTGGGCATCCATGTTGGGTATAATAAAAACTATCATAGGAAGTGAGTTGGATGCTATGATCAATTTGATGCTTGATAATTGTTTTGAGATATGGAGGTGGTGATATTAGAGTCATGCTAGTTGGGTAATTGTGAATTTAAAGAATGCTTGTTGAAGTTGGCAAGTCCCGTAGCATGCACGTATTGATGAGGACATGACTACCTTGGATACGAACAAAAATATTGCATACATGTGTATTTGTGAGGTGATTTCTAATGCAAACTATGCAATGATTTATTTATGTCATCCAGGACAAAAATACTTCAGAAACTTTTGTGCCATGTCTAATTGCAGGTATATGCGACATTG
Organism: Triticum dicoccoides; assembly: GCF_002162155.2. Classification (NCBI taxonomy): domain Eukaryota; kingdom Viridiplantae; phylum Streptophyta; class Magnoliopsida; order Poales; family Poaceae; genus Triticum; species Triticum dicoccoides. The sequence continues at coordinate 359,230,935 of NC_041381.1, read as the reverse complement.
TACAATCCACATATGAAGATAGGGAGAAAGAGATGTTTACTTGCTGTTCAAAAAGTTCTCTCACGTCACTTTTGGCCCAAGAGAAGATAGAGTCCAAGTCTCTCACGTTCTGGACTCAAATTCGGACTACACAGACATACCTGACTCAAAATGTCAATAACTTTTTCATCCGGACTCCGAATTGGGTGGTTCTTTTTTTGTTGGAAAATAGATTTCGTGGGCTATCCAACCCAATTGGATTCACTTTCAAATTCATCTGAAGCGTTGAGTTATGGACGAAATAATCTGATATTGCAGCAGAATCAGAGTCAAACTACAAGTCCAAAGGTGTTACGTCACCACCACTTGGGCCCATTGGCCTTGTACGACCTAGGGTTAGTTTTAGGCTGCCTTGGGACATCCTCCCACCTCCTTGGCCGCCACCCCTTGCTCCTATATAAGTAGATCCATCAAGTAGCTTTTCCCTTGGGATTTGTTTAGTTAAAAGTTAGCCATTGCAACTTCGTGTACTTCATTTGTATCCAACGACCAGACCAAGACCGCTTACGGATCCCCACCTTAATCAATACTTCATATATACTCGCAATATTCAGATTGCTTTTATCATATTCTTGCTTGTTCTTCAATTGCTTGCAGGAATAGACCTTCGTGGTCAGGTTGATTGTGCTCCGGCGTGGTCAATAACCTATTGAAGGTGGTTTAGCGATTGCTAAGGAGCAACATCGTGCACGTTTGTCGTCGGATCATCAAAGTCATCTTCGCCATATCGATAATTATCATCTCATCGAAAGATCGAGACATCTCCGCCTCTATCACGTATGGTAACCATTGTGTAACAAATTTAAATGTGAGGTGTTCTTAGGTTGTCATCCTTATGAGTGGCGGTCGGGGACGAGTGATGGTCTCTTCCTACCACTCTATCCCCCTAGGAGCATGCGCATAGTGCTTGGTTTTTGATGACTTGTAGATTTTTGCAATAAGTATATGAGTTCTTTATGACTAATGTTGAGTCCATGGATTATACGCACTCTCACCCTTCCATCATTGCTAGCCTCTTCGGTACTGTGCATTCCCCTTTCTCACCTTGATAGTTGGTGCAAACTTCGCTAGTGCATCCAAACCCCATGATACTATATGCTCTATCACACATAAACCTCCTTATATCTTCCTCAAAACAGCCACCATACCTACCTATTATGGAATTTCCATAGCCATTCCGAGATATATTGACATGCAACTTTCCACCGTTCCGTTCATCATCATGACACACATCATCATTGTCATATTGCCTTGCATGATCATGTAGTTGACATCGTATTTGTGGCAGAGCCACCTTCATAATTTTTCATACATGTCACTCTTGATTCATTGCCCATCCCGGTACACCGCTGGAGGCATTCATATAGTCATATCTTGTTCTAGTTTTGAGTTGTAACTCATGAGTTGTAAATAAATAGAAGTGTGATGATCATCGTTATTAGAGCATTGTCCCTTATAAAAAAAGAAAGAAAAAGAAGAAATGCAAAAAAGGCCCAAAAAAAGGGGGCAATGTTACAATCCTTTTCCACACTTGTGCTTCAAAGTAGCACAATGTTCTTCATGTAGAGAGTCTCATATGTTGTCACTTTCATATACTAGTGGGAATTTTTCATTATAGAACTTGGCTTGTATATTCCAATGATGGGCTTCCTCAAAATGCCCTAGGTCTTCGTGAGCAAGCAAGTTGGATGCACACCCACTTAGTTTGTTCTGTTGAGCTTTCATACATTTATAGCTCTAGTGCATCTGTTGCATGGCAATCCCTACTCCTCATGTTGACATCAATTGATGGGCATCTCCATAGCCCGTTGATTAGACTCGTTAACATGAGACTTTCTCCTTTTTTGTCTTCTCCACACAACCTCCATCATCATATTCTATTCCACCCATAGTGCTATATCCATGGCTCAAGCTCATGTATTGCGTGAAAGTTGAAAAAGTTTGAGATTACTAAAGTATGAAACAATTACTTGGCTTGCCATCGGGGGTGTGCAAGATGAGAGCATTCTTGTGTGACAAAAATGGAGCATGACCAAACTATATAATTTTGTAGGGATAAGCTTTCTTTAGCCTTGTTATTTTGAGAAGACATGATTGCTTTGATTAGTATGCTTGAAGTATTACTATTTCTTATGTAAATATGAACTTTTATATTGAATCATTTGGATCTGAACATTCATGCCACAATAAACAAAATTACATTGAGAATTATGCTAGGTAGCATTCCACATCAAAAATTCTGTCTTTATCATTTACCTACTCGAGGACGAGCAGGAATTATGCTTGGGGATGCTTGATACGTCTCCAACATATCTATACTTTTTGATTGTTCCGTGCTGTTATATTACCCGTTTTGGATGTTTATGGGCTTTACTTTACACTTTTATATCATTTTTGGGACTAACCTACTAACCGGAGGCCCAACCCGAATTGCTGTTTTTTTTGCCTATTTCAGTGTTTCAAAGAAAAGGAATATCAAACGGAGTCCAAACGGAATGAAACCTTCGGGAGCGATCTTTTTGGAACAAACGCAATCCAGGGGACTTGGAGTGGACGTCAAGCAACAGAGGAGGAGGCCATGAGGGTGCTCGGCGCGCCCCCTAGGGGTAGGCGCGCCCCCACCCTCATGGCCCCCTCGAGCGTCCACCGACCTACTTCTTCCTCCTATATATATACCCACGTACCCCGAAAACATCCAGGAGCACCATGAAAACCTAATTCCACTGCCGCAACCTTCTGTATCCGCGAGATCCCATCTTGGAGCCTTCGCCAACGTTCCGTCGGAGGGGGAATCGACCACGGAGGGCCTCTACATCATCTCCAAGGCCTCTCATATGAGTTGTGAGTAGTTTACCACGGACCTTCGGGTCCTTAGTTAGATGGCTTCTTCTCTCTCTTTGAATCTCAATACCAATTTCTCCTTGATCTTCTTGGAGATCTATTTGATGTAACTCTTTTTGCGGTGTGTCTGTCGAGATCCGATGAATTGTGTTATTATGATCAAGTTTATCTATGAGAAATATTTGAATCTCCTATGAATTTTTTTATGTGTGATTAAGTTATCTTTGCAAGTCTATTCGAATTATCAGTTTGGTTTGGTCAATCTTGTGGTGTCCCTTCCCAGTGACAGCAGGGGCAGCAAGACACATATTGTATTGTTGCCATTGAGGATAAAAAGATGGGGTTTATATCATATTGCATGAGTTTATCCCTCTACATCATGTCATCTTTCTTAATGCGTTACTCTGTTCTTCATGAACTTAATACTCTAGATGCAGGCGGGAGTCGGTCGATGTGTGGAGTAATAGTAGTAGATGTAGAATCGTTTTGATCTACTTGTCATGGACGTGATGCCTATATACATGATGATACCTAGATAATATCATAACTATCCGCTTTTCTATCAATTGCTCGACAGTAATTTGTTCACCCACCGTAATACTTATGATATCTTGAGAGAAGCCACTAGTGAAACCTATGGCCCCCGGGTCTATCTTTTATCATATAAGTTTTACAATCTACTTTTATTTGCATCTTTTATTTTCCAATGTGTATCATAAAAATACCAAAAAATATTTATCTTATCATATTAACTCTATCAGATCTCACTTTCGGAAGTGGTCGTGAAGGGATTGACAACCCCTTTATTGCGTTGGTTGCGAGGTTCTTGTTTGTTTGTGTAGGTGCATGGGACTTTTGAGGAGCCGCCTACTGGATTGATACCTTGGTTCTCAAAAACTGAGGGAAATACTTACGCTACTTTGCTGCATCACCCTTTCTCTTCAAGGAAAACCAACGCAAGCTCAAGACGTAGCAGGAGGCAGCCACCGAGCCGACCCCAGATACACTCACGGCCACTACTGAGATGGTCAATGCCCCGTTTGAGGTTACAGCCCCCGTGGCACTGCATGAGCAGTTTTCCCCCTTCGAGGATGTGCACCCCCCCCCCCGCTGAGCTACCCAAGGTGATTTTCTTCTTTGCCGATCTTGATTGTGGTTTTTCATCTAAGTATGTGGTGATGAATAATGCAAAATTTTATTAGCTTCAATGCCATGCTATACATAGTGGTTTAAATAACTTGTGTTTCTTATACTGGAAAGTAATTCAGAATTTGTTTCTATTTCAATTAGAGCCCTGATGCAGACAAGGATTGTGTGGTTGTACATGTCACTCGCTATGAGGCGGATGACCTGAATATACGCACTGGGAAAACAGAGTTCTTAGGTTGTTGGATCCTAGAAGCCATTTGCGTTTATACCAATGAAGAGTTATATTCTAGCCTCACTGTTGTCAGGCGTGTTGTCCAGGGTGTACTGAAGCACAAGAAGTTCAAAGCTACTCCTTTGTTTGTGAGGCATACTGTTCTTGTCAAGCTTACGCAGGAAGATGATGTGGCATGCCTCCACAAACAAGTTTATGAGTGGCAAGGCCACAAGGTTGTCTTCATGAAGGTTCGCAGGATTGAGCTGCTGCCGGACGTCCTCGATGATGTTCATGGCAAGGTCCGTCTTGTGTCCAGCCCAAATTAGATCGAGGCATGAAATAGTTGCCCGAGCTAGTGTTTAATAGTAGTTTGGATTGCGTCTAATTATCCGAACCTTGCCTGTTATCGAGCCCTCTAGGGCTAGTACTCTGTTAGAATCCGTCTATGGGAACTACTGCTACTTTTGTGTGCCCGTGAATCATGTGAGAACCATCATAATTGTTGCCGAAACAAATGCGTCCTCACTAGTTTTTCCATGAATATGGCATGGTAATACATAAGTTGTCACGGTTTATCATACGAGCAGTGTGTGTTTTGATGAAATAGAGTACTCGTTCGAGAACTGTGCATTGACGTATACATAAGTACTTCTAAACACTGTTGGTGCTACCCCACTTGTAAGCAGTTCTGCAAAACACGGCACATTGGCTGAGCTCGCTTCAACACTAGGCTATCGACCAGCTAACAATCAACAATCTGATGTCTGACATAAAAGCAACTATGTATCTTGTTACAATGGTTCATGTGGTTAACTGAGGCCACAATGTAAATTCCAAAAGTTTACACGCTAGTCTATCGTTCATGTGGAACACTCACATTAAACTCATCTTCATAAAAAACTTGAAAAGCATAAGTTAAGCAATTTAATACATATCAATGATTCATAGAACATAACAAACATATACTAGTTCACAGCAAAAGACAAAGTTGTGAGAAGGTTTACAATTCAGGAAAAAACAAGCAAGGCTTGTCTGAGCAAAGAGCCTCCCGGCAGGCTTAAATTTCCTGGAGTTCACTCTAGTTTTTTCTTGTTGCCACCATCCAGGGTAAGGTTCTCTGTTTCCAGAATAACCAATTATAATTGTGGTCTCAGCTGGAATGCTGAACTGAACCATGTATTGTACTGACTAGCTGAAATTCTTGTGCATTCCACTAAGTTTAAGCACCGCTATTTGCAGAAATAAGGAGACCACAATGCCTCTTGTCCGCGCACCTGTCCAAAAAACCGCTGTGCAACCGTGCCAGCTAGTCCTCGGTCCATAGATGAACTGGTAGAAAGTGCATTATGGACTAGGATGCAGTTGTTTTCGCTCGTCCCTACACTGCAATCAGGAAGTAAAACGTACGAATCAACTTCTTTTAGATTGTGCTGGTCATTCTACCTAGTAAATACCAATGTAGGAATACCTGGAAGACGGATGGTTAGACGACGACAGCGAGGGATAGGCATCTCATTTTGCGCAGTTCTACTAAAACTGAGGTGTGTGCTTTTGATTGCGCGTATAGAAACGATACGGAGATAGACATCCCGAAACGATATGAAGACAGACATCCCTGTTTGTGCAAATATGAAATACGGTTATTTATACAATGATAGATATTTGCAGTGGCGTATGATTAACAGCAGCATCTATTGTGTTATAATTGGCACTAGATTGACAGTATGAATGTGCCCCTAAGTAAGTAGCATCACATCACATCAACACTACCACTAGATTAACATGCAGAACAAGAGCATTAGTATTACTGTCATGAGAGTAGCACATGGTCAGTAAAAGTGCAATCAAATTTGTGCAATTCCACTGGGATGAAGCAATGTTAGCGGTGTGAGATTTAATTGTAACTGGAAAAACACAATTCATGGGAAATAAAGCAAGATGGAAGCACTTCATAAAATGGTGGTGGCATTGCTTCAATTTATCGACGGCGCTAGACCATTACTTATAGTGACATTAGGTGGCAATGCTTAATGCTTCATGTGATTTTACATTAACGGTAGCGATATGGGAATAGGGACAGTAGGGGTATAAAGTGGTGAGGCATATGTGGTTGCCGAGAGCGGCAAATACTCAGGCAGCATGTCTGCATTTGTCCCATTTTTTATCTCCTCGGCGACATTTTCCTATGTGAGCACAGGAAATCTAGACATGCTCATTCTCATTTGCTTTGTCCCCCAACACCCGTCACTTTCTTTCCTTTTTCAACCAAGAGATAGGTCCACTTCCCCCCACCCTTCGCCATCCATCATGCTTCCTTCGTCTTTTCAACCAAGATACTGGTCGGCTAGCCAGTATCTACTACTTTCCCCCGTTTCCTCTTAGAACCAAGTCCTAGATTCATGCTACAGCTTTCCCACATTCTTCCCTGTTTGAACCAACTCTTAGAGTCGATTGTATGAACTAGCTTTACCTCTAATAATAGTAAAAGTCTAGATGGCTTTGGAACAGCGGATGGAAGTAGAAAAAGATCCACACGAAGCCAAGTGGGGAGCTGGGGCACTAGAGCAAGGCAGGTTTCGAAGGAATATATACCTGAGGGTCGTCGGCATGTGGCAAAGATGGCGTCGGGAGGCTGCATCTTGGCCACAATACCGCAAGGACGAAGAAGGGGCCGGAGGCCCTCCCGAGCCGGCGCTCTCTCGGAGAGAACGGCACGGCCACCGATCGGGATGCACGGGCAGCCATTGGTCTCCTCCCTCGCTACCGACGACAGCGTGAACGATGCACCTACACCCGTGCCCTGGTCGAGGTTGTCCGGCTGGATTTGTGACTGTCGGTGTTCTGGGAACGGGGGTCCCCAGACTTGCCTGCCTGCGGCCTGCGGCGTGGCTCAAAGGAGGCCCAGCACATCCCATCTTCATCAACGCAAGCTCAATACCCTCGCGAGGGGCCAAGCCTCACGGGGCCGACGACAAGGAGCTTCCTCAGGCACGGCCTCGTCAGGCTGGCTCATGAGGAGGCGGAGAGTTCAAGGCGGGGTACCTCGCGAGGTGCCCATGACGCAACCCATGATGACCAAGGGTGCCAGTCGGGCGCCAGCCCGCGCAGTGTCCTCCTTTCCTCTTTGGTGCAAAGGGAGCAAGTGCAGGCGAGATCATCAAGCAAAGGCGTCCATTTCGGTGCAACAAGACCAAGACCAGCCCAACGGCCGGAAGGAAGTCATTGTGGAGCCCAAGCCGGCGTCATCACTAGAGCCTTTGACAGGCAAGGACCAACTTTAGTCAGGATAAGTGTACCCGTTGTTCCCCTTCGAAATGGCCAATTGTTAGCGCCCTTCCCGCTCAATATTTCGGAAGAGGCCCAGGGCCTTTGCCTATAAATAGGACTAGCCACCCCCGGGGTAGAGGCAGCTAGACCGGCACCCAGAGATCAGCCAGAGAGAGAGAGAGATAGGCGAGTGAACTCACCCTAGCAGTTCATCGCACCCGTTCAAGAACAGCCCCTCGCGAGGCCGTTCTGCCTTGTATTGGTCATCATCAAGCCCAAGAGGCAATCCACACACCACACACTGGAGTAGGGTATTACACCACAATGGTGGCCTGAACCAGTATAAATCTTGTGTCTCTTGTGCTGTTCAGTTTGGTAGTTTAGGTCCCAGCGGTTCGGTGAGGAGCGAGTTGGTAGAGGGTTGAATCTCCACGTGCACCCCAGTGTTCGAACCTCAAGGGTCTGCCGGAACCCAAAATCCGACATTTGGTGCACCAGGTAGGGGTGCGCCGGTATCTGCCTTCCGCCGTCTTGTTCTTCCCCGACCACCGCAACCATGTCTGACACTTGTCGAGCTCGCGCCGAGCGTCGAGCCTCCTTCGCCTCCCATGTCGCCCAGACGGCTCCCATCGGCTGGCGCACTCGTCGTTCCCCATCACCTGCTGTCCACACCGCCACTGGCCCAGCGGGGAACGAGCAGCAAGCATCGTCCCAGCATCCGTCCATGAGGCGGGACGGCCACACCGCCACGCCCTCGCTCACCCCCGCCGGTTCTTTGTCACGCGCGCTCCACGCGGCCATGGAGGCCCGTGCTGCACTCATCGCGGCAAACGAGCTCCTGTGCTACCGCCCCATCGACGACGTCTACGAAGAATGGCTCGATCGAGTCGCTGAGCTCGTCCGCGCCGCCGGAGGCGCCCCCGCACCGTCCTTCTCGCTGCACCGCACCCCGCCCTGCGCGGGCAATGAAGCTCCTAAGGCGCCTCAGCCGCCTCCTCCTCAAGAAGGCGCCCTGGCCCCAAGGCGCGCGGCCGCCGGGCGGAACCTGCTCCGCCAGGCGGCAGCGCGGCAAGAGCAGAGCTGCCAAGAAGTCCCTCGCCCTCGAGAAACTGCCCGAGCGCTCCCTGCTCCAGCACGTCAAGACCCTGCGCTGCCCCCAGCCGCGGCGCATGGGGACCCACAGGACCAAGCTCACCATCGCCCAAGGCCCCCTGTGGCCACGGCGGGCTGCCGCGCCTTCACCCCCGAGCTGCGCAGCGTCGCGTGGCCCGGCAAGTTCAAGCCAGACCTGCCTCCTCGCTACGATGGCACGGCTGACCCTGCGGAGTTCCTCTAGCTCTACGAGTTGGGCATCGAGGCCGCCAACGGAGACGAAAAGGTCATGGCAAATTGGTTTCCCATGGCACTCAAGGACGGAGCTCGCACTTGGCTCCTGAATTTGGCCCCAGGCATGATCTCCTCCTGGGACGAGATGCGCACCCGCTTCATCGCCAACTTCCAGGGTACTCGTGACCGGCCACCCGCCGTGAGCGACATGCGCCGTATCAGGCAGCAGCCAGGGGAAACCCTGCAGAAGTACATCCAGTGTTTCAACAACACGCGCCTCAAGATCCCCAGGGTAACGGAGGAGGCCATCATCTCTGCCTTCTCCGACGGTGTGCGCGACGTCAAGATGAAGGAGGAGCTGGCGATGCATGAAGACCTGTGCACCTCCTTGGAGCTGTTCAACTTGGCGACCAAGTGCGCCAGGGCTGAGGAGGGGCGCCTCTCCCTCCTCGAGCTGCCTGCCGTGGGCCCCGAAGAGAAGAAGCCCAAGGCCAAGGACGTGAAGCGCAAGGGGGCTCCGTGCTCGCGAGGACCGCTGGCAGGACCCGCCTCGCGAGGGAGGCTGGAGGGATCAGCCTCGCGAGGATCGCCCACAAGGGAACGCAGGCCTCCCTCCGCTGCCGCCGCAGCCAAGGAGAAATGAAGACCGTCACCAGGACGAGGGGGCTGGGGGCTTCCAGGAACCGCGTGCAATTGCCTGCATCTTGGGCGGAGCTCAAGCCCCAGCCTCTCAGCGCATCTTCAAGCAGTTCGCCCGCGAAGTGAATGCAGTCCTCCCCAAGCTCGAGGCCACGCGCCCTCTCAGGTGGTCGGCGTGCGCCATCACGTTCAGCTCAGCGGATCAGCTCAAGTGCGCGGCCATAGCCGGAGTCCTCCCGATGCTTTGTTCCCCAATCATCAGCAACGTGCTAGTCACCAGGACCCTCATCGACGGCGGGGCAGGGCTCAACGTCCTGTCCGTGGAAACATTCAACAATCGTCAAGTGCCTTACAGTCAGCTTCAGCCAACCAAGCCCTTCTTCGGAGTCACCGACGGCTCCACGGTCCCGATAGGGCAGGTCCGCCTTCCTGTCACCTTCGGGGCTCGCGATAACTACTGCACCAAGGTCATCGACTTCGACGTCGCCCACATTCGGCTGCCGTACAACGCCATCCTCGGGTACCCGGCGCTGGCCAAGTTCATGGTCGTAACCCACCACGGCTACAACGTCCTTAAGATGCCAGGAAGCGGCGGGGTCATCATGGTGCCCTGCAAAGAGAGGGACGGAGTGTGCTCCCTGGAGCGAGCCTTTCAGGCCGCATCACTGGAAGACCCAGACCGCGGAGGCAGGAGGCTTCCTGAGGCCGCCCCCAAGAAGAAGAAGACATCAACTGGCCCATCCTTTTAGGAGGCAGGCCCCTCAGGGCCCGCGCCTGGCCAGGAGGAGCCTCCTTCCATCGCATAGGGAAGCGCGCCCGGCGCCCTCCTCAGGCAGGGCTCGGGGGCTCTCCCCTGGAGGGCCGCCGACCTCGCCAATGTCACGAGGGAGGCGCTTTGGCACCACGTGGAGGCGTTCTTCGAAGCACGTTTCCCTCCATAAGGAGCAAGGCAAGGAGGGCCAAACCCTCTGGAGTTCGTCAGCAAGGCCATTCAAGAGTTACAGGAGTCAAGGGTCATGAGAGGCAGCCGCCGCCTACCTGCTGTGGCCCCCCATCAGGGCGAGGATGGTGGGCTGCGCGTCTACATCGACATACCAGGGCTCAACCGAGCCGCGTCTCAAGAGCGCCTATGGCCCTCGAGAGTGGGACGTTGCGAGGGTCCACCCCACATCTACGTGCGCATGCCTTACGGCCTGCCGAACGCGGCTGCTGCGCACCAGCGTCTTATGAGGGCCATCTTGGAGGCTCAAGAGGTCAGGCGTGCCACAGCCCTAGCGGAGATGGAGATGGCCCGCGAGGAGCCGCCAGCGCCTCCGGAGCCTCTAGAGGCCCCTGGGCCTGGGGGCTCGTGAGGATCGGCTCCCGCAGCCCACCGAGTCTGCTACACCAACACCCCTTCGTCCCCAACATCATGAGGTGACATCTTTTAAGTTTCGTTTCTGGCTGGGAGCGCCTTCAGGGCCGCATTATTCCCAGGCCGCGTGGGTCCGTCCCTGCGGCATGTATCCCTTTTATTTCATGTCCTTATCTTATCTTGTTGGGGGCGCCCCGCGGGCTGCATCATCCCCAAGCCTCTCTGGCCTGTCCCAGCGGCACGAATCCTTCTTGCGTTTATCTTAGGACTATGCTTTCGATCTACCATGCTTGTTATTCGGTGCCTTTTTCTCCTGGGTGTTGGAGTCTTGCACGTTAAAGGGGGGGTGCCTGAGCATCGCGACTAAGGGCTCCTACCGGCTCTCTGGCCCTCACCCTCTGGTCTTGTCCATGGCATCGCGACCTGGCAAGCCAGCGACGGCTGAGACCAGCCCGAGAGCCGGGACCCAAGGACGTAGAGTTTCATCATCTAACCCAGCTTGCGCGCTAAAGAGGGGTGCCTGAGCATCACGACTCAGGGCTCCTACCGGCTCTCCAGCCCTCATCCTCTGGTCTTGTCCATGGCATCGCGACCTGGCAAGCCAGCGACGGCTGAGACCAGCCCGAGAGCTGGGACCCAAGGACGTAGAGTTTCGTCATCTAACCCAGCTTGCGCGTTAAAGGGGGGGTACCTGAGCATCGCGACTCAGGGCTCCTACCGGCTCTCCGGCCCTCACCCTCTGGTCTTGTCCATGGCATCGCGACCTGGCAAGCCAGCGACGGCTGAGACCAGCCCAAGAGCCGGGACCCGAAGACGTAGAGCACCGGCATCTGGCCAAATTTGCAGGAACACACTCCAAGATAAGGCGCAGAGCCAGGTGCAACCCGCCTTGAGGTAGGGCCCCGTGAGTCCCGCGCTGGCTCACGGGTGCCCAGATACACCTCGTCAAGCCATACCGTGCCAGCCACTTGTCAGGGTGGGGCTGTATACGCCCCGGGGGCTCCTCCCGGAGGGGGCCCCCTCCCACGTACCAGTGGAAGCACCATGCTCCGCGCTGGCTGACGACACTGCCGAGGAGCGGCTATGCACGTGCGCATACGAAAGCGCTATGCTCCGCGCTGGTGATAAACAACTGAGGGTGGCCTCCGGGCCGCATCAACCTCAGGGAGCCCGGAGCTCAGTGTCTGGCCTTGTCGCAACCCCTCCCCTCGGGAGTGCCGCGCGAAGGGGCTGGGCACGGGGGCTGCGCCTGTGTCATGCCCAGACGCACGCCACCTGGCCAGGCCCCCCGGGCCTGGTTCGTCGCACGTCCCTCCCCGAGCGGAGCCAAGGTATGAAGGCTGTTTGAGCGTCAAGGGGGACTCCTGAGCATCGCGACTCAGGAGCCTAACTGGTCACGTAGCCCCTCACTCCTTAGTTCCGAAAGGCAAACGGCGGTTGAGGTATGCGCGGGGCCGGGCTCTGCAGACGTAGAATGGCAGATCCACTCGCATCTCGCCTCCCTAAGGAGTCACCCCCACATCTCACCTCCCTACTTGCTATTCGAGCGCCAAGGGGGACTCCTGAGCATCGCAACTCAGGGGCCTAACTTGTCATGTAGCCCCTCACTCCTTGGTCCCGTCCTGGTTTCCGGTCGGGGCCAATGGTGGCTGAGGTATGCGCGGGGCCGGGCTCTGCCGGCGTAGAACACAAGCAAGTAGGAAGGAATAATGCAAATTTCAGGGAATTCAAAAGCAAATATTACAGTCCATGCTGTTACCACAACATCAAACATAAGTTTTAATGCCTCTCCGAGGCATGGTACATGCGCAGGAATTAAAAACAGGTCGGGAGCCACGACAGAGTCACTTGCCGGCAGGGGAGCCGCGTGGAGTAGGTTCGCCTTGTGGAGCAGCAGGGCTAGCAACGCTCCGCTTCGGCCTGGTACTGAAGGCCTGGAACTTCCCCAGCAAGGCCTCCGCACAACCCTTCACGGCCTCAGCAGCGGCAGTGGCACGCTCGCCGCTCGCTGGCTCCAGCAGGCTGTCGAGGTTGATGTTGGGGTCACGAACATAGATGTGGGTGAAGACCCACGTCAGCGCTGCAGAAGACAAGACACAAGCCTCAGCCTCGGCCGTGGGGCCAAGGCCAAGGGTGACATCGTGAAGGGCACGAACTAGGAAGGGAAGCAGCTTGGCGGGGCCATCCTCCTCGCCGGCCAACGGGTTCTCAAGGCCGTTGTCATAAAGCATCTTCAGCGAAGTGCGAGCCTTCTCTTCCATATCCGCGAAGACCACGCGATCCTCGGCGAGAACCTGGGCCTTGCCGTCCAGCTCAACCTTCCTCGCTTCCAGCTCTTGCTCCAGCACGCCTAAGCGGCCACGGCGCCTCTTGAGCTTGGCCTCCAGGTTCTTGACGGCCGCCTCGCGAACCTTCATGCTTTCCTCCTGCTCTTGGCGGAGGCGGGCCTCCTCGGCAAGCTGGTTCTGTAGGCCCTTCAGCTCGCCCTCCAGCGTCTCACAGCGACCTTGGACGCTAGCTGCCTCCCCCAGGGCAGCATCGCAGGCAACCTTTGCCTCATGGACGGCCTGTTTCTCCTCGTCGCAAGCCGTCGAGGCCTGGACCAGCGCCGCCCGTATCGAAGCGTCGGAGTTTATCCAGCCAGAAGCCAGCTCCAAGCGCCCGGCCACCAGACGGGGGTCGGCGCCCAGAAGATCCTGCCGCAGACGGTCCAGTCCGGCAAAGGCGCGATCTAGAACTGTATTCAGGGAAGCAGCAGTCGGTGGAGTAGGAGGAGAAGACGGCAGCGTGACCATAGTATCCTGAGGCGGAACCAGCTGCGCCACGACAGCAGTGGAGGCAGCGTCAAGCAAGGGCACCTCGGGAGTCGCCTGGGTCAAGGGGGCTGAGCTCGCCCCAGCAGGCTCAACCTGACCTCGCAAGGATGCCCGGGCAGGAGAGGCCTGCGCGTCACGGTCGCCTTCTTCCTCGGGCAGGGGCACTGTCACGGATGGGGCCTCAGGAGCTCCCTTCGGCTTCTTTGCCGTGGGCGCCAGCTTGGCCGGGAGATACAAGCATCAAGTCTCGGCAACAAAACAATAATGAAGACAGGAATCGAGTACTTACAGGTCGTCGCAGGTGGGCTCAAGCAGCCTCCGGCCGTACTTAAAGCCCGAGAGCCGGCTGCAAGGGTCGGCTTCAAGGGGCTCGGGAGCAGGAGGCGCGCCTGCGGATCGCCCCGGGGCCGGGGCAGACCCGCGGGGGACCAGCCCAGTCCGGTCCTTCTTCGGGGTCGGAGGCAGGCTCCGACCGCCCTGCTCACCCTCATCCTCGTCGCCGTCACTCTGAGGGAGGCGGAGAGTGCGGGACCTGCGCCAAAGGGGAGGAGCTCTTGACTCAGCCTCCAAGTCAAGCTCCTCTTCCTACTCCCCTTCTTCCTTCTCTTCACTGGAGTCGTTGGAGGACACATCCACCAGGTCCTCTGGAGCCTCCACGGGCATGGGCCCGTCCCCGTTGAAGGCAGGCATGGCCCCCACTACCTGCTCCCAATCCTCGCGAAGGAACAAGGGCGTAGGAGCGCCCTCCAGCCTCGCCACGTCGCCCCCAACCAAGGACTGGAGGACCGCAGCCAGATCCTCGTCGCCCAAGACCACGGGGCTCGAGTGAGGCCTCCACATCGGAAGCGAGTACTGACGGAGCGGAGCCAGTTGATGCTCCAGGAACTCCCTCAACAACGACGCACCGGTCAGCTTCGCCGTCGCCACGCTGGCCGGCCTCAGATCTACGTCCATCTTCTCCAACACCAGCTTCGCGCAGTTGTCCAGAAGCTCCACACGGGACCAGTCGTCGGAGCCCGCAGGGTGCTCTGTGGGCAGGATCAGCCGAGGGTGGGTGCGCCCAGCATCCACCAAGACCCACTTGCTCCTGAAGCCCTCAATCCTCTTCCCAGGGTTCAAAATGGTGATGGAGCCGCCATATGCAACGAAGCTCGCACACGCGGAGGCAGAGCCACGGGAGGTCCGGAGGGAGAAGTAGTGGCGCAGCAAGGCCACCGAGGGTTTCACCCCTACGTGGGCCTCACAATAGTAGGCGAAGATCGCCAGAAGAAGGACGGAGTTGGGATGGAGGTGCAGAGCTTGAATATTGTAGTGGCGGAGGATAGAGAAGAAGAACTCAAAAAAGGGAGGCACCAGGCCGGCGACGATGGCGCTCACGAAGAGCGGATAGAAGGTGCTCCCTCGGCCTTCAGGGACGGAGGAACCGGCCTTGAACGCCTTCGTCCCGTCGATGCCCTGCGCCGTCGCCATCTGGCGCACCAGGGCAAGGCTCGCCACTGACATGTTTGGCGGGTCCAAGTCAGGCGAGTACCAGGCTCCGGCCGGGGCTTGGCGAGGCTCCATGACTGGCTAGGGCGCGCAGGCGGAGTAGATCTAAAGGCTTTGGAAGCAGGAAGGAGAGGTGCAAGAAAGGGGATCTGAGCAGTAACTGGAGTAAGTAAAGGAGGCAAGGGAGATGTTGCTCCTTTATCAACCCACGCGGTTGTAGAGGCGCCCACGTCCAATCAACTGCCACGCGGCGCACAAGGCCGCAGGCTGTTAGGGCCCGTGGCGCTTCGCACTTGCCCTTTCGCCTCTCTGCTCAGCCAAGTTCGGGCGCGCCGCGGGCCCGGGGGCTACTGTCGGTGTTCTGGGAACGGGGGTCCCCAGACTTGCCTGCCTGCGGCCTGTGGCGTGGCTCAAAGGAGGCCCAGCACAGCCCATCTTCATCAACGCAAGCTCAAGACCCTCGCGAGGGGCCAAGCCTCGCGGGGCGGACGACAAGGAGCTTCCTCAGGCACGGCCTCGTCAGGCTGGTTCATGAGGAGGCGGAGAGTTCAAGGCGGGGTACCTCGCGAGGTGCCCATGACGCAAGCCATGACTACCAAGGGTGCAAGTCGGGTGCCAGCCCGCGCAGTGTCCTCCTTTCCTCTTTGGTGCAAAGGGAGCAAGCGCAGGCGAGAGCATCAAGCAAAGGCGTCCATTTCGGTGCAACAAGACGAAGACAAGCCCAACGGCCGGAAGGAAGTCATTGTGGAGCCCAAGCCGGCGTCATCACCAGAGCCTTTGACAGGCGAGGACCAACTTTAGTCAGGATAAGTGTACCCGCTGTTCCCCTTCAAAATGGCCAATTGTTGGCGCCCTTCCCGCTCAATATTTGGGAAGAGGCCCAGGGCCTTTGCCTATAAATAGGACTAGCCACCCCCGGGGTAGAGGCAGCTAGACCGGCACCCAGAGATCAGCCAGAGAGAGAGAGAGATAGGCGAGTGAACTCACCCTAGCAGTTCATTGCACCCGTTCAAGAACAGCCCCTCGCGAGGCCGTTCTGCCTTGTATTGTTCATCATCAAGCCCAAGAGGCAATCCACACCACACACTAGAGTAGGGTATTACACCACAATGGTGGCCTGAACCAGTATAAATCTTGTGTCTCTTGTGCTGTTCGGTTTGGTAGTTTAGTTCCCAGCGGTTCGGTGAGGAGCGAGTCAGTAGAGGGTTGAATCTCCGCGCGCACTCCAGTGTTCGAACCTCAAGGGTCTGCCGGAACCCGAAATCCGACAGCGACCAGCCGTGAACTAAGAGAGAGTGTGGCCACCTATGTCTTGCTTAAATCTGCAGAGCATGAGAGAGTGAACGAGAGGAACCCTAGTAAAGCAAGCGCTAAGGCTCCTGCTTATATATATAGTGGTGTGATTTTGTTGTACCAGCTTCAAAAAAATGCACTCCTACGTGTACCCACGAGTGGGTGTGAGAGAACTAGTGCTTGCGTGCACCGCTTCTCTTCATAAGAGTACAATGTACTATGCCTAAAGAACGTTCGCCAAAAGAGTAATAGTATTAGTGTGTGACATGTGAGCTAAAATAAAATGTGCATGACGTATCAATGCAATGCATGTGTCCGTAAATCATTATACGACAAACGTTCGCCACAAGCCTTTTCCTGAGGAACGTCGTAAGAACCGTTAGATCGGCATCCGACAGTGTCAGTTTTGCCATGTCATTTAACAGAACAACCACTCCTCCTACACACAAATCTTCCACGTGAGTGTTAGCAACTACCGTATGCTCCCTCCATTCCAAAATGTAGTGCATATAGCTTTATTGAAAATTCGAACCTCGCAAACTTTTACCGAGTTTTTGTGTACCAAATTGCACATGTAGAATACCCTGTATATATCATTTCATTCATCTTCAAGAGGTAACTATAAAGATGGGGGAGGAGTCTACAAAGAAAGACCATCATATCACATGCATCAACTTCAAATATCCTTTGGTGTGGAGGAATATCATAGGAACTCTATATGATATGATTTTTATAAGATTTTTTCCTTTAGAGCCAACTGGTTCCTAGGAGTAGATTCATATACTCCACATTTCAAAGGAAATAAACATGATATCATTTCTATAGCTTTAGAGCCACTTGGTTCATATGAATGGATTCCTGTACTCCCATAATTTCAAAGAAAAATAAACATTAGCATATATTCAATAGAAAAGTTCCTGTGATATGAACCAAATTACATCTCTTTTCTAATCCCTCCTTATAGGAATTGAGATACATGTCATCTCTAGATTCAATAGAAAAGTTCCTATGATGTGAACCAAATGACATCTCTTTTCTAATCCCTACTCATAGGAATTGAGATACTCCATGTCATCTCTTTCCCTACAAATTCCATGTATACGTCTTCTATTCCTAAATAGCTAGTACAACCCACTAGTAGCTTTTTTCCAAGACATGCAACTATGGCACAAGAACTATATAGTGTGCGAATAACTTTTAAAGATGGTCACTGGATGAAGCTAATCCGACAGTGCAGAGATGGCAAATTCAAGCACTACTGGCCGTTGGATATCATCAACATTCCACCAGATGTGCCACATGTACAATTTAGAAGACTCCATGGTTGAACTTAAGCATAATGCACAAACCTCAAAACACAACCACTTCTCCTTTGTTCTAGAATCTTCCGTATCATAATTGAATTTTTTTTCTAAATGAATTGCCATTATTTCTTTTTTCCTTTATGCTTTACAATGAACAACCCCATGAATCTTAACATTTTTATAAAACTAATTGATTTTGAATGAGATGAACTATAAGAACTAAACGAACATCTACATCACGCATATATGACTCAAAGCTTTACATGCTATAGTGTGTATTTATTCATAATTTGGTTTCGAAAACTCATGCTTACTAGTTTTGAGTAGAGTAGCAAATTTCATGTGGCCCCGGGTATATCAAAATGCAGGGCCCATGCATCATTGCCTTTTGGTCGAACCTACGTCCACAATTTTTTGTACGTACTATATCTCCACTGGTCCCTGAACCCAAAATATTCCCTTGTTCCCGTAAAACCAAGCGGCCCACACATATTTAAGGCGTCGACTCGAACTCAATCCCTCTCCCATTTACTACGACATGGCCCCGCACGCCGTAGTACTCCTACAAACCCTACCGCCGCACACATCATCGGTTTTCTTCAAGAGGACGAGGGAGAAGCCTATTTGTAGTGGAGGCGCTTTCAAAAAAAAGGATCTGTAGTGGAGACCCCTACCCTAGGGTGCCCTAGGTAGCTGCCGCACACATCATTGTTTTCTCTTTTCTTTATGCTCTCGCGCCCTAGAGTGAAATGATGGTTGCTTCGTCCGTCCAGCTTAATGCGGGAAAGGTGGGGCTTTGTGATTTGACCCCTCATCGCTCATTTTCTACTACTGTGGCGCTACGACCGGGGTGCCTCCAATTCCAACCGCTGCTTCGAACTGTAATTTGGTGCATCGCACATGGAACAAGATGGTGGATGAGCCACATGTTGGCCAAAGGGGTCCTGTTAAGTGTGTCGCCATTTCGTGTGAGGACTGACCCTGCTTGAGTTGCTACGCCAACACGACAGGAGCAGCCTACCACTTGGTTTTTTTCCTTGGTGAATCCTGACTATATTGATCTAAAAAGATACGTACTGAACTACTCTCTCCATCTTGTTTTTAGGCCTCTCGGTTTATAGGGCATGCACGTAGTTCTAGGTCATCCATTTGACTAACTAAATATGAGTTACTATGTCACAAAAAGTATATCATTGGACTCTTAAGCAGATGTAGTTTCTAAACATATAGTATTTAAAAGTCGAGCGCGAGGCTTTTCCTGCGTGGTAGGCGGGGCAGTTCCGCCTAGTCAGTTCGACAGAGACGCGAGAAGACGAGGGAGTAGGCTGCTGCAAACATAGGGTTGTGTGATTTGAAGGCGAGTTACTGCTAGACAGGTGGGGCCTCGTGATTTGACTTGCCATTATCATTTTAACTGTTGCTACGACCGGCGTGAGTCTCCTGATTCCTGACCACCTCCATATAGGTGCCTCTCCCAATGCTCCACCATGGAGAGGCTAGCTCTTGCATGAGAGCCCACTTCTCCACTTTTTCCTTGCCTCTTTCCTCACATTTGCAAAAATGCCATGTAAAGCGGGCTTATAGCCCACTATTGTACTTACTTGCTCCTACAGGTGCTAAGCTTGCCACATAGGCATAAATTCTGATGTGGCAAGTTAATTAAGAAGAGAGAGACTAGTTTGGTGACCCAAGGAAGAAACGGTGCTAAGCTCGTGTACCTAGGTGAAAAGACAATTTTGAGTCTATAACTAATTAAATGAAGCAAACTTAGCAACAAAAAACTAAGCACCTATGAATTGGGGACTTGATTGCTAAGCCATTTAATGCCCTTAGCGCCTCATCTAAGCAACATTTCATTGGAAAAGGCCACTCCTTGGCAAATGAAATAAATACTACGAAGAAAGAGATAGAGAGAAGTAAAGAAATACACTTATAGCCAACCTTATAGCTAACCTTGTTGTAGTATGAGTGACAAAGTGATGACTATGTATGACATGCCAACATCAGATAGCCTAATGCACCGTGTTAAATCTCCAAGGGCGCGACCGCACAAGCGACGCGACGGTCGTGGTAAGCGCGACCATGATACGGGCTGCTGGCAGCCCTTGGATCTGAGATCAAACGGTAGTATGCTAAGTTGCTGAATATTTGCAGAATAACCCTCCAGGATAGGATATTCACCCATAGGTCTTGTCGGATATCGGGTTCTGGCAAAACCCTTAAGATTCGAACTCTGGGGTGCGCACGAAGATCTTCTCCCTACCGAAATACGCCCTCAGCCTCGCTGCGGTATCTAAGCTAGATCGATGAACGACACAAGAGACACAAGATTTATACAGGATCGGGCCACCGTTCTGATGTAATACCCTACTCCTATGTGTGGTGTGGTGGATTGCCTCTTGGGCTGATGATGAACAGTACAAGGGAAGAACATCCTCGCGAGGAGAGGTGTTCTTGTGCTTGGTGGTGTGCTCGGGGAGGAATCGATCCGTTCCACCTGTCCTTCCTACTGTGGTGGCTAGCTCTATTTATAGAGGCCCTAGTCCTGTTCCCAAATATTGAGCGGGAAGGGTTCCAACAACGGCCATTTTGAAGGGGGACAGCTAGTACAAGCTATCCTGACTAAAGGTGGTCTTCGCCTGCCAAAGGTGCTGATGATGACGCCGTCTTGGGCTCCATGATGACCTCCGTCCTGCTGTTCCATTGGTCTTGGTCTCATTGCACCAATATGGAAACCTTTGTCTGATGCTTCGGTACTCCGCGCCTGTGCTTGCCCCCTTTGCACCAAAGAGGAAACGAGAACACTGCACAGGCTGGCGCCCGCCTGGCGCCCGCCTGCCCTTGGTCGTCACGGCTTGCGTCATGGGCACCTCGCGAGGTACCCCTTGCCTTGATCTCTCTGCCTACTCACGAGCCTGCTTGGTGAGGCCACCCCTGAGGAGGTCTCGCGTCGTCCGCCTCGCGAGGCTTGGCCTCTCATGAGGATCTTGAGCACTTGGTTAATGCACACGGGACTTACTGGGCCACTGGCTGAGCCACGTCGTAGGCCGCAGGCAGGCAAGTCTGGGGACCCCATTCCCAGAACGCCGACAGTAGCCCCTGGGCCCAAGGCGCGCTCGGACTTGGCTTAGCAGCTAAGCCAAAGGGAAAGTACAGAGCGCCGTTGGCCCTCACAGCCTGCGGCCTTGGTTGCCACGTGGCGACTGATTGGACATAGGCGTCTCCGCTTCCCCATGCTGCCTCGGCAACTTCCTGACTGACAAAAGGTTGGTGTGGGCAAGGCTTGTTGTCGGTGTCAAAACCGGCGGATCTCGGGTAGGGGGTCCCGAACTGTGCGTCTAGGCGGATGGTAACAAGAGACAAGGGACACAATGTTTTTACCCAGGTTCAGGCCCACTCGGTGGAGGTAAAACCCTACTCCTGCTTTATTAATATTGATGATATGGGTAGCACAAGAGTAGATCTACCACGAGATCAAGGAGGCTAAACCCTAGAAGCTAGCCTATGGTATGATTGTTGTTCGTCCTACGGACTAAAACCCTCCGGTTTATATAGACACCGGAGAGGGATAGGGTTACCCAGAGTCGGTTACAATCGTAGGAGATCTACATATCCGTATTGCCAAGCTTGCCTTCCATGCCAAGGAAAGTCTCATCCGGACACGGGATGAAGTCTTCAATCTTGTATCTTCATAGTCTTGGAGTCCGGCCGACGGTGATAGTTCGGCTATCCGGACACCCCCTAGTCCTGGACTCCCTCAGTAGCCTCTGAACCAGGCTTCAATGATGACGAGTCCGGCGCGCATATTGTCTTCGACATTGCAAGGAGGGTTCCTCCTCCGAATAATTTGTAGAAGATTTTGAACACTAGGATAGTGTCCGGCTCTGCAAAATAAGTTCCACATACCACCGTAGAGAGAATAATATTTGCACAAGTTCAATCTGCTAACGTATCTCGTGGCATGACGTCACACCATGGCCAAGCCTTTATTTGAATCGTTTTAACTATTCCACTTCAGCGCGTTTAGCGAAGCGGTTTCCTTGGCATGTCCTGTCAAAGCCGAGATCGTGTCCCCTTATTTCGGGATTCTCATCAATACGGGCGTGGGTAACCCAACCGCGCCCGTTGGCACGCCCCCTCCATCGACGGCGAGTCCCAAACGGTCACGGGGATGGCTCTTGGTATTCAACCCCTTTATAACAAGACCAAGGCCTGTTCCTTTTCTTCAATCTCAATCGAATCCGCCCCTCGCCTCGAGTTCCAACACCCAAGGCTCCAGATTCAGGCGCTCCGGACCTTCAACAATGTCCGGCTCCGACCTACAAGGCCGGTGGATGCCTTCTTCGGTCACGAAAGAAGATGTGCTAAAGCTGAGAGACGCCAGGTATCTAACCGGCGAAATCCCGCATAGGCTGCCCGCCCCAGGGCAAGTCATTCCTACTCCCGAGCCTGGTGAGAGTGTGGTGTTCGTGTCTCACTTCCATCGGGGCCTAGGTTTCCCGACGGACCCCTTTGTGAGGGGGCTCATGTTTTACTATGGGCTGGAGTTCCATGACTTGGATCCGGAGTCCATCCTCCACATCTCATCGTTCATTGTTGTATGCGAAGCCTTCCTCTGTACTACCCCTCACTTCGGATTGTGGCTCAAGACCTTCAACGTGGAGCCGAAGATGATCGAGGGGCGGCAGGCAGAGTGCGGAGGGGCAGTTATAAGCAAGAGGGCAGACGCTCCATGGCCCGAGGGCCTTTTTCAAGAGGAGCTTGGTTTGTGGCAACAGGAGTGGTTCTATATCACCGCTCCTAGGGGCACCAGATGGGTGGCGCCGCCTGCCTTTCGTTCAGGCCCTCCACAACGGTTGGCGTCATGGGTCAACAAAGGGCTCGACTGGGGGCCTTCCAAGGACGTACCATTATTGCAGGGCCGTATTCGAGACCTCCAAGAGAGGGAGATCAATCTGGTTGTAGTGGCACAGGTCATGCTGATTTGGAGCCTTCTGCCCTGCAAACGTCGCCCCCTCCGCCTGTGGGAATTCAATCCGGAGGGACCGCGAGCTCTCCAACGCTTCATGGGTGCGACGCCCGTGGAGATGTATAAACTGTTCTTCGGATCACAGGAGATGTGTCCGGACTTGACCGAGGATGCAGGTCTGAGCTGCAATCGCCTGGATACTCAAGTAAGTAGTTCCTATGCCCGGACATGCTATCCGTACATTTATCATGAACTTGCTATTTAAAGAGTTGTCCCTTGAACAGGAATGGATAGCAAAAGCAAAACTAATAAGGTGTCCGGCCCCCCTCCCTGAGACCACGCCGGATCCCGTGTTAACCAAGATGCTGGAGGTTGCGCCTTTGGAAGAGGGCGAAGGGGGGAACAGGAAAGCTACCACCTCCGCCAGGGAGGCTCTTAAGGAAGGGGGGATCAAGAATCCCCCCCTCCAAGGGGAGAAGAGGACCGCTTCTGGAGATCCGGAGGCCAAGGCCTCAAAGCGGGGGAAGAAATCTTCACCAGAGGGTCCTGCGCCGGGAGGAGCCCCGGCCGCACTATTTCCCCACGAAGATCAGCCCTCTAGCGAGCCGTAAGTAGAAAGGGGAGTTTTTCAATAAGGGACATCCCTGTTTTTATTTCTGAAGATAAACGAAGTTATTACCTTGTAGTTCGGATCTCAGCCCTTCTCAGCAGAGCTCATCTTCAGGGGATCTTCGTCCGGAGATGATGGAGAGCGAAATGCCTCCATCTGCCGCACCGTCAGGCGGGGTGGACGACCCTGAGGTGTCGTCGCGGATGGTTTCCCCGAGTCCGGCGGGGCTGGAAAGTTCGGCACCAACTGGTGTACGGGCGGAGGAGCTGAAGGATCTGCTCGGGCGGGCGTCTATCTCAGAAGATCACTGTACGTTAATGGGTACGGTGATTGAAAGGATTTCATTCGCTGAGAGCGGGTTGCATGAGGCCGTCAGAAGTTTACTGACCGGGTTTGAGGTACGCGAAAATGATATACCTTCTGACAGTTTTGCATATAGAATGCGCCCTGTATAGATAGTAGCCCCTGAGACTCGGTATGTTGTCGAAAGCGACGGCGTGCCGAGGATCATACTCTCGGTTATAAGATGTCGCCTTTCCTATTCAGGTGGTGGAGCGTTCAGTGGCCAGCCGGACTGATAGATTTGCCGAACTGAAGCGGCAACTTGACGTTGCGGATGCGGACATCGCGCTGGTCAATAAGCGACTTGACGAGTCGCAAGGTATGTGGTTTCTCCGCGGACACCTGGTGAGGGAGCTTGACGCCCGTGCCTTACCATATGTATGCTAAATGCAGATGGTGCCGCTGCTATGGAGGACCTTAGGGCGGAGCTCGCCCGAGCCAAGGAGCAAACCAGAAAAAGTAATGTGGCTGCCTTGAAGGCGGCCGAAGAGCTAAAAGCCGAACAAGCTGCTCACTGCCGAAGCAAGGAGGAAATGGCCAAGATGGCCGTGGAGCTGAAGGATGCTACCGACCGCTGCGAGTTTCTTAAAAGGGAATGCCGAGCAGAGCAAGAGGACCTGAAGAAGGCCACCGCCGAAGCCAAGGATGCCCGCTCTGCGATGAGAGCTATAAAGGAGGAGCTATGTCAGGCCGGGGATATTGCGGCTGGAAATCCTTTTCTGCTGCGTAGGAAGTTCACGGATCCGAAGTATGCTCAGCTGGGCCGGTTGTGGGGTGCGGAGGATGCTTATCTGAATTTGGCGGCGAGTGCCGCGGACGCAGTCGCACACTTCAAAGGCCAAAAGGATCACGGAATGGAAGAGATTTTTTAGTCGCAATTCCATAGTCCGGAGCGTCCACTTCCATTAACCGATCGGTTAGCCGAGTGGGCTGAGCTGAATAGGTTGTCCGGACTTGCCATGAAGGATGTCGTGGCTCATTTGTGGCCGAAAAGGCCCGAGCCGAAGAGTTATTTTGGCTTGGTGCAGCAGTTCCTTGATGCGGTGCCGCATATCAAGGCGATGAAACGGCCGGCGTGCATAGAGGGTGCATGGATGGCTCTCGCCCGTGTCAAGACATACTGGGCAGAGATGGAGGCCACCGACGTTGCATCCCAGGATTTGGACAGAAGCCGATAACCAGCCGAGCACTATTTTGAGGAAGTCCTGCAGGGCGCTCGTTTAATAGAGATGCAGTGCTCGAAAGATGTTATGTTCAAATGATGTGTATGATTTGTGAAACCATGTTTTGAATATAATATAGGGGCTTTTTATACTTGTGCGTTCAAGTGTTGCAATACCTCCTGTGCGGCCATTAACGTATATGTGTATATAACCTGAAAGATGGCAGTCTTCGGCTTCAGCCCCCACGCACATAGTGCGGGGGTGTTTGCAAAAAAGCGCATTTTCACACTTAATCCAACGTCTTGGTCCTGTTAAGGAGGTGATAGCGTAGCGAACTAGGAAACCGGACTATAATGCTTTATCACTTTCACTTAGCCATAGGAGTTCGATGGTGGGGCTACTATATAGCCCCTAGGGGCACTACGCTCTCCGAATTTTGGGGCGCGTATGTGCCTGACCGGGAAACGGTCCTTCGTTAAAGCGGAGGAATTCTAAACATTCCAGTGGTCGATTGAGTGCTTGACCAGTCTCTCGCTATATCATGACAGTCAGTTTTCGGCTTTCTCTACTGAGGTGCTCACCTGGGCGAACCAGGGCACAATCGCAGTAGTTCTCCTGGTGCCGCGTTAGCCGATAGAGCGGAACGTAAGGCAGCAAAACACAGGAGCCGGGCAAACCCAACATTTGACCAAAGACATGATTCGGAGCTGATGCATATAAGGCCTAACTCGAGACGCTGAACACTCCCTAAGGTATTCGGTCTTTATGAAAACGGGCAGAACAATGCCCTAAGCCCCTAGTGTCCAGGTACGCGCAAATATTTCTGACGCGACCGATGCCAAAAAGCCAGCTTCCTCCTCGGTTATAGTGAGAAACCGGGGGATGTGTATCAACAAGAGACAGTAAGAAAGGTTTACGCAGGGTCTTAATCTAAAAACAATCCTTACAATGGGTCCCTACTGCACGTCTGCGCCTGTGTCTCCGTTGTGCTGTATCCTGGACGGGCGTAGCATGGTGTCCATCTGTAAAAGAGAAGAACTTAGTTTGCAAAAGGGATCGTGCGAAAAATGTATAAACAGAGTATAAGTCAAAAAATGAATAAAATTGAGCTTTATTGTCTCTTATTGTATGTGCGTGCAGCCCCTTGTAAGGGGGTACGCGGCTAGCGAGCCCCTTGTGTATTTGTGCCGGACTCGCCTAACCGTGTCCGGGATCTGAATGACCTATTTGGGTGCTTTGATCGGCAAGGCCGGATTAATGTGTGGTTGTCAAGGCAGTCTCACTTTCTCCCGTATTCAAGGAACACTCGAGGTTTCCCCTTGATGAGATTATGCCGCGTGGACCGGGCATTTTAAGTGTAAGAGATGCATAATGCGGTATTGCGTTAAAGCGGGCGAAAGCTTCGCGTCCCAATAGTGCTTGATAGCTACTTTTAAATGGGGCGATGTGGAAGACTAACTTTTCGCTGCGGGAGTTGTCGGATAAGCCGAACACAACTTCTAGTGGTAGAGAGCCTATACAATGGGCATATGTGCCTGGCATCACTCCTTTAAAGGAAGTGTTGCTATGGCGTATTTTGGTTAGGTCTATCCCCATTCTGCGGATTGTATCCTGATATAATAGGTTTAGATCACTGCCGCCGTCCATTAGGACTTGCGTAAATTGTAGTCCGTCAATTATAGGATCTAATATCAGAGCAGTCCATCCTGCATTCCGAATACATCCGGAGTAATCCTGATGGTCGAAAGTGATTGGTTTTGACATCCAGTGTCGGGACTCTGCTGGGTGGACCGTTCGGTGCGTACTTTAATGGGCGCCGCTCTATTTTTGCCTGTTGTCACATGAAGTGAGTTTACTGTTTTGACCTCTTGTGGGAAATTCCTTTGTTTGCCGGTGCTCTGCTTGTGGAGTTCGTCATCGTCCTCACTTGGTGTTTCGAGCCCCTTGTGTTCGGCATTAAGTCGGCCAGACTATTTGAAGACCCAACAATCTCTGTGGGTATGGTTTGCAGGCTTCCCGGAGGTGCTGTGGATTTGGCATATTTTGTCCAAGATTTTGTTTAGGTTGGATAGCTCGTCGATGTTGTCTTTGAGAGGCAGTGTTTTGTTGTTCTGCCGAGAGCTTTTGAACCCGACGTTGACTGCCATGCTATTTGGGCCATTTCCCTTAGTCCGACGCTGGTCCTTTCTGCGTCGTGGTTTCCCATTTCCAGCCCTGACCTCGGATGTACTTGGGTCGCTCGTGCTGCATCTTGCCAGCCAACTATCCTCTCCCGCGCAAAAGCGGGTCATGAGGCTTGTTAGTGCGGCCATTGTCCTTGGCTTTTCCTGGCCGAGGTGTCTGGCGAGCCATTCGTCCTGGACGTTATGTTTGAAGGCTGCTAAGGCTTCGGCGTCCGGACAGTCGACTATCTGGTTCTTTTTGGTGAGGTACCTGTTCCAGAACTTGCGGGCTGACTCTCCGGACTGTTGAGTTATGTGACTTAAATCGTTTGCATCTGGAGGGCAGACGTAAGTCCCCTGGAAATTTGCCTGAAACGCGTCCTCGAGCTCTTCCCAACTTCCAATGGTATTTTCTGGGAGGCTTTTGAGCCAATGCCGAGCTGGCCCTTTGAGCTTGACGGGTAGGTATTTTATGGCGTGGAGGTCATCTCCTCTAGCCATATGTATGTGGAGGATGTAATCCTCAATCCAGACTCCAGGGTCTGCTGTTCCGTCGTATGCCTCTATGTTTACGGATTTTAATCCCGCTAGAAATTCATGATCCAGCACTTCATCGGTGAAACATAAGGGGTGTGTGCTGCCCTATTTGGGTGTGCCGTGATGTTCGAATACTCGACATGTTGTATTGCTTTCTGGGGCTTGCTTTCTTGGCCCATAGATGGACCTGACCGGGCCATCCTTTTTGTGAGGATCCTTATGTGGATTGCATGTCAGCTTATGTGCGGCGCCGCTTGTCGCTCTTTGTTTGTCATGTGGTCGTCTATCCGACCGGGCGGCCTCTTTGTTCTTTGATTGTGGGGGCTCTACGGCCTCCTCGTCAAATTCGGGCAGTAGTTTGCGCTTCGAGTAGCTTTTTGCTTGGCCTTGAGTACTTTGCTCCATCTCATTCTGAGTACGTATTCCGCTGTTTTGAGCTTCCGCTTCTGCTTCTTCGGACTTCGTGCAGTGGCGACGAGCCTTTTTTGGAGGTTCTTCTGTTCCAACGATGTGTCCGGCGTGAGATCATCCGGACTGTTGATTTCACCGGGGATGGATTGTTTATCCAATTTATCCTGTTCGGATGGTTGCCCGGGGGCATGTTTGTTATCCACCAGTTCGCCTTGCTCTATGGCTGGGTCCGTATGAGTGTTGTCATTGTCGAGGCGGGACTTTTGGGCAGCGCTTGCATCGCTGTTTCGGCTGTTTTTTGAGGGAGTTATCCTTCGCAGCGTCCCGTTGTTCCTCGTTATCGCTTCCTTTAGGTGTGTCCACCATATAAACAACGTGTGTTGAGGTGGCCTTCCAGTGCCCTATAGGCGCTGGGTCTTGATTGTCTCCGGCATCGTCGTCCATACCGTCGATATCTTCGGAGTCGAAGTCTAGCACGTAGGTTAAGTCATCGACAGTAGCTACGAAGTGGGTGGTGGGTGGGCTTTGAATTTCTTCGTCATCCGCATCCCAACCGTTCTGACCATAATCCAGCCGGGGCTCTCCTGATAGAGAGAGACACTTTAGTGAATTCAGGATGTCGCCAAAAGGCGAGTACTGAAAGATGTCCACAGCGGTGAACTCCATGATCGGCGCCCAATCGAGTTTGATTGGCCGGGGCGCGGAAGGTTCGGGGTCCGGAGAGGAGTCCGGCACCTTGGAGTCACAAGCTTCACGAGGGACAGGGTCGATATTTGGCTCCATCGCCGTAGAGGTAGCAGCCCCCGAGGCGGTGTCCAGCCACCCATCCTCGATCGGCGCAGTCGGTTCCGAGCTGAGGGTCGGAGAGGACTCTTGTGCGGCCTCCAGGGCACTGTCCGGCAGCAGAGCTAAATCATGCCCATCATGACAGTGCAGCGCGCTCAGCTGTGGCTTGAATCCGTCGAAGATCAAGTCTCCGTGGATGTCGGCCGTATAGTTCAAACTTCCAAATCTGATGTGATGGCCAGGGGCGTAGCTTTTGATCTACTCCAGATGGCCAAGTAAATTGGCCCGCAGTGCGAAGCCGCCGAATACGAAGATCTGTCCGAGGAGAAAAGTCTCACCCTGGACCACGTTGTTGTTGATGATTGAAGGAGCCATCGGGCCTATATGTGACAGCACAGAGGAACTCTCAATGAAAGCACCAATGTCGGTGTCAAAACCGGCGGATCTTGGGTAGGGGGTCCCGAACTGTGCGTCTAGGCGGATGGTAACAGGAGACAAGGGACACGATGTTTTTACCCAGGTTCGTGCCCTCTCGATGGAGGTAAAACCCTACTCCTGCTTGATTAATATTGATGATATGGGTGTACAAGAGTAGATCTACCACGAGATCAAGGAGGCTAAACCCTAGAAGCTAGCCTATGGTATGATTGTTGTTCGTCCTACGGACTAAAACCCTCCGGTTTATATAGACACCGGAGAGGGCTAGGGTTACACAGAGTCAGTTACAATGGTAGGAGATCTACATATCCGTATCACCAAGCTTGCCTTCCACGCCAAGGAAAGTCCCATCCGGACACGGGACGAAGTCTTCAATCTTGTATCCTCATATTCTTGGAGTCCGGCCAAAGATGATAGTTCGGCTATCCGGACACCCCCTAGTCCAGGACTCCCTCACTTGTCTTCATTGCTCTCCTTCGTCTTGCTCCAGATCCCCTTCCTTGCTTCCCTTCTTCCAAAATCTCCAGATCCGCTCCACTCCTTCCCTTTCAGCAAGCGATGGCGCCCCACAAGATCAAGGTCGATGTGCTGCCGGCTTGGTATTTGCCGACCCTAGATGCCCCCAACATGTCGGAGAAGAATCTCACCACTACGCGCCTGTTGGTGGTGGTGGAGGGCAGCGAGATGGGGGAGGCCGAACTCTGGGCTGGCTCCACCGAGCCGGAGGCAAATGGGAGCACCTTCTACCCCTTTTTCATGAACGCCATCGTCGCCGGCCTGGTTCCTCCCTTCTCCGACTTCTTCTACGCCGTCCTCCGCCATTATAGGTTGCAGGCCCTTCATCTCCATCCCAACTCCATTCTCCTTTTGTCGATTTTCGCCTACTACTGCGAGGCGCATGTTGGGGTGATGCCGTCCGTGTGTCTGCTACACCACTTCTTCTCCCTCCAAATCTATGGCGAGCACACCTCGGCATGCGCCAACTTCGTCGCGTACGCCAAGGCCAACATGATCTCGAAGACCGGGAAGAGGGCCGACAACTTCCGGAGCAAGTGGGTCATGATGGATGCCAGATGGGTCCACCCCCGGTTGATGTTGCCAACGGAGGCGCCCCATCCCGACAAAGGGTGGTCTCGCGTGAAGCCTGCCGACGACCAAGCGAAGTTGGTGCTGGAGAAGATGAACGCCGACTTGAAGCCGGGCAACGTGAAGGCGGCAAAGCTGACGGGGTCACACTCCTGAGGGAGTTCCTAACACAGCGGGTGGCTCCGCTTCAGGCACACTCGCGCCCATTGTGGACACTCGGGGGCGCAGACGACAAGCTTCGCCTGAACCCGGTAGCCTTGGCAGACGAGGATCTGGCCGCAGCTCTCCGCCTCTTGGTTGGGGACGACCAGGAAGGTCTGGAGGGTGCTCCTGCCCCCCTGTTCCTCCGTGAGTACTGGAAGCATGTGGTGGCTGCTATGCCCACCTTTGATGGCCGCGGCCTGGTGCCGGCGGCGCCTCCTGTGGCCCAGGGGGCAATGGCACCGGTGGACGTGTGTTCAAGTGACTCCCGCGGGGAAGGAGAGGAAGAAAAGGAAGAGGAGAGCGACTCAGAGGTGACCTTCGAGGAGACGGGGGAGACCTCTCCCCCGTGTAGGGCCAACATGCTTCGCGCCTTGCCGG
Organism: Triticum dicoccoides; assembly: GCF_002162155.2. Taxonomy (NCBI): domain Eukaryota; kingdom Viridiplantae; phylum Streptophyta; class Magnoliopsida; order Poales; family Poaceae; genus Triticum; species Triticum dicoccoides. Next base: position 359,200,119 of record NC_041381.1, on the reverse strand, counting down.
ATGACGACGAGACCGATGCCACACCGGAGGAGGGGGATCCACCCACGATCCCGAAGAAGGACAGGTCGGTGCTGATCTCTCAAGAGGTTGCTTCTGCCCAGGCACCTCCTGGAGCTGCCTCCAGCCCGTCTGCTACGCCCTCTTCCGCTCCTGGACCTCTTGCGGCTGCACCCCGGGCCACGAGCCTCTCGGGCTTCAAGCTCGGCAAGAGGATGGTGAACTATGTCGCGATTGACTAGTAAGTGCTCGAACTCCATCATGTTCTTGCTTATGCTGCCGGGGCATGACATTCTCCATCAATTGGTTAGGCCGCCGCTTGCGGGAAAGAAGAAAAAGGGGGACGCGGCAACTCCGTCTGGGGCAGACTCATCTACCGTGGCTACGCCTTCACCCGTGGGAAGGGGAGGCGATGGCGTTCGCACCTCCCCTGCCCGATCATCCTCACGAGGCCTGGAGGAGCACCCTGGCAGGGTGCCAACCCCCGTGGCCCCGCTGGATCCGGAGGTGCTAGTGCCTGACACTGCTGCTGAGGTAGCCAAGGCTCAGGAGCCCCCAGTCTCCCGAGCTGTGGCTACGCTGCCACCTCCTCCTCCTGCGCTGCTAGTTCCGGGTTCTTTTGCCTCCTCCGCTGTCTTGGACCGCGCCCTTTCCAAGTTGGGCCAGCTACGAGAAGACCTCCAAGGTACGGACTCCCACCTGGTAACCGGACGCCTGGAGCTGGTCTCCGGCTGGGCTCATTCTGATGCCTCCGTCCGAGCGGCGCTGAGGCGGGCCGCGACAACTTCTGAGGAGGAGAAACAAGCCGCCACCCAGGCCACAGCTGCTCGAGAGGCGGCATTGAAGGATGTCGCGGTCACCCAGGACCGCTGCAAGGTGCTGGAGGCCGAGCTGCAGGGCTTGCACAATGAGCGTGCCAAAGAAGCTTGCCACCGCCAGGTGAAGGAGGAGAAGATGAAGGCTCGGGAGGACGCCGTCAGGGACCGCGACGCCGAGCTAACGCAGCTAGTAGAGTCGCAGACCGCTGAGTGCGGCCGGCTGGAGGCGCTGGAGCAGAAGTTGAAGGCGGAGAGGGTCGAGCTGGACGCCAAGGCGAAGGTCCTGGCCGAGGACCATGTGGCCTTTGCACTCTTGGAGAAGAGGTCTCGCGCGGCACTGAAGATGCAATATGAGAATGGCTTGGAGAAGCCACTGGCTGGCGCCGAGGACGGCCCCGCCCAGCTGCTTCCGTTCTTGGTCAAGGCGCTCGAGGAAGTCATGACCGTCGTCGGCCTCATGGCCGAGGTGGAAGCTCGCGTCCTTTCTTCTGCCGCGCTGACGCGCATCTTCAGCAACGTCCACCTTCGCGACCCTGACATCAATCTCGACGAGCTGCTGGAGCCCGTGGACAGCGAGCACTTCGCCGCTGCTGCTGAAGCTGTGAAGGGCCAGGTGGAAGCCTTGCTGGGGAAGTTCCGCGCCTTCGCTTCTGCGCCCATGGCAGGCGGTGCTACTGATCCTGCGACCCCGAGTGGCACCACCACGGGAGTGGAGTCTCTGGTGGGCGACGGCGATGTCCAAGGGTGATCTTCTCGCGGCTTCTTCCTGTTTTAACTCCTGCAATGTGCACCATGCCTCGTGGACGCGTTTAAACTTGCGTTTGGTATTGTGAAGACAATTATGGTTTGTAATATTTGCTCCGGGATTTGCTTTGAGATTTTGCAGTTTCCTTCCTATTTGCTTTATGTTTTACGGCGGCAGAGCCCGGCCACACGCATACCTCAACCGCCGTTGGCCCCGACCGGATCACCAGGACGGAACCAAGGAGTGAGGGGCTACGTGACAAGTTAGGCTCCTGAGTCGCGATGCTCAGGAGTCCCCCTTGACGCACAAACAGCAAATAGGGAGGGAACATAGGAATAGATCTGGCGTTCTACGTTGGCAGAGCCCGGCCCCGCGCATACCTCAACCGCCATTAGCCCCACTGGATCATCAGGACGGGACTAAGGAGTGAGGGGCTATGTGACCAGTTAGGCTCCTGAGTCGCGATGCTCAGGAGTCCCCCTTGACGTCCCCCAGCTGAAATGAGCTTGGAAGATGTCACCTGGTTCCATTGTAGAGGGGGTGCTGTAGTAGCTGAAGATGCGCAGTGAAGAGGCCGATCCTCATGAGCCACCAAAGCCCTGAGCCTCGGGAGGCTCTGGGAGTCCAGGCGGTTCCTCGAGGACCATCTCCATCTCCGCTAGGACCACGTGATGCATGGCCTCCTGAGCCACCAAAATGCTCCGCAGGTGACGCTGGTGGGTGGCAGCCATGTTCGGTAGGTCGAAAGGCACGCGAACGTAGCTGTGTGGCGGACCCTCGCAGAGCCCCAAGAATGAAGGCCAGAGGCGCTCCTGATATGCGGCTCGGTTGAGCCTTGAGACTTCGATGCAGATGTGCAGCCCACCATCCTCGCCTGGATGGGGGGCCACGCTAGGCAAACAGCGATCGCCACGCATGGCTCTTGCTTCCTGAAGCTCCTGCATGGTCTTGGTGATGAACTCCTGAGGGTTGGGATTTCCACGCCCTGTGCCTTCTTGAGGGAAACATCCCGTGAAGCACGCCTCCAAGTGGTGCCTGAGCGCCTCCCTGGTGATGTTGGCAAAGCAGGAGGCCCTCCAGAATAGAGCCCCCAAGCCCTGCCCAAGGAGGGCAACGGGCGCGCCTTCCTATGCGATGGAAGGAGGCGGCCCTTGCACGGGCGCGGATCCTGATGCGGCACCTCCTGAGGCCTTGAGATGAGAGGTGTCTTCTTCTTCTTGGGGACTACCTCAGGAGGATTCTCGCCCCTGCTGTCTGGGTCCTCGATTGATGCAGCCTGGAAGGTGCGCTCGAGGGAGCACACCGCATCTCTTTCCTCGCAGGGGACCATGATGATTCCGCTGCTTCCTGGCATCTTGAGGACGTTGTAGCTATGGTGGGTCACCGCCATGAACTTGGCCAGGGCTGGATACCCGAGGATGGCATTGTACAGCAGGTGGATGTGGGCGACGTCGAACTCGATGAGCTCGGTGTGGTAGTTGTTGCACTGCCCAAAGGTGACAGGGAGGCAGACCTGCCCTATCGGGGTGGTGGAGCCGTCAGTAACTCCTGAGAAAAAGGCTTGGTAGGCTGAAGTTGATCATATGGCACTTGAAGGTTGTCGAACATCTCCACGGACAGGACGTTAAGCCCTGCGCCGCCATTGATGAGGGTCCTGGTGACTTGCACGTTGCTGATGACTGGGGAACAAAGCATCGGGAGGAATAGCGCCAGGTTGTGCACAACTCCTCGTGGATGGCGAGCCCCTCCTTCATCTTGACATCACGGACGCCATCAGAGAACGCTGAGATGATGTATTTCTGCAGGGTCTCTCCAAGCTGTTGCTTGATGTAGCGCTGGATGTATTTCTGCAGGGTCTCTCCAAGCTGTTGCTTGATGTAGCGCAGGTCACCCGCGGCCGGGGGGCGGTCGCGAGTGCCCTGGAAGTTGGCGATGAGCCGGGAGGCAGGTTCAGGAGCCAGGTGCGGGCACCGTCCTTGAGCGCCATAGGAAACTAGTTCGCCATAACCTTCTCGTCTCCATTGGCTGCCTTCATGCCCAGCTCATAGAGCTGAAAGAACTCTGTGGGGTCGGCAGTACCATCATAGCGAGGAGGCGGATCCGGCTTGAACTTGCTCGGCCAAGCGACGCTACTCAGCTCGGTGGTGAAGGCACGACAACCTACTGTGGCTACCGGAGCCCTTTGCTGACGTGGGGCTTGCTCTTGATGGTACCCATGCACCACCGCTAGGAGCCCTTTGCTGGTGCAGGGACACGATCTTGTCGCGCCGGTGCAGGAAGCACGGAAGCGCCTTCATGAGGCCGAGGGATTTCTTGGTAGCTTCTTTCTTGTCACGCGGGTGTTGGATGCGGTGGGTCACATCTAGGGGCCGCGCGCCTTGGAGCCAGGGAGCCTTCTTGGGGCGAAGGTGGTGGAGGCGCTCCCTGAGCCGCGTCGCCCATGCCTGACGGAGGGCAAGGCAGCGAGAGGGACGTCGCGGGAGATCCCCTCGCGGCGCTGACGAGCTCGGTGATGCGAGCGAGCCATTCTATGTAGAGGTCGTCGATGGGGCGGTAGTGGAGGAGCTCATGTGCCAGGAGTAGCGCAGCCTGCGCATTCGTGGGGCTGCGACGAGCGTGAGATGACGAACCAGCTGGGGTCAGCGACGGAGTGGTGGTGCGGCCTTCCCGCCGCACCGAGGGGTGCAACAAAGATGCTTGCTGCTCATTCCCTGTCGGGCCGGTGGTGGCGTTGGCGGCAGGCAATGGAGAACGACCAGGAGGCCCGCCGACTGGAGCCGTCTGGGCGACGCGGGCGGCGAGAGCAGCCCGGCGCTCGGCGCGAGCTCGGTGAGCGTCCGCCATGGATGCGACGAAGCGATGGGACGCAGATCAACAGAAAGAAGATTTCGGCGCACCCCTACCTGGCGCGCCAAATGTCGGATACCGGGTTCCGGCAAAACCCTTAAGGTTCGAACTCTGGGGTGCGCACGAAGATCTTCTCCCTACCAAAACACGCCCTCAGCCTTGCCGCGGTATCTAAGCTAGATCCATGAATGACACAAGAGACACAAGATTTATACAGGTTAGGGCCACTGTTGTGGTGTAATACCCTACTCCTGTGTGTGGTGTGGTGGATTGCCTCATGAGCTGATGATGAACAGTACAAGGGAAGAACAGCCTCAGGAGGAGAGGTGTTCTTGTGCTTGGTGGTGTGCTCGGGGAGGAATCGATCCGTTCCACCTGTCCTTCCAACTGTGGTGGCTAGCTCTATTTATGGAGGCCCTGGTCCTCTTCCCAAATATTGAGCGGGAAGGGATCCAAGAACAGCCATTTTGAAGGGGGACAGCTAGTGCAAGCTATTCTGACTAAAGGTGGTCTTCGCCTGCCAAAGGTGGTGGTGATGACGTCGTCTTGGGCTCCACGGTGACCTCCATCCTCCTGTTCTGTTGGTCTTGGTCTCGTTGCACCGATATGGGAACCTTTGTCTGATGCCTCGGTACTCCGCGCCTACGCTTGACCCCTTTGCACCAAAGAGGAAACGGGGACACTGCGCGGGCTGGCGCCCGCCTGCCCTTGGTCATCACGACTTGCGTCATGGGCACCTCGCGAGGTACCCCTTGCCTTGATCTCTCTGCCTCCTCGCGAGCCTTCCTGGTGAGGCCTCCCCTAAGGAGGTCTCGCGTCGTCTGCCCCGCGAGGCTTGGCCTCTCGCGAGGGTCTTGAGAGCTTGGTTGATGCATACGGGCCATACTGGGCCACTGGTTGGGCCACATCGCAGGCGGTAGGCAGGCTAGTCTGGGGACCCCCATTCCCAAAACGCCGACAGGTCTAGAATCATCCATGCAACCGTGAGATCTCAGATCCATGGGCTCTCGGAAGCCCGTATCATGGGAGAATGGAAAGCCACTACCCTGTCGTTCGCACGCTGGCAGTTCGCTCATACTCGTCCCCGCACGTCCTTTAATATTAATGCGGTTCACATCCTAGTCGTCCCGTCCTTTCACATTACGGAAGTTCCACTAATCCTAACCCTCCTCCCAAATCCATGGCGTCCCAAATCTCCATGATCAGTAGTGAGTACAAGGTTAGAACCATCAACGGCGATGAGTTCGACGTCATCTACACCGTTCTTCTGCGACGGTGAAAGGATGCCTTGCTCGCTTCAGATGCATGTTCGAAAACTCAGATGATGAGTGGGTCGCTAGGCTAGATGTTGAGTACACCACAGTCCTGGGACAAGAGAAGGATCTAAAGGAGGAAGAGAGGAAGAAGCCCATCGTGATCCAGGTTTGCGTGCATGACTTATGCTTGGTCTACCACATATGCCATGCCGACGTTGAATGCCAGGATTTTAAGAACTTCCTGAAGAGCGACCTAGTCAAATTCGTTACTTTAGACTTTATGAACGACGAAAGAGTCCTGGGTCAGATAGGCCTCGTTGTAGGCAACTCCTTCTTCCTCCAGAAGAATCGGCTGCTGCCCTCAAGTGGTCAGCCTTCAATGCTGACTGTCGGTGTCAAAACCGGCGGATCTCGGGTAGGGGGTCCCGAACTGTGCATCTAGGCGGATGGTAACAGGAGCCAAGGGACACGATGTTTTACCCAGGTTCGGGCCCTCTTGATGGAGGTAAAACCCTACGTCCTGCTTGATTAATATTGATGATGTGTATTACAAGAGTGGATCTACCACAAGATCAAGGAGGCTAAACCCTAGAAGCTAGCCTATGGTATGATTGTTGTAATGGAGGTTATGTCCTACGGACTAAAGCCCTCCGGTTTATATAGACACCATAGAGGGCTAGGTTTACACAGAGTCGGTTACAATGGTAGGAGATCTACATATCCGTATTGCCAAGCTTGCCTTCCACGCCAAGGAAAGTCCAATCCGGACACGGGGCGAAGTCTTCAATCTTGTATCTTCATAGTCTTGGAGTCTGGCGGACGATGATAGTCCGGCTGTCCGGACACCCCCTAGTCCAGGACTCCCTCAGTAGCCCCTGAACCTGGCTTCAATGACGATGAGTCCGACGCGCATAATGTTTGGCATTGCAAGGCGGGTTCCTCCTTTGAATAATCCAGAGAAGATTGTGAACACCAGGATAGTGTCCAGCTCTGCAAAATAAATTCCACATTCCTCCGTAGAGAGAATACTATATACACAAGTTCAATCTGCTGAAGCATTTTGCGGCGTGACGTCGCACCACTACCAAGCCTTTACTTGAATCGTTTTTCATTATACCACCTCAGCGCGATTAGCGAAGCGGTTTCCTTGGCACGTCTTGTCGAAGTAGAGATCGTGTTCCCCTTATTCCGGGATTCTCATCAATACGGACGTGGGTAACCCAACCGCGCCATTGATGGTGGCGCTTGGGAGATAAGCGAGTTTTACCAGGCTAGTGGGGATGTATAGTCTTCGTCCGCCTATATATAAGGGATAAGGATTCACCTTCTCACCTATGCCTTCTTCCTCCTTTGCTTATCCATCTCCACGCACTCGAGCTCCAGCGCCCAAGTTCGCACATCTCGCCTCGACCTTCTCCGACCATGTCCGGAGCGGCAGGTAAATGGCTGGCCTCCCCCGTTAAGGAGGATCACGTCACAAAGCTGCGCAGCGCCGTATACCTTTCCGGCGACGTCGCGCACCAGCTGCCCGATGAGGGGCAGCTCATCCCCACCCCCGGGCCCCATGAGAGGGTCGTTTTCCTCCCCCACTTCCTCCGCGGACTTGGCTTTCCACTTCACCCCTTTGTCCGGGGGCTCATGTTCTACTACGGCCTGGATTTCCATGATCTGGCGCCGAACTTCATCCTCAACATCTCGGCGTTTATCGTCGTGTGCGAGGCCTTCCTCTGCATCCAGCCCCACTTCAGCTTGTGGCTCAAGACCTTCAATGTCAAGCCGAAGGTAGTGAAGGGCACTCAAGCGGAGTGGAGAGGCGCCATGTTGGGCAAGATGCCCAACGTCCTTTGGTTCGAAGGGGCCTTCGTGGAATCCGTCAAGGGGTGGCAGTCGGGGTGGTTCTATATCACCGAGCCGCGCGACCCTTCGTGGGCGGCGGCCCCCGAGTTCAGATCTGGTATCCCCACGCAGCTCACCTCCTGGAAAGAGAAGGGCTTGTTGTGGGGCAATTCGACGGAGCTGACGGGACTCCAAGCCTGTATCCAGAAGCTGGTGGACAAGAAGCTCAGGCTGGTTAACATAGTCCAAGTCATGCTCGTCCGCCGGATTCTCCCATGCCAAGAACGGGCATTCAATTTGTGGGAGTTCGATCCGGAACAGCACCAGGCGCTAAGCGGGCTCTTCGACACAACGTACGAAGGCGCCTGGAGGGTGCTGTTTAAGGGCGCCGAAGCCCCTGCATCCGCGATAGAAGATCGCGGATTCCACTCGCAGCTTCCTGCTGACGAGGTAAGTGATTCTACCCCTTTACGGGACACTTGTTGTCAATAGTTCGACCCTAAGCAGGTTTTAATCTCCTTTTTCCTTTGACAGGAATGGATGAAGAAGGCCGAGCAGCTCATCTGCCCGGCTCCCATGCCAGAAGACCCAGTGGACGCCCATCTAGCGGGGTTGCTGGTTCCAGCACCGCACGTGGTGCCGAAGAAGAAGGCCAAGAAGGTGGCCGTGGGTACTCGGAAGAGTACCCATTTTCAGGTGTCTGACGACTCCGAGGCGGATTCCTCTCCCGAGAATGAGGAGGAGGAAGAAGACCCTCTCCTAGAGGAGGGAGAGAGAAAGAGGAAGGCCTCCCCAACAGGGGAGGCCGAAGGGTCCAAGAGGGGAAGAACTATTCCCCCGGATAGTTCCGCCAACACCAACGTTGGCGATGAAGACTGGCCCTCGAGGGCCAGGCCTCAGGCGAGATCGTAAGTATCCGGATCCCTGAATGATTTACAATTTCTTTCTGTTCACATAATGTCCTTCTAATGCCGCATACTGCCTGTAGTCCGGCCGACGATGATCTCCCTACTTCGTCGAGCGGGTCGTTTGCAGCGTTGGATGTGGAATCCGTTCCGACTGCCTCCACCCCTCGCGCCGCGAGGATGCCGAGGTGGGATCCCGGGAAGGGACTCATCAGGACGAGGCTCCGGAGGCGCCGCAAGGCAGCCTCCCGGACTTTGCGCCGGACTCTACGCCGGAACCTACAGTGGTTCTAGAGTCCGGCAGGCGGCCCCTTCGCAAGAAGGGCAAGACCGTGACACCGGCGGCCTCCGTCCAACCGGAGGCGCCGGACAACTTGTTGGAGGCACTCAAAAGCGCTTCCATCAAGGAAGAACACCGCACTATCATGAGTGCGGTGATTCAGAAGGTTCAGCTCACCAAAAGCGGGCTGACCGAAGCCTGTAGCAGCCTTCTAACAGGCTTTGAGGTAAGAAGTTAAAATTATGTAATGTAATACCGCATAGACAGCAGCCCCTGATGCTCAGTTCGGCGTTCGGAAAGAAAAGCCGGACCGAGGATCTAAAAATATATACACAGGGTTGCTTAAAAAATATGTCAATATGGGTTTGCAGGCTGCGCTGCTGACCTCTGCCGCACTGACTGCGGAGGTCGGTGCATTGAAGCAGGATCTCGAGCGGTCCGAGCAAGAGCTCGGCCGAGCCAAGAAGCAGCTCGAGGATAAAGAAGGTGAGTAACACCACTTTAAATATTTACCTTATAGAAAAGGATTTGGGTTGCAATACAAATGACAAGGATAACGTGGGTACTGCAGGGGCCACTAACGAGGTGGCAACCCTGAAGGAGGTTGTGTCCGCGGACGAACGTAATGCGGCCGCGGAACGGGCTGAGCGAGAGAAGCAGGAGGCGCGAGTGGCGGAAGTGCGGCAAGAGCTCCAGGCTCTCATGGAGAAGCATGAGAGTTTGGAGCGCGACTCCAAGACTCGAGAGTCCGATCTCGCCTCGGCTCTCGAAAGTGCCAAGTCCGCCAAGGCCGAGGCCCGTAAGGCCCTTCAGGAGATTGAAGATGTGAAGAAGATAGCGGCAGGTAAGGCATTTTTCATGCAAAGCAAGCATGTTAGTGTAAACTACCTGACACTTACCCGCATTCGGAGCTCTCCAGGGGCGTTTGCAGATCTGCCGCGTAGTGTATCCGATGCCGCCGCATTCTACCGTGGCCAGGAGGGGAGCTCAACGGAGAAGGTCTTATGGTCTCAGTACGCTGAGGCCGGCCATCCGGTGCCCCCTAGCGACCAGCTGAAGCAGCTGGTCGAGCTCCACAAGGCGGCTGAGGAGGCCATGAAGGGCCTCATAGTCCGGCTGTGGCCTGGACAGGCCATGCCTGGGAGCTACTTCGGCCTCGTGCGGCGGCTGGTGGATGCGTGCCCCTGGGTGGAGGTCGTCAAGCGCTCCTCCTGTATTGAAGGTGCTCGTCGGGCCCTTGCCCGCGCAAAGGTGCACTGGGGCAGGCTGGATGCGGAGAGGCTTCTTACTGACCCGCCGCCAGCGGGCAAGGAGTATCGTACGCCCGAAATGTACTATAAGACTGTCCTGAAGGGTGCTCGCAATATTGCGGATGAATGCCCCAGAGATGTAATTCTTGAGTAAACTCGCTATGTATTATCCTTTTGCGCTGAAAACTTTGTTCAGATGCGCTTAAGCAACGCTTGTTTAATTTAAAATATTACCTTCTGTGCGGCCGTTTATAAAATCTGAGAGATGGCAAGTCGTTGGCTTCAGCCCCCGAGCCGCAAGTGCCGGGGTGTTCGGGATAGACTTGAGCACTCTTGTTCCCATTTTTGGGTCCATCTAGGGAGGCGCTCAACACAACAAACAAGACAATCGGACTTATAATGCTTGAACACTCTCACTTAGCCATAGAATTCTATAATTTTAAATTTCGGCGAAGCCCCTAGTATTCGGAAGACCGAACCGGGGCGCTATCCACGCCTTCGTCGGACATTATCCGGTACTTCGCTCGAAGCGGCGTGAGTCTCTAGGGACCCGAAAAAACCTCTCGAACAGTGACCAGTCTCTCGCCTTATCATGCCAGTCAGTTTTAGCTTTCTCCACTGAGGCGCTCGCCCAGCTCAACCGGGGCGCAATCGCAGTGGTTCTCCCAGTGCTACCTTAGCCGACGGAACGGAACGTAAGGCACCAAAACGTGGGAGCCGGGCAAACCCAACTATTGACCCAAGACATGATTCGGAGCCGATTCATATAATGCTATAAGTTCGGGGTGCCGCACTTGTGAAAGTGTTCGGACTTATCACACCATAATGCGGGGAACATAAGCCCGTGGTGTATGAGGCCGTACCAAAATATACGGATGCAAGATGTCATTAATGAACATATGTGTAAAGTAATGCAATAACAGGCAAAAAATGCTGCATTATTTATTCAAGGAATTCTGCAATTAGTGCGGAAGGATACAAATAGTGCGGTAAGCGAGGGATTGGACTTAAATAAACGTGTCCCCCTCCAGGTGTGGGCTGCAGACTGGTGTATATAATCGAATTTTAATGCTCGTAATGGAGACCACCTCAGTGTTCGTCGCAGCCTTCTTCCCTCCCTGATTGTTGCATCGTGAGTTCGGTGGGTTCGCCGCCGGACAGGACCTCTGGTGAACGGAGTCCTGTGTATACAAAGAAGGAAAATAAAAAAGGCGACACACTTGTGAGCCCCTGGTGTGGTCGAGCCGCACTTTGGGTCTATTGTCGTCGTGCCCCTCCCCAGGCCCATGGTATCTCCAGAGCGTAATGATGTACGCGGAGGGTTGGTCTTGCAATCATGCGAGGGCTGGGGTTGGGGCCGCATTGCTACGCGTGCTCAGAATGTGCCAGGTGGTCTTGGTTGATGTTGCTCCGGGCGCGTTTGGCCGTGTACGGCCGTTTAACGGCCGGACTCAAAAATTGCCTTAGAAGGCTGCTCTGTACTTCTGCCACGAGAGCCGCTGTATGTTCCTCCGTTCGGAGGGAGCGTTCCGTATTTCCGTTGACCGTGATGACTCCAAGAGGGCCCGGCATCTTGAGCTTGAGGTATGCATAATGCGGCACCGCGTTGAACTTTGCAAACACGGTTCGTCCGAGCAGAGCGTGATAGCCGCTGCGGAACGGGACTATGTCGAAGATTAACTCCTCGCTCCGGAAATTGTCCGGGGATCCGAAGACCACTTCCAGTGTGACTGAGCCTGTACAATTGGCTTCGACACCTGGTATGACGCCTTTAAAGGTCGTCTTTGTAGGTTTAATCCTTGAGGGGTCTATGCCCATTTTGCGCACTGTATCCTGATAAAGCAGGTTCAGGCTACTGCCGCCGTCCATCAGGACTCTCGTGAGGTGGAATCCATCGATGATTGGGTCTAAAACCAATGCGGCGAATCCGCCATGGCGGATACTGGTCGGATGGTCTCTTCGATCGAAAGTGATCGGGCAAGAGGACCATGGATTGAACTTGGGGGCGACTGGCTCCATCGCATATACGTCCCTTAGTGCACGCTTCCGCTCCCTCTTGGGTATATGGGTTGCGTATATCATGTTCACCGTCCGCACTTGTTGGGGGAAGCCCTTCTGTCCTCTACTGTTCGGCGGCTGGGTCTCTTCCTCGTCATCGCTATGCAGCCCCTTGTCATTGTTTTCGGCAATTAACTTGCTTGCCTGCTTGAATACCCAACAGCCTCTGTTGGTGTGGTTAGCTGGCTTTTCGGGGGTGCCATGTATCTAGCATAAGCGGTCGAGGATTCGGTCCAAATTGGACGGGCCCGGAGTGGTTCTTTTGAATGGCTTCTTCCGCTGACCAGGTTTAGAGCCTCGGAATCCGGCGTTGACTGCCGTATCCTCCTTGTCGTCGCCGTTAATGCGGCGTTTATTTTTGCTTCGACGCGACCTGCCATTGTGGTCCTTAGTATCTGGACTGCCAGAATTTTTACTGAGGTTGTTGCTGCGAGCTAGCCAGCTATCCTCTCCCGCACAAAAGCGGGTCATTAATGATGTGAGGGCTGCCATGGATTTCGGCTTTTCCTGTCCTAGGTGTCGGGCTAGCCACTCGTCGCGGATGTTATGTTTGAAGGCTGCGAGGGCCTCTGCATCCGGACAGTCGACGATTTGGTTTTTCTTTGTCAAGAACCATGTCCAGAACTGTCTGGCCGATTCGTCTGGCTGCTGAATTATGTGGCTTAGGTCATCGGCGTCTAGTGGTCGCACATATGTGCCCTGGAAGTTGTCGAGGAATGCGGCTTCCAGGTCTTCCCAACACCCAATTGGCTCTGCGGGCAGGCTGTTAAGCCAATGCCGAGCTGGTCCTTTAAGCTTGAGTGGGAGGTATTTGATGGCGTGGAGATCGTCGCCGCGGGCCATATGGATGTGAAGGAGATAATCTTCAATCCAAACCACGAGGTCTGTTGTGCCATCGTGGGATTCAATGTTTACGGGTTTAAACCCTTCAGGGATTTGATGATCCATTACTTCATCCGTGAAGCATAGTGGGTGTGCGGCACCTCTATATTGAGCGATATCACGACGTAGCTCGAGTGAGCGTTGTCTGCTGTGTTCAGCCCGACCGGGTTTGTAGTATCCAGCGTGACAGTATTCGTCATGGGTCGTGGGGCGCCCACGTGATCCGTAGATGGATCTGGATTGCCTTGCTTTGTCCTCCAATATATCTCGCAAGTCCGGCGCGTTCCCTCTTGGCTTCGCGCTTTTGGAGCGGTGCCGGGGTACGGTCTTGGTGGAGGGCCTGGATGCCTCTCTGTCCCGACCACGGGGTGGTCGGTCGGCCGTATTGTGCGCTGGTGATGAAGGTATGTATGCTTCCTCCTCTAATCGGGGGAGCAACTTGCGTTTTGGGTAGCTCTTGGAGGGGCGTTCGAGTTCATACTCTTCTGCCGCGAGGACCTCGGTCCATCGATCGGCCAGCAGGTCCTAATCAGCTTGAAGCTGCTGCTGCTTTTTCTTTAGGCTATTTGCCGTGGCGATAAGCCTGCGTTTAAAACGCTCTTGTTCGACGAGATCCTCTGGCACGACGAATTCGTCGTCGTTTTGGCTTGCCTCGTCTTCGGAGGGAGGTATGTAATTATCATCCTCGGCCTCTTCGTCTGCCGCTCTCTCGCGAGGGCTTGCTTCTGCATCCTCCTGCGCTGAATCTTGCTGGAGGGGATTGTCTTCGGCACTGTCTGGAGTGTTATTATCTCCTGTGCCGGAATCTCCATTCTTGCTGTGGCGGGATTTAGAGCGGCGCCGCTGACGCTGGCGCTTGGGCTGTTTCTTTAAGGAATCTGCCTCCGCTGCTTCTTCGCCGTCCCCATCTTTTGGGGTGTCCACCATATATATGTCATATGACGAGGTGGTCTTCCAGTGCCCTGTAGGCGCTGGTTCCTGTTCATCTCCGGCATCGTCGTCCATAGCGTCGATGTCTTCGGAGTCATAGTCTAGCATGTCGGTTAGATCGTCGATAGTGGCTACAAAGTGGGTGGTGGGTGGGCTCTGAATTTCTTCGTCGTTCGCATCCCAACCATCCTAGCCATAGTCCGGCCAGGTCTCTCCGGATAGCGAGAGATGTTTTAGAGAATTTAGGATGTCGCCAAAGGGCGAGTGCTGAAAGATGTCCGCCGCGGTGAACTCCATGATCGGCGCCCAATCGGATTCGATTGGCAGGGGCACAGGAGGTTCGGAGTCTGGCAGGGAGTCCGGCACCTCGGAGTCATGAGCTTTATAGGGGACAAGGTCAGAGTTCGGCTCCATCGCCGCGGAAGTTGCAGCCCCCGAGGCGGTGTCCAGCCACCGGTCCTCGATCTGGGCGATCGGCTCCGGACTGAGGGTCGGAGCGGATTCGTATGCGGCCACCAAGGCACTGTCCGGCGGCAGAGCTAAATCATGCCCATCGTGACAGCGCGGCACGCTCGGCTGTGGCTCGGGTCCGTCAAGGATCAAGTGCCCGCGGATGTTGGCCGTGAAGTTTAGGCTTCCGAACCTGACCTGATGGCCAGGGGCGTAGCTTTCGATCTGCTCCAGATGGCCAAGTGAGTTGGCCCGCAGTGCGAAGCCGCCGAATATGAAGATCTGTCCGGGGAGAAAAGTCTCACCCTGGACGGCGTCGTTAATTGAAGAAGCCATCGAGCCTATCGGTGACGACACAGAGGAACTCTCAATGAAAGCACCAATGTCGGTGTCAAAACCGGCGGATCTCGGGTAGGGGGTCCCGAACTGTGCGTCTAGGCGGATGGTAACAGGAGACAAGGGACACGATGTTTTACAAGGAGTCCTAACTACAGGGGCCATCGCGGCAGATGCCATCATCAACAGTGGGCCGCCCGGCACCGGCGCCAACCCCATCCAGATTAGGGGCGGCGACGGCCCGACGAGCCCACCCTGCTCCGGGAGCGGCGCAGGCTCGGGGGCTCGTAGCTGTTGTCGCTCGTTTCCGGAGTCGCGAAGAGCTCGGCGGAGTCACTGGATCCTCCGGCGCCCCCATCGCCTGAGGAGCAGCCAAGGGAGCGGTTGGCCGGCCTCTGTCTCGCCACAGCAGGGTCCCGACCGCCTCTCCTGGGGCAGCACTCCAGCCGGCGACCCTCCGCATCGAAGACCTTGAAGGACATCACCAAAGCACCGTGATACTCCAGGTGGATCGCGAGGGCGCCCCTTGTCCTGCAGACCCGGGCGACCTCGCCCCAGCCTCGAGTCATGAAGACCTCGCCCGGGGCAACGACCGCGATCTCTACCTCGGTCGCGAGGGTGCCGCAGCTGGCGTGCTGCAGCCAAAGCCCCAGGGGTTCCCCCTGCGGGATGATGGAGGTGAAGAAAGGGGGAGACGAATCCAAGACTTAGGAGGCGTGGCGGCGCGAAGCACGAACTCTTGGCAGGAGCCCTCGGCGTGGACTCCAGGGGGGAAGACGCACACCTTCGTGAACCGCCGGCGTCGGCGGCGGCGCCGCTCGTGGCGTTCGGCGTCGACTACTTCAGAGCCGCCAATGTGCGCGTACAAGGGAAGAGGGAACCCTGGTGGTGGCCGCTCACACCAGGGTCTTGACGCTTCCTGGCGAGTGCCCTCGCCCTGACACCAGAGAGCAAGCCGCTGCTTCGGGGGAAGCGGGTAAGGATCCTCTTGGGGAGCTTTTCCCTTCTCATCCGCGGAGAACCGGCGGATCGGAGCCATTGCAGCAAGACGGAGCAAGGCCTAGGAAGGAGGAGAAGCAGAGGGATAGACTGGAAGGGTGCACGCCGTTCCGTACTTATAGCCGGCGAAGGCCAACCATTGACCACCACGATCACAGGTAATCATCACCCGCTTTGCATGTATGGACTTGTCGAATCCGTGCAGTTACCAAGGCATCGTGGGGAAGCGGAGGCGCCCACGTCCAATCAACCGCCACGTGGCGCCCAAGGCCGCAGGCTGTTAGGGCCCGCGACGCTTCGCACTTGCCCTTTCGCCTCTCTGCTCGGCCAAGTCCGGGCGCGTCGTGGGCCCGGGGGCTACTATCGGCGTTCTGGGAATGGGGGTCCCCAGACTTGCCTGCCTGCGGCCTGCGGCGTGGCTCAAGGAAGGCCCAGCACAGCCCATCTTCATCAACACAAACTAAAGACCCTCACGAGGGGCAAGCCTCGCGGGGCGGACGACCAGGAGCTTCCTCAGGCACGGCCTCGTCAGGCTGGCTCACGAGGAGGCGGAGAGTTCAAGGTGGGGTACCTCACGAGGTGCCCATGACGCAAGCCATGACGACCAAGGGCGCCAGTCGGGCGCCAGCCCGCGCAGTGTCCTCCTTTCCTCTTTGGTGCAAAGGGAGCAAGCGCAGGCGAGAGCATCAAGCAAAGGCATCCGTTTCGGTGCAACAAGACCAAGACCAGCCCAACGGCCGGAAGGAAGTCATTGTGGAGCCCAAGCAGGCGTCACCACCAGAGCCTTTGACAGGCGAGGACCAACTTTAGTCAGGATAAGTGTACCCGCTGTTCCCCTTCAAAATGGCCAATTGTTGGCGCCCTTCTCGCTCAATATTTGGGAAGAGGCACAGGGCCTTTGCCTATAAATAGGACTAGCCACCCCCAGGGTAGGGCATCCTGGATCGGGGCCTGACCTAGCAATTAGGATCCTCACCAAGAAACCAGTAGATAGAGCGATTGAACTCCTCCTAGCAGTTCGTCGCACCAGCCAAGAACAGACCCTCGCGAGGCTGTTCTTCCTTGTATTGTTCATCATCAGCCCAAGAGGCAATCCACCACACCACACACTGGAGTAGGGTATTACACCACAATGGTGGCCCGAACCAGTATAAATCTTGTGTCTCTTGTGTTGTTCTGTTTGGTAGTTTAGGTCCTAGCGATTCGGCGAGGAACAGGCAGGCAGAGGGTTGAATCCCCGCGCGCACCCCAGTGTTCGAACCTCAAGGGTCTGCCAGAACCCAAAAACCGACAATGTGTACGTGCCAGTGTTGCACGCCTGCATGTGTGCATGTGTTTGTTATGTGTACGTGTCAGTGTTGCACGCCTGCATGCGTGCGTGTCTTGCGTGCGTGCGTGTGTACGTGCAGGGTGAGGCTACACGTCAGTCGACTGACTTTTTCATCTCTGGTCATTAGATTTTCCAGCCGTTGGATACGAAATCAAGGGCCTGCAGTTTATCATCAAACTCCACCCCCCTGAGCCGCCAGCCACCACCGGCCGAACCGCCGGCCCCCGCCTCCCGCGGCCGGCCCGCGCTGCCACGCCACCCAACCCG
>NC_041381.1:358955901-359182753 GCF_002162155.2 Triticum dicoccoides | reverse complement strand
CAATCAACGCTCCCCCCCCCACCGCTGGTGACTGCCAACCAGAGGTCTCACGACTTCGAATACCCACCGACCACTAATTTATTATCATTTCTGCCCTTCATATACGCGCTGACAGGTGGGCCCTATGGTAATGTGCACTGCTTAATGTCGACCGTTTGACTAGTCAATTGATCGTGTCATCAACAAATTACGGAGCTGTATGTTGAGCCAATGACCGTATGATCACCCTAAAATGTATTTTATTAACACAGTACAGACTCAAACTATCATTACCTTCTTTCATATACGGGCTGACAGGTGGGTCCCACGGTTACGGGCCCCCATGGTGCAACACTAGTTGCGCCATGTGGAACGTTTGACTGGTCAATTGATTGTGTCATCAACAAAATACAGAGTTGTACGGGTGAGCCAGTGACCGTATAATCATGACATGTATTTTTTTAACACAGTACAGACGCAAGGGCTCATATATACGCGCAAGCACTCACCGCTATAAGCGCACACACGCAGACCCTACCCCTATGAGCACCTTCGGGAGAGTGAGCCAACATATGATCTTGAGATTTTACGAAGTCACCATAGGTGCCTCATAGTCGAGTGGAACGTCTCCTCCCACTGGACGCACATCGCTAGAAAATACTGAAATTAACACAGGATAAATGCAAGCATCGGTACTTTAACCCTTGTGGGCTCGAGAAACCACTGTCCTCCTAACCATCCAACCACATGTTGGTTAGCACAACAAAATGTATGTGGTGACCGTGATGAGCTTATTCTGAAGTCTAGTGACCATATCATGCTTTCGCTTCAAATACAATGACCGTAAGTGTCATCAACAAAAAACAGAGCACGCATCAAATGCAAAGTCCGTCAGTGTCATCAAGAAAATACGGAGACATATCGTGAGCTAGATACCGTATGATCACCACGAGAATGTATATGGTGACCGTAATGAGCATATTCTGAAGTCCAGTGACCGTATAGTGCTTTAGCTTGAAATCCATTGACCGTCACGGGTGAATGTGTCGTGGGCATGCATACTTTTAGAGGGCCGAGAGATAGTTTGTGTGCGTACGTGAAAGTGGTTTAGAAAGAGGGGGTGTCCGGTGGAGACAAGGAGAGATATGCCCTTCGTTTCTCTTTCCCGTGACTAATATTTTAGGAGAATGTATAAACATTCACAATGCAGAACAAATATTTTTTGGATGCACCATGCAATTAACTTTCATGTATAACATTGTATTATTGTATATGCTTATTTTCTTAGTGGCCGATTGCGTGTGTGGTGTGGTGGGCACATCATTTCTAGTTGTGGTGGGTCAACATGACGACTCATGGGTCGGTTCCATCCTGCACCACATATAGGTTGGACCGAGATGCGTTATACGAAGATTCATGTGGAGGACTCGGCGTACAACACGAAGCTACCAGAGTCGCGGAGGACTCTATCCCCACTGGTGATAAGCTGACTATATATGGTTTGTAACCCTAGGCCCCCAGTATGTTATAGAAGCTTGGGGGATAGTTCATACATAGTATATACACACACGCACAATGCTTGGTATTCACGTGTACTTTGTACACACCCCTATCACTAATATACAGTAACAGGAGTAGGCTTTTTCCTCAACTACAAGGGTCCGAACTAGGGTAAAACTTTGCCTCGTATTACCATCCAGCCTAACAGTTAGGGATATCCTACCGAATGATATGATGGAATCATATCTGCCAACTACTAAGAGAGAGGTGTGTCTGGGGGGGGGGCAATGTGTGCGAGAGAGGCCTAAAGATAATGTGCGTGGGGGAGACACGTAGGCACAAATATGTGCGTATAGAGGGCTAGTAGATACCGTGCGTCTGTATATATGCATGTGAGAGAAATAGTGTTTTCCAACTGAGATTAGTGAAAAGAGTGGTACATAGTAGTCCGAAAGAGAGAGAGAGAGAGAGAGAGAGAGAGAGAGATACAGAGAGAGCATGTCCGTGAGACACCCCGACACCCCGAGAGAGATTGTGAGCATGTGTGAAAGAGAAATGCCGATGCATATAAAGTGTGTGCACTTATGCGTTAGATAGAGAGATATATAGCGCGTTTGTGAGAACGGGTTGAGGCATAGTGCATCTACATGTAAAAGGTGGTTCTACGCATTAAATTAAAATATAAATGACATTATTATTTTTGGATGAGATCATGAATTTTGCAAATTGCGTATGGACGAAATTCGGTCTATCAGACACCCATACTCTATTGAGTTCTAGCATGTGCATGTGTCTATTTCATATTATCGATCCATAGAGTGAGAGCGGTTTGAAATATAGGCAATGGATGCTTTTGCAATTCATATATAAACATTAATTAGTGCACTCCATGTTGTTAGTGTGAAGCACTTTATACATTTGTCACTTGCATGGATACATTCCAAACTGCTAGCTACGAAATAGAATACATGTCGAATTCAACATAAAGGGGGTTTCGAAGATTCGAATTCATAGGAAGTGCATTCATCTATTTGAACCCGAGATAATGGCATTTGTAAATCATATGTAAAAGGGGGCATCAATCTTTGTTGTGCGTTTGAACATGCAATATATATTCATACGCATGTCTAACTTTTTTTGCAACCAAGGAGATTATATCTGGAACCATGCATGAACTGAGGTAAGTTGCATATTTTTTAATATATACTCGTGTACAATGTATATTCAAATGTACCCCCTCCATTCCAAAATAATCGTAGCTTTAGGATTTTCAAGAGTAAAGATTTGTGAAGTTTGACAAATCCTGAAAGTTCAATTCAAGACAACCGAAAATGTTAATGCTTCTGCTCCCAAATATTGAACGAAGCGCCAAATAGGCCTTTAGTCACCCGAAACCACGCGAGACTAATGTTTGGTTGTAGGGAATTACTGTCCTGACTCTGGCCCCTGTAGCCTATCGGCCCGATGTCCAAAGGTCTAAACCGGGGTAGGTTTGTAACTTCACCAAGACGCCAGTCTCAACCGCCTCCGAGAAGCATTCATACGTCGTGGGCGCCAAAACACCCATGTGCTCGGCCGAAATCTATACCACCCACATTTGGGACACCTGAGATTACTGTCCTACCCCCAACCCGCAATATGTCCGAAATTTTAGATGGGGGCAAAGTTTGTAACTTTCCCCAAATTTCAAACAAGCACGTCTCAAACCGAAACATTGTTCCCCCTTAGTTCCGAGCCTCCCTCCGTTTTCCTATTCATACTCCATGGGCGCCAAAACGCCCTCTCCACCAGTCGCGAAACCCCAGCCTCCTGCGTCCTCCACCCCATAGCGCCCAATCAACCGCCGCCCTCCTCCATCACGCCAGAGCCGGTACCCCGACGTCGTCGTCCAACGCAACCGCAACCGCAATGCCCTCAAGGACTTAGCAGCTGAAGCCAAGGCAGAGATGCCTCCATGACACCGACGCCGACGTGCGCTATACCAGAACCACTCCGACCATGCCGTCCTGCGCCTCACTGTTGCCGCTCCACTGTCGCGACCGTCCACCGCACCGGAGTTGTTCCCGCTACGCCGTCGTTAGCCGCCTCGGATCTGGTTCCCCGCCGCCGACAGACGGCCACCGCACCACACTCAACAACTTGGCCATGGGTTCGTCTAAGGCTCGACCATCCTCCACAACTTCTCATTTCTAGCGAACCACAAGAATATCGTTGGAAAAACAGAAGGAGGACATAGCACTACTCCTCTTCCCTTATTCGTGCAAATCTTACGTCTCTACTCACAACGTATTCATCCCACGAAAGAAACTAGTTGAGCACTTCTTACTGCATCTTCTTCGTGATACTAAATGCACAAGGTTTCCTCCCTTTACTATTTCACCTTTGCTAGAGGTCAGTAGCCCGCTTGGATTTCAATTCAGGATCAGTCGAACCGCAATTAAAAGAAGCAGCACCTGCTTAGGCACGCAGAGCACCTAGTCCGCATGTTCATCGGGAAGCGGTGCATCAGTGTCTATCATAGGGGTGTGGGGTGCAGGAGCTGCTTGTGCCCGATCTGGAGGTCGGCGGGACTTGAATGGATGGCTGGGGCGGTGCCAAGCACGATGGTGCGGTGAGGTCGAGGGGAGGGCGCAGGCAGGGGACTAGGCTGGTGGTCGCTAGCATTTCGAGGAAGATCGTCAACACTAACTGGCTGGAGGTAGATGAAGGCGATCTGCCCATTCTTTGTACATCGGACGGTGCAAAAAAATGAACCGGCCTATTTGTTTTCAGTCGAGTATTATTTTCATAGAATCCTATAGTAATTTAGTGTGCCATGCATGTTGTAGAGCTATCATATGTCTCCCGTCATTTATTTCTCACGGACCTGCTATCTGCTACCTTTACACTGTACAAATTGTGCACACACTTCACCCATACTCACACTATTGTTTTTTTATGCATGGGTATTTCAGACTCTGACGCAGTGTTGATGAATCCAGAAAAGAAAAGACAGAAGTCGCTCAAGTGTAATTCGAAGATAAGCACTAAGCGTTTCAGCATTCTAAAGGGTGTAGTGTCAGCAGTTGGAGACAGTAAACGTAGCTCTGCAGTTGATGATCTCAATTGCCACACACAACCATCCCAGGTGCTTGTTTTAACTTCGCGCTATCAAATGTGGTTGCATGTTTCATATGGTGTCTAGCTTGTATTGCTTCCAATTTGGTTAAATTGCATCTTCTTACTTTACACATTATACCTTTGATAATGACATGCCTTCCTGTTTTTGATACATACTACATATGTCTATTAACCATGTTCGTACATCAAACTAATGCTCTTTTGTATCCCTCGTCAACCACTTATGATGAGACAGTCACTCTAGTGGGTTATTGTGAGACGCCCTACTCATTTAAAGAGTGCACTGTCATCCTCCCCACATGATTCTCAAGAAACAGCAAGGCTAAATGAAGATAGTCAACGTAGCTCTCTAGTTGATCACCCCAATTCCCCCACACCACCATCGCAGGTGCTTGCTCTTACTTGGTAGTGTGATATGTGGTTGCATGTTGCATATGGTGTCTACCTTGTAATGCTTCTAATTAGGGTAAATTGCATATGCTTAGTTAACACATTATACCTTTGAATATAACATGTCGTCCTGTTTTTGGTACATACTATGTCTTTCTATTAACCATGTTCTTACATCAAACTAATTTTCTTGTGTATCCCTCATAAATCACTTCTGACGATACACCTTCAAGTTGACAGTGTAATATTAGTTGCATCTTGCATATCATTTCAAACATGTATTGCCTCTAATTTGTTGAAGTGCCACTTATAATGAGACACATCTAACTTGGTAGAGTGATTTTGGTTGGATCTTTCATATGGTGTCTAGATTGCATTGCTTCCAATTTGTTGAAATGCCTTCTGCTTAGCGTTTATCATACATATTCCATCCTCCTACAATGTGGTTGCCATACATAAAAGTTGTGTTCGTCAGTATCATGCATCAACGAATTTGGAAGTGCGAATTTCATTCATTTTTCTTGTGTGTTTACTTGGCAAGGCAAAATCTAAAAGGACGAAGGCACGGAATGATGGTGGTCCTCTGGAGCAACCGAAACAGATGATCTCTGCATATTCTCCTGCTACTCGTACTGCAGTGCTAGTTCCAAATCTCATCTCCCCTACTCCACAACCCAAGGTGCTTGCTATAACATGGCAGTGTGATATCTAGTTGCATGTTGCATATGGTGCCTAGCTTGTATTGCTCCTAATTTGTTAAATTGCATATCCTTAGCTTACACATTATACATGTGAATATGACACGCCATCCTGTTTTTGCTACATACTACATCTGCCTATCACACCATGTTCTTACATCAAACTACTGTTCTTGTGTATCCTGCATCTATCGCTTATGATGAGACAGTCACGGACGCGCTACTCTTATAAAGAATGCAATTTCATCCTCTCCACATGATTCTCAAGAAACAGCAAGCCTAAATGAAGATATTGAACATAGCTCTGTACTTGAAGACCGCACTTCCCCTACACCACCATCACAGGTGCTTGCTCTAACTTCGCAGTGTGATATGTGGTTGCAGGTTGCATATGGTGTCTAGCTTGTAATGCTTCTAATCAGGGTAAATTGCATCTGCTTAGTTTACACATTATACCTGTGAATATGACATGCCTTCCTATTTTTGGTACACACTACATCTATGTGTTAACCTTTGTTCTTACATGAAACTACCTCTCTTCTATATCCTGCATCAATCACTTAC
The DNA here is from genome assembly GCF_002162155.2 of Triticum dicoccoides. Classification (NCBI taxonomy): domain Eukaryota; kingdom Viridiplantae; phylum Streptophyta; class Magnoliopsida; order Poales; family Poaceae; genus Triticum; species Triticum dicoccoides. The sequence continues at coordinate 359,176,502 of NC_041381.1, read as the reverse complement.
GATGAGTCACCTTTATTCGTTGCATATTGCATATTATTTCTAGCATGTTGCCATGTATTGCTTCTAATTTGGTCAAATACATTTGTTAGGGCACCCTTTTAATTTGGCAGAGTGATATTGGTTTCATCTTTCATATGGTTTCTAGCTTGCATTGATTCTAACAAGTTCAAGCACCTTGTGCTTAGTTTACACTTTGTACATCATACATGTCAATATGTCACACCGTCCTGTATTTCATACATATTCCATCCTCCTATCATGCGGCTGCCTTACATGAAAGTAGTGTTCGTCAGTATCATGCAATAATGAGTTCTAAAGAACAAATTTTATTCCTTTTTCTTGTGGGTTTGACTTGACAAGGCAAAATCAAGAAAGAGCAAGGAAAAGAGTAAGGAAGGCGATGATGGTGGTCCTCTTGAGCAACGTAAACGGAGCATCTGTACCGATTCTCCTTGTACTGATGGTCCATTACAAGGTCCAAGTATCCGCTCCCCTACTCCACCATCCAAGGTGCTTGCTCTAACTTGGCAGTGTGATATCCGGTTGCATGTTGCATATGGTGTCTAGCTTGTATTTCTCCTAATTAGTGTAAACTGCATCTGCTTAGCTTACACATGATATGTGTGAATATGACACGCTTTCCTGTTTTTGGTACATACTATATCTGTCTATCACACCATGTTCTTACATGAAACTACTCTTCTTGTGTATCCTGCATCAGTCACTTATGATGGGACACCTTTAAGTTGGTAGTGTGATATTGGTTTGCGTCTTGAATATGATTTCTAGCATGTATTGCTTCTAGTTTGATGAATGCCACCTATGACGAGATAGTTTTAACTTGGCAGAGTGATATTGATTGCACCTTCCATATGGTGTCTAGTTTGCAGTGCTTCTAATTTGTTGAAGTGCCTTCTGCTTAGTTACCACATCATAGGTGTGAATATGTCAAGCCGTCCATTTTTAGTACATATTCCATCCTCATATCATGACTTTGCCTTTCATCAGAGTAGTGTTCATCAGTATCATGCATGAATGAGTTATGAAGAGCGAATTATATTCCTTTTTCTTGTCAGTTTTACCTCACAATGCAAAATCAATAAAGCTAAAGGAAATTGGCAAGGCATTGTATGATGGTGGTCCTTCTGAGCAACTGAAATAGAGGTTCTCTACAGATTCTACTCCGCCATCCTCCCAACAAGATTCGTAAGACAACGCAAGGCTAGACAGTCAACGCAGCTGTGTAGATGATGAGCACATCTCCCCTACTCCACCATCACAGGTGCTTACTCTAACTTGGCATTATTATATGTCGTTGCATGTTGCGTATGATGCCCATCTTGTATTGCTTCTAACTTTGTTGAATTGCATCTGCTTACTTTACACATAATGCCTGTGAATATGAAATGTGTTCCTGTTTCTAGAACATACTATATCTGATCACACGATGTTCTTACATCAGACTACTGTTCTTGCATATCCCGCATCAGTCACTTATGATAAGGCACCTTTAAGTCGCTACTGTGATATTGGTTGTGTCTTGCATATGATTTCTAGCATGTACTGCTTCTAATTTGTTGAAACGCCATACAGTTTGAAAATGGCAAAGTGATATTGGTTGCATCTTTCATATGGTGTCTAGCTTGCAGTGCTTCTAATTTGTTGAAATGCCTTCTGCTTAGTTACCACATCATAGGTGCGAATATGTCATGCCATCCTGTTTTTCATACATATTCCATCCTCGCATCATGTGTTGCCTTTCATCCGAGTAGTGTTCGTCAGTATCATGCATGAATGAGTTTTGAAGAGCGAATTTTATTCCTTTTTCTTATCAGTTTGACTTCACAATGCAAAATCATTATAGTTGAAGGAAATTAGTCTAGCAGTGGATGATGGTGGTCCTTCGAAGCTACTCAAACAGGGGGTCTCTACAGATTCTACTCCTCCATCCTCCCAATAAGATTCGCAAGACAACACAAGGCTGGACAGTCAACGTAGATGTGTAGATGATGAGCACATCTCCCCTACTCCACCATCACAGGTGCTTGCTCTAATTTGGCACTATTATATGTGGTTGCATGTTGCGTATGATGTCTAGCTTGTATTGCTTCTAACTTTGTTGAATTGCATCTGCTTACTTTACACATAATGCCTGTGAATATGACACATGTTCTTGTTTCTAGAACATACGTGTACAAGATGAGCACATCTACCCTACTCCACCATCATAGGTGCTTGCTCTAACTTGGAACTGTTATATGTGGTTGCCTTTTCCATATGATGTCTAGTTTGTATTGCTTCTGATTATGTTGAATTGCATCTGCGTAGCTTACAACTTATACCTGCAATGATCGCTTACCCATAAGACACATTTAACTTGGGACTGTGATGTAGGTTGCATCTTGCATTGTCTTCTAGCTTGTACTGCTTCTAATTTCTTGAAATGGCACTTACGACGAGACACTTTTTACCTGATAGAGTGATATTGGTTGCATGTTCATATGGTGTCTAGCTTTCATTTCTTCTAATTTTGTTGAAATGCCTTCCGCTTACTGTTTTTTCATACATATTCCATCCTCCTATCGTACGTGTGAATATGAAACGCTGTCTTTTTTTGTATATATTCCATCCTCCTATCCTGCGCTTGCCGTACATCAAAGTAGTGTTCGTCTGTATCATGCATCAACCAGTTACGCAGAGCTAATTTTATTCATCTTCTTGTGGTTTTGACTTCATAAGGCAATATCAGAAAATAGGAAGGAAAAGAGTAAGTTAGGGGATGTTGGTGGTCCTCCGCACCGACGCAAGCGGAGACTCTCTAGATTTGCCACTGCTACTGCTAATGAAGTTGAAGTCCCAAGTCTACATGATAAGTTCATCTCCCATACTCCACCATCGTAGGTGCTTGCTCTAAGTTGATAGTGTGATAATTGGTTTCATGTTGCATATGTTGTATAGCATGTATTTCTTCTATTCTGATTAAATTTCACCTGCTGAGTTTATACGTTATACATGTGCATACGACATGGCTTTCTGTGTCTAGAATACACTGCATCTATCTATCATACCATGTTCTTACATCGAAGTACTGCTGTTGTGTATCCCGCATCAGTCACTCATGATTGGACGTTTTTAAAATGACAGTTTGATAGTGGTTGCATCTTCATTGATTTCTATGTTGTACTGCTTCTAATTTTTCGAATTGCCACTTATGACAAGACACTTTTAACTTGGCAGAGTAATATTGGTTGCATCTTTCATATGGTGTCTAGCTTGCATTACTTCTATTTTCTTGAAAATCCTTCAGCTTAGTTTACACATTGTAGCTGTGAATATGTCATGCGGTCCTGTTTTTCTTACATATTCCATCCTCATACGGTTGTCTTACATCAAAGTATTGTTTGTCTATATCATGCATCAATGAGTTCTGAAGAGCGATTTTATTCTTTATTTGTGGGTACGGCTTGACATGGCAAAGTCAAAAAAGAGCAAGGAAAATAATATAGTAGGGAGTGGTGTTACTCGCCGAGTGAAACGGAAAAGGATCTGCCGTCGAGATTCCGCTGGTACTTATAGTGTAGTAGAAGGTCCAAGGCCACCGGCTAAATCTACATACACAGTATCACCTGCTCCACCAGCTGCAGCATCCGCTTCAACTGTACCAGCATCTCAACTAGTTACTCGTTCGTTTGCTCCAGAACTGGCCAGTTCCCAAGCTGCTTTCACACCTAACACTACTTCTGAAGCACTGCTGACACAACAGGACTTGGCAAGATCAGATGAACCTCATGAGCATCAACACCAAGACGGTACCTGACCGAGTCAAGTTGCAGTTGCATGCTCCTTTATATGTACTCTCACAGTTTGATGTACACTTTTCATATTCGTTGTTGAACTAGCACCACGGCGCAAGCGGAAACAGACACCAAGGATAATGCTTGACAGATTAACAAAATCTGAAGGAGGAAGAATGGAGATCAATTTTGAGGCAGGTTTAAAAAGGCCACGTGATGCTATAGAGTCAGCCAAGTTAGTATCAGAGGCAGACGTTGCCGTTAGGTGTCATGCACATATCCTCCCAACGTGGATCCAATACAGGAATGAGAAAGACAATACCCAGTTTAACACCTTCCTTGACCATTTATCTGTAAGTAATGTTATTCATCGCAATTAGTAATATTGTCTTGCTCTGTCCCATACTTTCTAGCTTCCTCCTAATAAGACTCACATTCTTTTTTCAACAGATGATGTTCAAGTTGGATCCGAAAGATGAGGCAACTAAACAAGAATGCACTCATGTTTTTCAGTCTGCTCTGCAACAATATCGGTACCACTTTAGAAAATCTCACTTTGAAGGCAAGGCTAATAGCGAAATCGCCCAAACATCTCCAGTGGAATATCTTACAAATGAAGATTGGACAGCGCTCGTTAAACACTGGTCTAATCCAAAGTATCAGGTAGGCTATATGTATTTGACCAGACCACATATTGAAGTTGTATTTATGTATGTGCCTTACAAGTGTATCTTCTTCTAGGCTAATTGTTTGAAGAACAAAACCAACTGTTCTAAAGTGAAATTCCAACAGACAACAGGATCTCGTAGCTATATTGCACACTGCGAGGCTCTTGTAAATAGCTGCTACTTCCTTCTTTTTTCTGTGCCATATTATCGTATCTATATTGACTTGTTCCAAATACAGAGGAAATCCCGTGCGGACCAAAAAAACCTGAACCGAATGCAGTGCAAATCTTCAAGGATTGCCACACCAGCAAGATGTAGGGCATGAGCACACCAGTTCAAGCTGATGTTGTAAGTCCTTACTCCTCCTGCCTTTGAACTGATTGGTACTGTGATGTGTTCATTTAACTACTTGGTTTGCAGCCAATGTCAGTTACTTTGTTCACTTTTATACACAGTTGTCTTAACGTATCATTTCACCTTACATGGTTTAAAAGAGATGAAGGATATTCTTTTGTTCTTGATCTGTAATCTAGTTGTTATGTTCACGTGCGCACACAATGATAAAATAGTCTGTTTGTTTTATATCTGTTTGCCCATGATATGAATGATGTCATACTATGTTCATCCTACTTTAAACCATGTCTCTTTATCCTTAGTTGTCAACGAATGTGAGGAAATAGACAATATAGTAGGCATGCTACATGGACATATGTTCCGAAAGTGATTTTATTATGTAGTTGGCACTACAATACATGCTAATGTATTACAGTAGTTCACAAAAATAAGTTATGTATAAACATGTAACCTACTTTGTTTGTTTTTGTCTCATTAGTAACTTATCTGGTACACTAATCTACAAATTCAAACTTTCAGGAAGCTATGGAACAAATGATTGAACAGCCACAACCACCTGAACGTGACGAGGCTACCACTGGCACAATGTCACCTCTTGCTGCAGTGCGTCAGTATCTCTCCACTAACAGTGCAAAAAGCACCTTCCTGCATAATTCTGGGTTGGTTGTCAAGGTAACCTCGTCCAAATCGCCTACTAAACAAAATCTTCGTGCTAGACAGAGTGATATATCTGTGCTACAGACACAAGTCCAATCCCTAATGGACGTCGTTTTGGAAAGAAGAATAGTGGTTGGAAAATGTCGTCAAGATATGAATGGTTTTGAAACCAGACTATCAGACATTCGCTTCGTTGTTCAAGAGCAATGGTGGAAAAAAGGTGAAGATCGTGCTGCACCATTAGATTCTACAGCCTGAAACATTAGCACTCAGGAATGATCTATGCTTCTATACATCTGATGGTGCTTTTATCTGCAAGGACTGTAAATTTTATGCCAACAGGCCTTTTGTTGTATTGTTGGAATTTATTTTGTTGTGATACAGCATTTATGATGCTGCCAAAGGCTGCAGTAATTACGACGCTATTTTTGTATATTGTAGGTTTATCTTAGTAATGTATTCGGCCGAAAGCTTCGTAGGAGCCCAACATGCCAGCATTCATCGGTCCCATTCCAATTGGGCTAAAAACGATTATGGGCGGAAATTTGCATGTAGCACACTAAAAATATCTGGGCCTAAGTCAGCATAAGCTTCCATATTTTTCTGGTAGGCCTGTGCCCATAGTGGGCCCTTAACACGCCTAAACATAATTTGGGCCCTCAGTAACAATAGGCCGTTTACAGGTGTAAATATCTCGAGCCCATAAAAAACATGGGCCTTTAATAGACCAAAAGTGAGATTGGGCCCTGATTGTGCCAAATAACCCACTGGTCTTAGCAGGCCGAAATGGTGGCCCATTTACGATGCAGATCTTTGACAGGCCAAAATTCAGACGGGCCGTAAATGCGCCGACCTAATACATGGGCCTTTAACAGGCCGGAACTTCGGTCGGGCTAGATTATCGTCATTTTTATATGGGCTGTTAATGGGCCCGATTTGACGTTGGGCCACATATGGCCCATGGTTTTCATCCGGCGTTAACAGGCCAAAAACCACAACAGGCGAAAGTGGCCCAAATCTATAGTGGGCCTCTAACAGACCGAATGTCAGACATGGCCGAATATGACCCAAATCCTTCACGGTCGTTTATGGGCCGAAAGTTTCAATGGCCTATAAATGGGCCCAAATGAAGCAGGACCTTTAACAGGACGGAAATACATCGGGCCGTAATTCGGCCCAAATACTTAGCGGACTGTTAACGGGCCAGAAGTGACCATGGGCCGCGATGATGACAAGTTTAGTAAAGGCCGTTGATGGGCTGATTTGACACTAACCGTACGGGTCTTAACAGAGAATGTTGGGCCTTTAGCTGGGCCGGCCCATTATGGTCTGCAAAATCTTGTGGGCCTTTAGCTGGGCAGGCCCATTGTGGTCCGCTAAATCTTGTGGGCCTTTAGCTGGGCTGACCCATTATGGTCTACAAAATCTTGTGGGCCTTTAGCTGGGCCGGCCCATTATGGTCCGCTAAATCTTATGGGCCTTCAGTTGGGCGGGCCCATTTAAACTTTATGGGCCACTTTTGGGCCATCCACATGTCAACATATCATAGGCCCATCTCGACCATTGTATGAGTGACACATGTGCCAATGTGGAGCTGACGCGTGGTTGCGTCGGCCAATGAGAATTTTATACGTGGGAAATCGGCATTGGTCATGGCTGTTAGCGGGTTATCGGATCCAAAACCGGACTCGACAGCTTAAAGGCGCTTAACGGCATCCCGTTAGGGTGGAAGCCACGTGTCGGTCACCCTTGACGAAAGCACTTCAATGACGCGTGATTTATCGTCATGGAAGTGGAAACTTTCATGATGATAATTTTGGTAATGTCGTGGAACACTTCTACGACAACACAGGTATGACTGTCTTGATTCTGTCATAAAATCGTCATTGATGTACATGCAAGACAAAAAACGCGACCTACTGTGACAAACACGTATCATCACGGAAGTGTATTTTTTTGTAGTGTTACCATTGTCGTCAGGGCTGAGATGACTTTTGGTTGGCATTGGCGTCGTGTACCCTTTGAAGTCTTGCATTCCAAACTTTTTCAGGCAATCTTTGAGGTACTTTTCTTGCGATATGAAGATGGCATTGCGCTGTTGACGGATTTGAAGACCAAGGAAGAATTTCAGCTCCCCCATCATGGACATCTGATATAGCTCTTGCATCATCTAACCAAACTTGTCACTATATCTCTTATCCGTGCATCCGAAGATAATGCCATCCACGTATATTGGACACACAAATAGTTCACCATCATATGTCTTCGTGAAGAGAGTTGGATCTAGTGAACCATGTTTGAAGCCTTTGCTCTTCAGGAATTCCTTGAGTGTGTCATACCAAGCGCGAGGTGCTTGTTTGAGGCCATACAGTGCCTTGTTGAGCTTGTACACCATATCAAGATGCTTAGGATCTTCAAAACCAGGCGGTTGAGCGACATACACTTCTTCTTCGATTTTGCTATTGAGAAAGGCACTCTTCACATCCATATGGTACAGAAGAATGTTGTGATGGTTGGCATAAGCCAGCAGTATGCGAATGGCTTCAAGCCACACCACAGGAGCAAAGGTTTCATCAAAGTCTATTCCTTCCACTTGTGTGTAACCTTTAGCAATGAGGCGAGCTTTGTTTCTGACAACTTGTCCAAGTTCATCTTGCTTGTTGCGGTAGATCCATTTCATGCGAATGACATTGTGCTTGCGAGGATCGGGACGTTTGACAAGCTCCCAGACATTATTCGGCTCAAAATGTTGAAGCTCTTCTTTCATAGCTTGAATCCATTCAGGTTCCATGAAGGCTTCTTCGACTTTCTTGGGTTGAGATATAGAGACAAAGGCAAAGTGACCACAGAAGTTTGCTAGTTGTGTAGCTCCTGGTCAAGTGAGAGGGCCAGGAGTGTTGATGCTATCAATGATCTTCTCACTCTGGACTTCATTTGCAACCCTAGGATGAGTTGGACGAAGATTTTGATCTGACTGACTGTTGTTTTCATCTTCAACATTTGCTTCGGACAGAGCATTCTCTTCAGGTTGATTAGGTGCAGAAATGATAATCTCATCCTCAACTTGTTCCTATGTGGGTATGATTTCTCCAGTACCCATCAACTTCATAGCTTCACCTGGTGTAGCTTCATCTAGCACATTTGGCAGGTGCTCTCTTTGCGACCCATTAGTCTCATTGAATCGCACATCTACAGTTTCAACCACTTTATAGTGAAAGAGGTTGAAGACTCTATAGGTGTGCGAGTACTTTCCGTAACCAAGCATAAAAACTGCATGTGCTTTCGGTGCGAATTTAGACGTGTGATGTGGATCTTTGATCTAGAACCTAGCACCAAACACTTTGAAGTAACTGACATTTGGCTTCTTACCAGTCAGAAGTTCATAAGATGTCTTTTTGAAGAACTTGTGAAGATATACTATGTTGATGATGTGGCATGCAGTATCAATGGCTTCAAGCCAGAATTTTCTTGGAGTCTTGTACTCATCGAGCATTGTTCGTGCCATCTCAATGAGTGTTCTATTCTTGCGCTCGACGATGCCATTCTGCTGAGGTGTGTATGGAGCAGAGAACTCATGTGTGATGCCCAAAGTATCAAGATAAATGTCGAGGCCAGTGTTCTTGAACTTAGTGCCATTGTAACTCTGGATGTGCTTGATCTTGATTCCATAATTCATCATGGCCCAATTTGCGAAGCGTCCGAAGACATCCTGCACTTCAGTCTTATAGAGAACTATGTGCACCCAGGTGTATCTTGAGTAATCATCAACAATAACGAATCCATAGAGATCTGTAGTAGTAGTAAGGGTAGAGTAGTGAGTAGGGCCAAATAGATCCATGTGAAGCAGCTCGAAGGGGAGTGAGGTAGTCATGATTGTCTTTGAGGGATGCTTGGCTCTAGTCATCTTTCCAGCTTCACGGGCACCACATAGATGATCCTTCTTGAACTTGACGCCCTCGATGCCAATGATGTGCTTCTTCTTCGCGAGAGTGTAAAGGTTTCTCATGCCCACATGTCCTAGCCGTTGATGCCATAGCCAACATTCTGAAAGACTTTGCTAGAAGATATACGGCAAGCTGTGGTCCTACTGAGAAATCTACCATATATAGATCACCTCTTCGATAGCCTTCGAAGACTAGAGATTTGTCAGATTCCATTAGCACAAGACAATGATATTTTCCAAATATCACAATCATGTTTAGATCACAGAGCATTGACACAGACATTAAGTTGTATCCAAGGGATTCAACAAGCATCACTTTATCCATGTGTTCATCCTTTGAGATAGCAACTCTACCAAGACCCAATACCTTGCTTTTACCAGCATCGGCGAACGTGATGTGGCTCTTAGTAGATAGACGTAGGGTTGAATCCATAAGAAGACTTCGATCACCAGTCATGTGGTTGGAGCAGCCGCTGTCCATAATCCATTCAGTGGATTGCGCAGTTGTACTCTACAGTGCAGTTAGTGGGATAGGCTTCACCAAGAGTATTGTGAAGCAGAAACATCTAGCGAACAAGCATATTATCAAAGTTTAAATTCTGGTTAGGCATGATAGGATGCTCGTCGAGGAACCCTGGGACGAAATACATGATAAGACCATTGGAGCATTTTATCTTGCGTCCCACAAGATGTTTTAGGTCTCCAGCATTGTCGTCAGAAGATTTTGCTTTCCGGCTGGAGACCTTACCCTGCAAGAGAAGTTAATTCTTCTTAACCACCCACATCTTCAGGGGTGGCTTAGAAGAAATGAGTCTAAGTGTAGCATCTGAGAACTTTGGCTTGGGAACCCTAGCAAATAGCTTCGCAGGAGGAGAATAATACTCAAAAGAATATGCAGAAAAGTTCTTAGTTTTGTGAACATAGCGGTTAGAGGAAACACGCTCATATTCATGAGTCTCATAGCGATTCTCCTGCAAAACATTGGCGTTAGGGTGACCATGAGGGGTCTTCTATCTATATGAAGCCTTTGGAACATATGACGCCTTTGGTTGGGGGTTTGTCTTCTTCCCAGGTGGTGTCAGGATGACATTCACTGGAAGCTTTTGGGCACCCAGATCTTATTCTGGGGTGACCCGTTCCTGCAGTTAGTACAATGTACCTGGCAAACACTTCACCATTCTTATTCTTAAACAGTTTATAATTTGCATCGAAGGATTCATCAATGACAATTGGGTTAGCACAAGTGAAGCCAGATAAAGTGGATGGGTCCACTGATGGATCCTTAGCAGCAACCCAGGTGGTTTTGTGGTACTGCTCAGGCGTCTAATATGAACCAACAACATTCATTTTCCTCTTGAACCCAACACCCTCTTTCCTAGGGTTTCGGTTCAGAATCTGTTTCTTGAGGACATCACACAAGGTTTGATGCCCTTTGAGGCTTTTGTACATGCTAGTCTCAAGCAATGTCTTCAACCTAGCATTCTCATCAGCAATAGTAGTGGCATCCTCAGTAGAGGGGTTAGTTACCACATCAACAGTTGAAGATATTGCAACATCAGAAGATAATCGTAGGAAAGCTTCACATGAGAGGCTGGGAGAGTTTCATGACGACTTCCAAGATCTTCATACTTAACGCGAAGACTTTTAATGTATTCGATTAAGGATTGAGTTCGATTCATTTCCGCGTCCAACAGGTCATCGCTTTTGTCTAGCAGATTTTGAATATGTCCCATAGCAGTCTATTGCTCAGTTGCTATTTTAGCAAGTGTCTTATAGCTAGGTTTGGAATCACCAGAGGTTACCTTGCCACCATGTGCCATGAGGCAGTAGGTTTGATCAGATGGCTCGGGTTCGAAGGTCATCGTTTTAAGAGATTCTTTGAACTCGCAGAACCACGGGTCTTGACGGGTTCGATGACCCTCATAGACATCAGAAATCCGGTGCCAGATAAGCTTCGCATTGCAAAGATGCATAATGCGCCTGAACTAGCCATTGGATACACAAGAGCATAAGATACCCTTAGCTGTGATATCCAGTCGAGTGTACTTTCGAATGTCGTCAGCATTCACCATCTTGCATAAATCGGTGAGACCAATCTCTGTGATGGTCCACAGTTCACTGTTCATGGCAAGGAGACGCTTCTTCATCATTACCTTCCATTTGGGACACGCAGTGGAGGCTTTGATTATCCCTGCAATCGACATAGCTAAAACTCTACGTGGTTAAACCAAATCACATAGAACAAGGGAGTACCTTGCTCTGATACCAATTGAAAGTGCTAGTTATTGACTACAGGGGGGTGAATAGGCAATTTTTATGAAAGTCTTCAAAACACGGTGGCTTTAAAGACAAACAGGTAAACAGAGCCTATATAGTAAGCAGCGCAATGAAAAGCTACACTAGGCAAGCATTAGTCAAACATACAATATAATGAAAGCACGAAGACTAGCTGCAACTAGGTAGACATGATCAGAAAGGAAGATAGTACGAAGCTAAACAGATATTAGTCTTCATAGAGTGAAGTCAAACAGATCAGACAGGCGAGCAATGACTTCACAAAGACAACTGTAAAGTAAGGAGATTAGAGGATAGAACCAGTAGCTTAATGAAGACAAGGATTTGGTAGACCAGTTCCAGTTGATGTGGCAACTGTACGTCTGGTTAGGGAGGCTGAGATTTAACTCAGAAGACCATGTATTCACCTTATTCTCCTTGAGCTAAGGACACCCAGTCCTCGCCCAATCACTCTGGTAAGTCTTCGAGGTAGACTTCCAAACCTTCACAGACTTCATTCACCGGCAATCCACAATGACTCTTGGATGCTCAGAACACGACGCCTAACCAGATGGAGGATACGCAGTCCTCAAGTGTAACAAGTCTTCAGATCACTCGGACAGAAAGACTTTAGTGATGTCTAACACTCTTTGGCTCTGGGTGTTTTGGGCTTTGTCCTCGCAAGGATTTCTATCTCAAATGCTTCGGAGGTGGGTTGCTCCCAAACGACAAAAGCCGTGCACTAACTCTAAGCAGCCACCAATTTATGGTGTAGGGGGTGGGCTATTTATATCCAGGAGGAAACCTGACCTGATATGTCCGAAATGACCCTGGGTCACTAAGGAACTGACACGTGTCCAACGGTCAGATTTCAAACACACGCGGCAGCTTGGCTTGGGCTACAAGCAAAACTGACTCATCCAGCTCTGGATAAGATTTGCTATCATTTTCTTCACTCAAATACATAGGATTTGGTTGAGCATCGCATCAGTCACTCTGACTTTGTTCACTTGAACCCCACTTAACAGTATGGTGGTTCCTATGACTCAATAAAGAAGAAAAGGAAACTACAAAACAACTATGTCTTCGCACTTCATAGTCTTCAAGTGAATAGCTTCACATGTCATAATCTTCGTCATGAATGTCTTCACAAACCACCATTGTCCAATGTATTCACATATTTTTAGGGGTCATCTCTGGTAGGTTAACCGAATCAATGAGGGACACTACTTGTATGTAACGCCCACGTTGCGGCTATATCTCCCACGTGTCGAGGCATGACTTAGAGGCATAACCGCATTGTGGTTTTGTCGCAAGATGGGTCATCTTCACACAATCCCATGTAGTGAACAAGAAAGGATAAATAGACTTGGCTTACAATCGCCACTTCACACAAAGATCATATAATTCATACATCATTCAGAGTACACACATAGTCCGGCTACGGACAAATCCAAATGAAAAGAAGATAACCCCAAATGCTAGATCCCCGACCATCCCAACTGGGTTCCACTATTGATCATCTGGAAATGAAACATAGTAACAAACAAGGTCCTCATCGAAGCATCACTTGCACTGGCATCATCGGCACCTGCAACTGTTTTGGTAGTATCAGTGAGTCACGAGGACTCGGCAATCTCAAAACCCGCAAGATCAAGACTATTTAAGCTTTATGGGTAGGATGAGGTAATGAAGTGGAGTTGCAGCAAGCGCTAAGAAAGTATGGTGGCTAACATACGAGTACAAGAGTAAGATGAGAAGCTACGCAACGGTCGTGAAGCTACAAGTGATCAAGAAGTGATCCTGAACTACTTACATTCAAACATAACCCAAACCATGTTCACTTCCCGGACTCTGCCAAAAAGAGACCATCACGGCTACACACGCGGTTGATGCATTTTAATTAAGTCAAGTGTCAAGTTCTCTACAACCGGATATTAACAAAATCCCATCTGCCACATAACCAGGGGCACGGCCCTCGAAAGTTCATACCCTACAGGGGTGTCCCAACTTAGCCCATCACAAGCTCTAACGATCAACGAAGGATATTCCTTCTCCTGGAAAGACCCGATCAGACTCGGAATCCCGGTTACAAGACATTTCGGCAATGGTAAAACAAGACCAACAAGACCGCCCGATGTGTCAACAAATCCCGATAGGATTCGCACATATCTCATTCTCAGGGCACACCGGATGGGCAAGACATCGGGTTGGCATAGACCCTGGTTGCCCAGGGGGCGCCGAACATCACCCGGTCTGGACCAGCACTCAGAGGAACACTGGCCCGGGGGGGTAAAATAAAGATGACCCTCGGGGCTGCAACTCCCAAGGGAAAAGTATAGGTGGTAGGCAAATGTTAAAACCAAGGTTGGGCCTTGCTGGAGGAGTTTTATTCAAAGCGAACTGTCAAAGGGATCCCATAACCCCAACCGCGTAAGGAATGCAAAATCAAGGAACATAACATCGGTATGACGGAAACTAGGGCGGCAAGAGTGAAACAAAACACCAGGCATAAGGCCGAGCCTTCCACCCTTTACCAAGTATATAGATGCATTAATTAAAATAAGATATATTGTGATATCCCAACATAATCGTGTTCCAACATGGAGCAATCTTCAACTTCACCTGCAACTAACAACGCTATAAGAGGGGCTGAGCATAAGCGGTAACATAGCCAAACAACGGTTTGCTAGGAAGGTGGGTTAGAGGCTTGACATAGCAATATGGGAGGCATGATAAACAAGTGGTTGGTAGCGCGACATAGCGATAGAAGAAACAACTAGCAAGCAAAGATAGAAGTGATATCGAGGGTAATGGTCATCTTGCCTGAAATCCCGCTAACAAGAAGACCGAAACCATGAAGTAGATGAACCAACGTAGTCAAATGAATCCTCACAAACGCAACGTTACCGGAACTATCAAGGAGAAGCGCAAACGGAAAGAAGCAAACAACATGGTAAACAACCATCACATAAGCATGGCATGATGCAAAATCAAGTATGATGCATGTTCGGTTTAAAGCGGCATGGCATGGCAAAATGCACAAACAATACTACAAATTAAGTGGAGCTCAATATGCAACGAGTTGCATATTGACGAAACACCACATCAATGATTTAGATCTCTCTCGTTTAGGTACACAATAATATTAACTGTTGTTAAACATGGCAAGAGGTGAAACATAAGTAAACTAACTATAGGCAAGTTTATATGAGGCCGGAAACACAAACAACAATTCTGGAAAGTCCCCATGTCATTTAGCAATTTAAAGCAAACAACAATTTTAAGCATTTTAAATGTTGTTATCATGATGCGGATGACAAATACACATTTTATGCAATTTTATGAAAATGTTGACATAAGCATGTTATGAGGCATTTGGTCACCATGGCGGAACAAAAGGGGTGCCGTGGCAACGACAATGGAAATGGTGCTACGGCAACATTCCGATGATCCGACAACTCATCGAGATGTCGGTGCAAAAGAAAGTGTGGATGTGAAAAAATGCAAGTGTGACGGGGAGTGATCCCGGATACCGGGTGTCCCACATGTCGGTGGCATGGAAACAAGGAACGCGCAAGCGACAACTCGGACACGTCGCAAACGTGAGCATTTCATACAACAAAGCATTCGTTCACGGTCATTCATCTCGGTGGTTATACCTTCGAAGCGTGTGTTTCGTAGTGGGTCAAGTCGGTGCAAAGTAGAGGAAGTAGACGTTCTCGTGACGGTCGTAGTGGAAGTAGTTGTACATGGATCTTGTCGGATCCACGGCGACGGTAGTCATACACGGTTCGTAGATGTTCGGGTCGACGGTAGTGGTACACGTTTTGTAGACGAACTTTGACGGAACATGGGTGTCGTGGTACTTGGCGATATCTGGAATGGTCTTGCGTCTTCGTGCGTAGAGGTACTTGGTAGTTTCGTGTAGTTGAACTTGACGAAATGGGTCTCCCCGAGAACTTGGCGCATCCATCAGGGACTTGGTGACACTTGACTTGGGCAAGGGCGACGCTGGAGGCTTGCAGCCGCGGCGACTTGCAAGGAGACCGGCTCCATGGGTGAAGTTCGGACCTTGAGGGGCCACAGGACCATGGCAGGTGGGCCACAAGAACTTGCTGATGGAGGAGGGCACGAGCTTCGTACGGGAGGTGACTGACGCCATGGGGCTCGGCAAGGAAGGCAGGGCCGACGGGGAGGTGCAGAGGCTAGGTGTGGGAGGAGCAGAGGAGGCGAGACGACCATGGCGCGTGGAAGGAGGCCGAGCGCTGCGGGCGCGTGAACGCAGAGAAGAGGAGGCGGGCGCTGACGAGCTCGTGCTCGAGCGCCTGAAGAAGATGGCGCGGCGGTGGAGAAGCAGACGGCAGCGCTGGAAGAAGGCAGCAACGGCAGGCACCGCAGGAGGTCAGGGATAGGGCACCGGCAAGGGACAATTTCTTGTAATGAGAAAAGCGCTCCCGAGGACACATGGGAATTATCGTCAAGCTAGTTTTCATCACACTCATATGATTCGCGTTCGTAACTTTGATAATTCTATATGTGGGTGGACCGGTGCTTCGGTGTTGTCCTTTCTTGGACAAGCATCCCACTTATGATTAACCCCTATTGCAAGCATCCACAACTACAAAAGGCGTATTAAGGTAAACCTAACCATAGCATGAAACTAGTGGATCCAAATCAGCCCCTTACGAAGCAACGTATAAACTAGGGTTTAAGGTTTTGTCACTCTAGCAACCCATCATCTACTTATTACTCCCCAATGCCTTCCTCTAGGCCCAAATAATGGTGAAGTATCATGTAGTCGACGTTCACATAACACCACTAGAGGAGAGACAACATACATCTCATCAAAATATTGAACAAATACCAAATTCACATGACTACTAATAGCAAGACTTCACCCATGTCCTCAGGAACAAACGTAACTACTCACAAAGCATATTCATGTTCATAATCAGAGGAGTATTAATATGCATTAAGGATCTGAACATATGATCTTCCACCAGATAAACCAATTAGCATCAACTACAAGGAGTAATCAACACCACTAGCAACCCACAGTTACCAATTTGTGGTTTTGATACAAGATTGGATACAAGAGACGAACTAGGGTTTGAGAGGAGATGGTGCTAGTGAAGATGTTGATGGAGATTGACCCCCTCCCGGTGAGAGGATCGTTGGTGATGACGATGGTGATTATTTCCCCCTCCCGGAGGGAAGTTTCTCCGGCAGAACAGCTCCGCCGGAGCCCTAGATTGGTTCCGCCAAGGTTCCGCCTCGTGGCGGCGGAGTTTCGTCTCCAAAGCTTGCTTATGATTTTTTCCAGGGTAAAAGCCTTCATATAGCAGAAGATGGGCAATAGAGGGCCACTAGGGGGCCCACGAGGCAGGGGGCGCGCCCCTCGTGGCCATGGTGTGGGCCCCCTCTGGTACTTTCTTCGCTCAATAATTCTTATTAATTCCAAAAATGACTTTCGTGGAGTTTCAGGACTTTTGGAGCTATGCAGAACAGGTTTCCAATATTTGCTCCTTTTTCCAGCCAGAATCCCAGTTGCCGGCATTCTCCCTCTTCATGATAAACCTTGTAAAATAAGATAGAATAGCCATAAGTATTGTGACATAACGTGTAATAACAGCCCATAATGCAATAAATATTGATATAAAAGCATGATGCAAAATGGACGTATCAACTCCCCCAAGCTTAGACCTCGCTTGTCCTCAAGCGGAAGCCAAAATCGAAAAATATGTCCACATGTTTAGAGATAGAGGTGTCGATAAAAATAAAATACGGACATGAGGGCATCATGATCATTCTTATAACAGCTACATATATAGATTTTGTCATATAATTTCTTATGCTCAAGTAACAATCTATTCATAATGTCAAGTATGGTTCAGAAACTTCATTGAGAACTAACAAACTATAACCTCAGTCATTGAAGCAATTGCAATTTATCATAACATCAGGAAGAGTCAAAAATAGAGCTTTTCAGCAAGTCCACATACTCAACTATCATATAGTCTTCTACAATTGCTAACACTCACGCAATACTTATGGTTTTGGAGTTTTAATCGGACATAGAGAAAGATAGGGGCTTATAATTTTGCCTCCCAATGTATTCACCTTTGGGTGATGTCAACAATAATAGTTCATGCTAACTTACATCCAATTGGATATATATATATATATATATATATATATATATATATATATATATATATATATATATATATCAGGATCTTTCCAACACGAGGTGCTTGCCAAAGGATAAAATGAAAAAGGGAAAGGTGAGGATCACCTTGACTCTCGCATAATGTAAAAGATAGGCCCTTCGCGGAGGGAAGCAAAGGTTGTCATGTGCTTTTAAGGTTGGATGCACGAAATCTTAATGCAAAAGAATGTCACTTTATATTGCCACTTGTGATATGAACCTTTATTATGCAGTCTATCACTTTTATTACTTCCATATCACATGATCGTATAAAGCTTATTTTCTCCGCACTAATATTCATACATATTTAGAGAGTATTTTTTATTGCTTGCAACATGACAACTTACTTGAAGGATCTTACTCAATCCATAGGTAGGTATGGTGGACTCTCATGGCAAAAACTAGGTTTAAGGATATTTGGAAGCACAAGTAGTATCTCTACTTGGTGCAAGGAATTTGGCTAGCATGAGGGGGAAAGGCAAGCTCAACATGTTGGACGATCCATGACAATATACTTTAACTAAGATGTGAGGAAACATAACCCATTACGTTGTCTTCCTTGTCCAACATCAACTCTTTATCATGTCATACTTTAATGAGTGCTCACAATCATAAAAGATGTCCAAGATAGTGTATTTATATGTGAAAACCTCTCTTTCTTTATTACTTCCTATTAATTGCAACGATGACCAAAACTATGTTTGTCAACTCTCAACAACTTTTAAGCCTCATACTCTTCATATGGGAAGTCATTACCATCCATAAGATCAATATGAACTCTTTTATTTCTTTTTATTCTTTCTATTTTCTCAAGATCATAGCAAGATAGCAAAGCCCTAGACTCAACACTAATCTTTATTATATATCTCACTAACTCGATTACAAAGAGAGATCACAAAGCAAAACTCAAAACTAATTCATACCAAAACTTTATTCTACTAGACAAGATATTACCAAAAGGATCGAACTAAGAAAAACGGTAAAGATAGGAGTGTGATGGTGATACGATACCACGGCACCTCCCCCAAGCTTGGCAGTTGCCAAGGGGAGTGCCCATACCCATGTGATTATGTCTCCTTCTTCAGAGTTGGTGTTGTGATCTTCTTGGCGATGATGCCCCTAAGGATACGATTCTCCTCCTCGAGCTTATTAACCTGTTGCTTGAGGTCCATATTTTCCTTGCGGAGGTTGCCTGTGATGGCTAAAGCTCCTTTTACCCAAGGATGCTGCATAGCTTCTGGAGAACAAGTGACACTCTTTTTCATATTTTCATAAGAAAGAAATTTACATTGGAAGGGATGACCAAGTTTGGGATAGCTAAGCTCTGTAGTTCCCCCGTCATGAATCCTTCTTGGAAGCGAGAGGTAACTTCTTGATCCTCCTCCATGGAATATATCCTTTTCAAGTTGGCCTCCATCTCATCCTCCGTTGATGGCCCAAAGTGATAAGCATCATTGTTTGCTCATTAACCTGGTGTCGGGTGAGACACCCGACTCTCCCCGACTAACTCTTGAGAAGACATATTGTTCTAAATCTGCGATAGAAACAGCTCGGAACAAAGACAGAAGATTTTTGCGTGATACGATGGTCAAAACCTTCGGGAGATTATATAATGAATTTTTACTGACCAAAAGAAGTATCATGCAAGAAAACGGAGTCCGAAGAGCACACGAGGTGCCCACGAGGCAGGGTGGGCGCGCCCTCCACCCTCGTGGAGGCCTCATGTCCTTCGCGGACTACTTCTTATTTTCCTATTTTCTTAAATATTCCAAAATGGAGAAAAATTGCTATTATAATTGTTTTGGAGTCGGTTTACTTACCGTACCACATACCTATTCCTTTTCGGAGTCTGAAACATTCTGGAAAGTGTCCCTTATGTATTCCTCCGGGGTTACGGTCTCAATAATATTAGTTTCAACATTTATAGGGTTACTTGAGATATAATGTTTGATTCCTTGACCTTTCACCACCTTCGGGTTTGTGCCTTCAAAGTTGTTGATTTTTATGGCACCGGAACGATAGACTTCCTTGATAATGTAAGGACCTTCCCATTTAGAGAGAAGTTTTCCTGCAAAGAGTCTTAAACGAGAGTTGAATAGCAACACATAATCACCTACATTAAACTCACGCTTTTGTATCCTTTTGTCATGCCATCTTTTAACTTTTTATTTAAACAGCTTGGCATTGTCATATGCTTGGGTTCTCCATTCATCAAGTGAGCTAATGTAAAATAACCTCTTCTCACCGGCAAGTTTGAAATCATAGTTGAGCTCTTTAATGGCCCAATATGCCTTATGTTCAAGTTTGAGAGGTAAGTGACATGCTTTTCCATAAACCATCTTATACGGAGACATACCCATAGGATTATTATATGCAGTTCTATAGGCCGATAATGCATCATCAAGTTTCTTGGACCAATTCTTTCGAGATCTATTAACAGACATTTGCAAAATTAATTTGAGCTCTCTATTACTCAATTCTACTAGACCACTAGACTGCGGGTGATAAGGAGATGCAATTCTATGATTAACATCATACTTAGCAAGCATTTTACAAAAAGCACCATGAATAAAATGTAAACAACCATCAGTCATTAAGTATCTAGGGACTCCAAACCTCGGAAAAATAACTTCTTTAAGCATATTAATAGAGGTGTTATGATCAGCACTACGAGTTGGAATAGCTTCTACCCACTTAGTAACATAATCAACAGCAACTAAAATATGTGTATAACCATTAGAGGCAGGAAAAGGTCCCATATAATCAAAGCCCCAAGCATCAAATGGTTCAATAACAAGAGAATAATTCATAGGCATTTCTTGACGTCTACTAATATTACGAATTCTCTGACATTCATCACAAGACAAAACAAACTTACGGGCATCTTTGAAGAGAGTAGGCCAATAAAAACCGGATTGCAATACCTTATGTGGAGTTCTATCTCCAGCAAGGTGTCCTCCATATGGTTTGGAGTGACACTTGCGTAGGATCTGTTCCTATTCATGCTCAGGTACACAACGTCTAATAACACCATCTACTCCTTCTTTATAAAGGTGTGGGTCATCCTAGAAGTAATGTCTTAAATCATAAAAGAACTTTTTCTTTTGTTGGTATGTGAAACTAGGTGGTATAAATTTAGCAACAATGTAATTAGCATAATCAGCATACCATGGAGCAGTACGAGAAGCATTTACGACCGCTAATTGTTCATCAAGAAAACTATCATCAAGAACATTCTCTAACCTAGACAAGTTGTCTGCAACGGGGTTCTCAGCTCCCTTTCTATCAATAATATGCAAATCAAATTCTTGGAGCAAGAGAACCCATCTAATAAGTCTAGGCTTAGCATCTTTCTTTTCCATAAGATATTTAATAGCAGCATGATCAGTGTGAATAGTTACTTTAGAATAAACAATATAGGGTCTGAACTTATCACATGCAAATACAATAGCTAAGAATTCTTTTTCGGTAGTAGCATAATTTCTCTGGGTAGTGTCAAGAGTTTTACTGGCATACTGGATAACATTTAATTTCTTATCAACTCTTTGCCCTAGAACAGCACCTACAGCATAATCACTAGCATCACACATAATTTCAAAGGGTAACTTCCAATCAGGTGGCTGAACAATAGGTGCAGTAATCAAAGCTTTCTTCAGTATTTCAAATGCTTCTACACAATCATCATCAAATACAAAAGGAATATATTTTTGCAATAGATTACTCAGAGGCCTAGAGATTTTAGAAAAGTCCTTAATGAACCTCCTATAAAAACTGGCACGACCAAGGAAACTTCTTATACCTGGGACATGGCATCTTTTCAATAGCATCAACTTTAGCTTTATCAACTTCAATACCTCTTTCAGAAATTTTATGCCCCAAGACAATGCCTTCATTAACCGCAAAGTGGCACTTTTCCCAATTCAAGATGAGACTAGTGTTTTCACATCTCTGCAGAACTCGATCAAGGTTGCTCAAGCAATCATCAAAAGAAGATCCATAAACGGAGAAGTCATCCATGAATACCTCACAAATCTTTTCACAGAAGTCAGAGAATATAGCAATCATACATCTTTGAAAGGTAGCAGGTGTAGTAAATAAACCAAAAGGCATACTTCTATAAGCAAAAGTACCAAAAGGGCAAGTAAAAGTAGTTTTTGATTGATCGTCCGCTGACAGAGGTATTTGAGAGAAACCAGATAACCATCTACAAAGCAAAAATGTGTATGTTTGGATAATCTTTCTAGCATTTCATCAATAAAAGGTAAAGGGTAATGATCTTTCTTAGTAGCTTTATTTAATTTGCGGAAATCAATTAACATCCTATAACCTGTAATAATTCTTTGCGAAATCAATTCATCTTTATCATTAGGAACAACAGTAATACCTCCCTTCTTAGGGACGCAATGGACAGGACTTACCTAATCACTATCAGCAACGGGATAAATTATACTTTCTCAAGGAGCTTTAGTATCTCCTTTCTTACCACTTCTTTCATCTTAGGATTTAAACGCCGTTGATGATCTCTAACTGGTTTGGCGTCTTCATCCAATTTAATTTTGTGTTGGCATAAAGTGGGACTAATGCCCTTAAGATTGTCAAGAGTATATCCAATAGCAGAATGGTGCTTCTTCGGAGTTTTCAATAATATTTCCTCTTCCTACTCTGAAAGGTTAGCACTAATAATAACAGGATATATCTTCTTTTCATCAAGATAAGCATATTTAAGATTATCAAGTAAGGGTTTAAGCTCAAACACGGGATCACCCTTGGGTGGAGGGGGGTCCCCTAGGATTTCAACAGGTAAGTTGTGTTTCAGAATAGGACCCTGTTGAAAGAATACTTCATCTATCTCTCTTCTTTCATTCATAAACATATCATTTTCATGGCCTAGCAAATATTGTTCTAAAGGATCAGTAGGAGGCACGACAATAGA
This sequence comes from Triticum dicoccoides, assembly GCF_002162155.2. Taxonomy (NCBI): domain Eukaryota; kingdom Viridiplantae; phylum Streptophyta; class Magnoliopsida; order Poales; family Poaceae; genus Triticum; species Triticum dicoccoides. Next base: position 359,153,668 of record NC_041381.1, on the reverse strand, counting down.
AGCAAGACCAATAATTTCATTCTTACTAGGCAATTCTTTATCATGGGGTTGTCTACGAAATTTAGCAAAATTAACTCATGTTTCATATCCCCCAAGCCAATTGTAACAACATCCTTTTCACAATCAATCTTAGCATTGACAGTATTCAAGAAGGGTCTACCAAAAATAATGGGACAAAAGCTATCTTGTGGGGAACCAAGAACAAGAAAATCAGCAGGGTATTTAACTTTCCCACACAAGACTTCAACATCTCTAACAATCCCAAATGGTGAAATAGTATCTCTATGGGCAAGCTTAATTGTAACATCAATATCTTTTAACTCAGCGGGTGCGATATCATGCATAATTCCTTCATATAAGGAAATAGGTATTGCACTAGCACTGGCACCCATATCACATAAGCCATGATAACAATGATCTCCTATTTTAACAGAAATAATAGGCATGCCTACAACAGGTCTATGTATCTTAGCATCGGGTTTAGCAATATTAGCAACTTCCTCACAGAAGTAAATAACATGCCCATCAATATTATCAGCCAAGAGATCTTTAACCATAGCAATACTAGGTTCAACTTTAATTTGCTCAGGTGGTGTATATGTTCTAGTATTACTTTTACAAACCATAGTTGAAGCTTTAGCATGATCCCTTATCCTAGCAGGGAAAGGTGGTTTCTCAACATAAGTAGTAGGAACAATAGGATCATTATAAGTGATAGTCTTTCTTCAACCGTAACAGGTGCATCTACTTTTACTTCAATGGGAGGATTATATTTAAACCACTTCTCCTTAGGGAGATCAACGTGAGTAGCAAAAGATTCACAGAAAGAAGCTACTACCTCAGAGTCAAGTCCATATTTTGCGCTAAATCCACGAAAAGCATCGGTATCCATAAAAGATTTAACACAATCAAACTTAGATGTCATACCTGACTCCTTACCATCGTCGGAACCCCAATCTTCAGAGTTGCGTTTAATTCTTTCCAATAAGTCCCATTTGAATTCAATAGTCTTCAGCATATAAGAACCAACACAGGAAGTATCAAGCATGGTGTGATCATTGAGAGAAAGCCGAGCATAATTTTTTTGAATAATCATTTCTCTTGAGAGCTCATGATTGGGGCATGAATATAACATTGACTTAAGCCTCCCCTAAGCTTGAGCGATGCTTTCTCCTTCGCGAGGCCAAAAATTATATATGTAATTATGATCACGATGAACAAGATGCATAGGATAGAACTTCTGGTGAAATTCCAACTTCAATCGTTTATAGTTCCAAGATCATGTATCATCACATAGCCTATACCATGTCAATGCATATCCCTTCAAAGATAAAGGGAAGACCTTCCTCTAAACAACATCATCGGGTATACCTGCAAGCTTAAATAATCCACAAAGTTCATCCACATAGATAAGGTGTAAATCGGGATGCAATGTTCCATCTCCTGCAAAGGGATTAGCTAGCAGTTTCTGTATCATACCCGAAGGAATCTCAAAGTAAACATTTTCAATAGGTTCAGTAGGTTGAGGAGCAACTCTTTGCTCTATTGGTCGGGGCGAAGATACCCCGAACAAGCCCTTCAAAGGATTAGTTTCCATAATAACAAGTGAAAGAAAATTTCAGCACACTATATAAATATTTCCTTACCAAGTTCCACTCACCAAAGGCGCTTCACTCCCCGGCAACGGCGCCTGAAAAGAGTCTTGATGACCCACAAGTATAGGCGATCTATAGTAGTCCTTTCGATAAGTAAGAGTGTCGAACCCAACGAGGAGCAGAAGGAAATGACAAGCGGTTTTCAGTAAGGTATTCTCTGGAAGCACTGAAATTGTAGGTAACATATAGTTTTGTGATAAGATAATTTGTAACAGGTAACAAGCAATGAAAGTAAATAAGGTGCAGCAAGGTGGCCCAATCCTTTTTGTAGCAAAGGACAAGACTGGACAATTTCTTATAATGAGAAAAGCGCTCCCAAGGACACATGGGAATTATCGTCAAGCCAGTTTTCATCGCGCTCATATGATTTGCGTTTGTTACTTTGATAAGTTGATATGTGGGTGGACCGGTGCTTGGGTGTTGTCCTTTCTTGGACAAGCATCCCACTTATGATTAACCCCTATTGCAAGCATCCGCAACTACAAAAGAAGTATTAAGGTAAACCTAACCATAGCATGAAACTAGTGGATCCAAATCAGCCCCTTATGAAGCAACGCATAAACTAGGGTTTAAGCTTCTGTCACGCTAGCAACCCATCATCTACTTATTACTTCTCAATGCCTTCCTCTAGGCCCAAATAATGGTGAAGCGTCCTATAGTTGACGTTCACATAACACCACTAGAGGAGAGACAACATACATCTCATCAAAATATCGAACGAATACCAAATTCACATGACAAATAATAGCAAGACTTCACCCATGTCCTCAAGAAAAAACGTAACTACTCACAAAGCATATTCATGTTCATAATCAGAGGAGTATTAATATGCATTAAGGAGCTGAACATATGATCTTCCACCAGATAAACCAATTAGCTTCAACTACAAGGAGTAATCAACACTACTAGCAACCCACAGGTACCAATTTGTGGTTTTGATACAAGATTGGATACAAGAGATGAACTAGGGTTTGAGAGGAGATGGTGCTGGTGAAGATGTTGATGGAGATTGACCCCCTCCTGATGAGAGGATCGTTAGTGATGACGATGGTGATGATTTCCCCCTCCCGGAGGGAAGTTTCCCCGGCAGAACAGCTCCGCCAGAGCCCTAGATTGGTTCCGCCAAGGTTCTGTCTCGTGGCGGTGGAGTTTCGTCCCAAAAGCTTGCTTATGATTTTTTTTCCAGGGTAAAAGCCTTCATACAGCAAAAGATGGGCACCGGAGGGCCACCAGGGGGCCCACGAGGCAGGTCCGCACCTAGTAGGGGTGGGCGCGCCCCCACCCTTGTGGCTAGGGTGTGGGCCCCCTCTCGTACTTTCTTCACTGAATAATTCTTATTAATTCCAAAAATGACTTTCATGGAGTTTCAGGACTTTTGGAGCTGTCAGAATATGTTTCCAATATTTGCTCCTTTTTCCAGCCAGAATCAAAGCTGCCAGCATTCTCCCTCTTCATGATAAACCTTGTAAAATAAGAGAGAATAGCTGAGGGAGTCCTGGACTAGGGGGTGTCCGGACAGCCGGACTATCATCGTCGGCCGGACTCCAAGACTATGAAGATACAAGATTGTAGACTTCGTCCCGTGTCCGGAGGGGACTTTCGTTGGCGTGGAAGGCAAGCTTGGCAATACGGATATGTAGATCTCCTACCATTGTAACCAACTCTGTGTAACCCTAGCCCTCCCCGGTGTCTATATAAACCGGAGGGTTTTAGTCCGTAGGACGAACAACCATTACAACAATCATACCATAGGCTAGCTTCTAGGGTTTAGCCTCCTTGATCTCGTGGTAGATCCACTCTTGTACTACCCATATCATCAATATCAATCAAGCAGGAGTAGGGTTTTACCTCCATCGAGAGGGCCCGAACCTGGGTAAAAACATCGTGTCCCTTGTCTCCTGTTACCATCTGCCTAGACGCACAGTTCGGGACCCCCTACCCGAGATCCGCCGGTTTTGACACCGACATTGGTGCTTTCATTGAGAGTTCCTCTGTGTCGTCACTGATAGGCTTGATGGATTCTTCAATCAACAACAACACCGTCCAGGGTGAGACTTTTCTCCCCGGACAGATCTTCGTATTCGACGGCTTCGCACTGCGGGCCAATTCACTTGGCCATCTGGAGCAGATCGAAAGCTACGCCCCTGGCCATCAGGTCAGATTTGGAAGCCTAAACTTCACGGCGGATATCCGCGGAGACTTGATCTTCGATGGATCCGAGCCGCAGCCGAGCGTGCCGCACTGTCACGATGGGTATGATCTAGCTCTGCCGCCGGACAGTACTTTGGAGGCCGCACACGTATCCGCTCCGACACATAATTCAGAGCCGATCGCGCAGATCGAGGACGGGTGGCTGGACACCGCCTCGGGAGCTGCAACTTCTACGGCGATGGAGCCGAACACTGACCTCGTCCATTATAAAGCTCGTGACTCCAAGGTGCCGGACTCCTTGCCGGACTACGAACCTCCTGCGCCCCTGCCAATCGAATCCGATTGGGCGCCGATCATGGAGTTCACCGCCGTGGACATCTTTCAACACTCACCCTTTGCCGACATCTTAAATTTGCTAAAGCATCTTTCGCTATCTGGAGAGCCCTGGCCGGACTATGGCCAGGATGGTTGGGATGCGGACGACGAACAAATTCAAAGCCCACCCACCACCCACTTTGTAGCCACTGTCGACGATCTAACAGACATGCTAGATTACGACTCCGAAGACATCGACGGTATGGACGACGATGCCAGAGACGATCAAGAACTAGCGCCTACAGGGCACTGGAAAACCACCTCGTCATACGACATATACATGGTGGACACCCCAAAAGATGGGGATGACGAAGAAGCAGCGGAGGCAGATTCCTTAAAGAAACAGCCCAAGCGCCGGCGTCAGCGGCGCCGCTCTAAATCCCGACACAGTAAGAATGGAGATTCCGGCACAGGAGATAATAACACCCCAGAAAGTGCCGAAGACAATCCCCTCCTGCAAGATTCAGCGCAGGAGGATGCAGAAGCAAGCCCTCACAAGAGAGCGGCAGACGAAGAGGTCGAGGATGATAATTACATACCTCCCTCCGGAGACGAGGCAAGCCTCGACGACAGCGAATTCGTCGTGCCTGAGGATCCCGTCGAACAAGAGCGTTTCAGACGCAGGCTAATGGCCACAGCAAATATCCTAAAGAAAAAGCAGCAGCAGCTTCAAGCTGATCAAGACCTGTTGGCCGATAGATGGACCGAGGTCCTCGCGGCCGAAGAGTACGAACTCGAACGCCCCTCCAAGAGCTACCCAAAACGCAAGCTGCTCCCCTGATTAGAGGAGGAAGCATACATACCTTCATCACTAGTGCACAATACGGCTGACCGACCACCCCGTGGTCGCGACAGAGAGGCTTCCAGGCCCTCCATCAAGACCGTACCCCGGCATCGCTCCAAAAGTACGAAGCCACGGGGGAACGTGCCGGACTTGCGGGATATATTGGAGGACAAGGCAAGACAATCCAGATCTATCTATGGATCACGTGGGCGCCCCACGACCCATGACGAATGGCTGGCCCGGCACCTAGGACAGGAAAAGCCGAAATCCATGGCAGCCCTCACATCATTAATGACCCGCTTCTGTGCGGGAGAGGATAGCTGGCTAGCTCGCAGCAACAACCTCAATAAAAATGCTGGCAGTCCGGATACTAACGACCACAATGGCAGGTCGCGTCGAAGCAAAAATAAACGGCGCGTTAACGGCGACAACAATTAGGATACGGCAGTCAACGCCGGATTCCAAGGCTCTAAACCCGGTCAGCGGAAGAAGCCATTCAAAAGAACCACCTCGGGTCCATCCAATTTGGACCGAATACTCGACCGCTCTTGCCAGATACATGGCACCCCCGAAAAACCAGCTAACCACACCAACAGAGATTGTTGGGTATTCAAGCAAGTAGGCAAGTTAATTGCCGAAAACAATGACAAGGGGCTGCACAGCGATGACGAGGAAGAGACCCGGCCACCGAACAGTAGAGGACAGAAGGGCTTCCCCCCACAAGTGCGGATGGTAAACATGATATACGCAACCCACATACCCAAGAGGGAGCGGAAGCGTGCACTGAGGGACGTATACGCGATGGAGCCAGTCGCCCCGAATTTCAATCCATGGTCCTCTTGCCCGATCACTTTCGATCGAAGAGACCATCCGACCAGTATCCGCCATGGCGGATTCGCCGCATTGGTTTTAGACCCAATCGTCGATGGATTTCACCTCACGAGAGTCCTGATGGACGGCGGCAGTAGCCTGAACCTGCTTTATCAGGATACAGTGCGCAAGATGGGCATAGACCCCTCAAGGATTAAACCTACAAAGACGACCTTCAAAGACATCATACCAGGTGTTGAGGCCAATTGTACAGGCTCAGTAACACTGGAAGTGGCCCTCGGATCCCCGGATAATTTCCGAAGCGAGGAGTTAATCTTCGACATAGTTCCGTTCCGCAGCGGCTATCACGCTCTGCTCGGACGAACCGCGTTCACAAAGTTCAATGCGGTGCCGCATTATACATACCTCAAGCTCAAGATGCCAGGCCCTCATGGAGTCATCCCGGTCAACGGAAATACGGAATGCTCCCTCCAAACGGAGGAACATACAGCGGCTCTCGCGGCAGAAGTACAGAGCAGCCTTCTAAGGCAATTTTCGAGTCCGGCCGTTAAACGACCGGACACGGCCAAACGCGCCCGGAGCAACATCAATCAAGACCACCTGGCACGTTCCGAGCACGCGTAGCAATGCGGCCCCAACCCCAGCCCTCGCATGATTGCAAGACCAGCTCTCCGCGTACATCATTACGCTCTGGAGATACCATGGGCATAGGGGGAGGGGCACGACCACAACTGACCTAGAGTGCGGCTCGACCGCACCAGGGGCTCCAAAGTGTGTCTCTCTTTTTATTTTTTATCTTCCTTCTTTTTATACACAGGACTCCATTCACCAGAGGCCCTGTCCGGCGGCGAACCCGCCGAACTCACGATGCAACAGCCAGGGAGGGAAAAAGGCTGCGACGAACACTCAGGTGGTCTCCAGTACGAGCATTAAATTTGATTATACACACCAGTCCGCAGCCCACCCCTGGAGGGGGACATGTTTAATTAGTCCAATCCCTTGCTTACCGCACTATTTGTATCATTCCGCACTCATAGCAGAATTCCTTAAATAAATAATGCAGCACTTTTTGCCTATAATTGCATTACTTTACATATATGTTCATTAATGACATCTTGCACCCGTATATTCTGGTACGGCCGAATACACCAGGGGCTTATGTTCCCCGCATTATGGTGTGATAAGTCCGAACACTTTCACAAGTGCGGCACCCCGAACTTATAGCATTATATGAATCTGCTCCGAATCATGTCTTGGGTCAATAGTTGGGTTTGCCCGGCTCCCATGTTTTGGTACCTTACGTTCCGTTCTGTCGGCTAGGGTAGCACTGGGAGAACCACTGCGATTGCGCCCTGGTTGAGCTGGGCGAGCGCCTCAGTGGAGAAAGCTAAAACTAACTGTCATGATAAGGCGAGAGACTGGTCGCTGTTCGAGAGGTCTTTTCGAGTCCCTAAAGACTTATGCCGCTTCGAGCGAAGAACCGGATAATGTCCGGCCAAGGCGTGGATAGAGCCCCGAACTCGGTCTTCCGAATACTAGGGGCTTCGTTGAAATTTAAAATTATAGAAATCTATGGCTAAGTGAGAGTGTTCAAGCATTATAAGTCCGGTTGCCTTGTTCGTTGTGTTGAGCGCCTCCCTAGATGGACCCAAAAATGGGAACAAGAGTGCTCAAGTTTATCCCGAACACCCCAGCACAGTGGCATGGGGACTGAAGCCAACGACTTGCCATCTCTCAGATTTTATAAACGGCCGCACAGAAGGTAATATTTTAAATCAAACAAGCGTTGCTTTGCGCATATGAACAAAGTTTTCAGCGCACAGGATAACACATAGTGAGTTTACTCAAAAATTACATCTCTGGGGCACTCATCCGCAATCTTGCGGGCACCCTTCAGGACAGTCTTATAGTACATCTCGGGCGTACGATACTCCTTGCCCGCTGGCGGCGCGTTAGTGATAAGCCTCTCCGCATCCAGCCTGCCCCAGTGCACCTTTGCGCGGGCAAGCGCCCGACGAGCACCTTCAATACAGGCGGAGCGCTTGATGACCTCCACCCAGGGGCACGCATCCACCAGCCACCGCACGAGGCCGAAGTAGCTCCCAGGCATGGCCTCTCTAGGCCACAGCCGGACTATGAGACCCTTCATGGCCTGCTCAGCTACCTTGTGGAGTTCGACCAGCTGCTTCAGCTGGTCGCTAGGGGGCACCGGATGTCCGGACTCAGCGTACTGAGACCAGAAAACCTTTTCCGTTGAGCTCCCCTCCTCGCCTCGGTAGAATGCGGCGGCATCGGATACACTGCGAGGCAGATCTGCAAACGCCCCTGGAGAGCTCCGAATTCGGGTAAGTAATAGGTAATTTACATTAACATGCTTGCTTTGCATGAAAAATGCCTTACCCGCCGCTATTTTCTTCACATCCTCAACCTCCTGAAGGGCCTTATGGGCCTCGGCCTTGGCGGCATTAGCACTTTCGAGAGCCGAGGCAAGCTCGGACTCTCGAGTCTTTGAGTCGCGCTCCAAACTCTCATGCTTTTCCATGAGAGCCTGGAGCTCTTGCCGCACCTCCACCACCCGCGCCTCATGTTTCTCTCGCTCCGTCCGTTCTGCGGCCGCATTGCGTTCGGCCGCGGATACGGCCTCCTTCAGGGATACCACCTCGTTTGTGGCCCCTGCAGTACCAACGTTATCCTTGTTATTTTTATTGCAACCAAAATCCTTTTCTGTAAGGTAACTATTCAAAGTGGTGTTACTCACCTTCTTTGTCCTCGAGCTGCTTCTTGGCACGGCCGAGCTCTTGCTCGAATCGCTCGAGGTCCTGCTTCAAAGCACCGACCTCCGCAGTCAGTGCAGCAGAGGTCAACAGCGTAGCCTGCAAACCCATATTGACATAATTTTTAGCAACCCTGCGTATATCTTTTTAGATCCTCAGTCCGGCTTTTCTTTCCGAACACCGAACCGAGCATCAACGGCTACTGTCTATGCGGTATTACATTACATAATTTTAACTTCTTACCTCAAAGCCTGTTAGAAGGCTACTGCAGGCTTCGGTCAGCCCGCTCTTGGCGAGCTGAACCTTCTGAATCACCACACTCATAATAGTGTGGTGTTCTTCCTCCATGGAAGCGCCATTGAGCGCCTCCAACAAGTTGTCCCGCGCCTCTGGTTGGACGGGGGCCGCCGGTGTCACGGTCTTGCCCTTCTTGCGAAGGGGCCGCCTGCCGGACTCCGGAACCAGTGCAGGTTCCGACGTGGAGTCCGGCGCAAAGTCCGGGAGGCTGCCTTGTGGCGCCTCCGGAGCCTCCTCCCGATGGGTCCCTTCCCGGGATCCCACCTTGGCATCCTCAGCGGCGCGAGGGGTGGAGGCAGTCGGGATGGAATCTACATCCGACGGAGCCAACGACCCGCTCGACGAAGCGGGGAGGTCATCATCGGCCGGACTGCAGGCAGAGTGCGGCATTAGAAGGACACTATGTGACACAAAAGAGAAATTATAAATCATTCAGGAATCCGGATACTTACGATCTTGCCGGAGGCCTGGCCCTTGAGGGCCACTCTTCATCGCCAACGTTGGCGTTGGCGGAGCCGTCCAGGGGAATAGTTCTTCCCCTCTTGGACCCTTTGGCCTCCCCGGTTGGGGAGGCCTTCCTCTTCCTCTCTCCCTCCTCTGGGAGAGAGTCCTATTTCTCCCCCTCGTCTTCGGGGGAGGAGTCCGCCTTGGAGACATCGGACGATGAGTCCGATATCACCTGGCGCCGGGAACTTCTTCGAGTTCCCGTGGCCTTCTTCTCCGGCACCACATAGAGTGCCAGGACCAGCAGCCCCGTTAAGCGTGCATCCGCTTGGTCTTCGGGAAGGGGAGCCGGACAGTCTACCTGTCCGGACATCCTCTGCTAGTCCTGTCAAAGGCATTGGGAGTTTTAGATCCCACATAGAGTCAAACTATGAAACAAAACAACTGTCCCATAGAGGATAACGAAGCTTACCTCACCGGCCGGGCGCTTGGTGCTGAATCCGTGATCCTCGGTCGCAGACGTGGGGGCTTCTCCTTCCTTGAACAGCACCCTCCAGACGGCTTCATACGTCGTGTCGAAGAGCCCGCTCAGAGTCCGGTGTTGTGCCGGATCAAACTCCCACAGATTGAAGGCCCGTTGTTGGCAGGGGAGGATCCGGCGGATGAGCATGACCTGGATCACATTGACAAGCCTAAGCTTCTTGTTCACTAGGGTCTGAAGACAGGACTGGAGTCCTGTCAGCTCCTCCGAACTGCCCCATAGCAAGCCCTTCTCTTTCCAGGAGGTGAGCTGCATAGGGATACCAGATCTGAACTCAGGGGCCGCCGCCCACTTAGGGTCGCGCGGCTCAGTGATGTAGAACCACCTCGATTGCCACCCCTTGACGGACTCCATGAAGACCCCTTCGAGCCAGATGACGTTGGGCATCTTGCCCAACATGGCGCCTCCGCACTCCGCTTGAGTGCCCTTCACCACCTTCGGCTTGATGTTGAAGGTCTTGAGCCACAAGCCGAAGTGGTGCTGGATGCAGAGGAAGGCCTCGCACACGACGATAAACGCCGAGATGTTGAGGATGAAGTTTGGTGCCAGATCGTGGAAATCCAGGCCGTAATAGTACATGAGCCCCCGGACAAAGGGATGCAACGGGAAGCCCAGTCCGCGGAGGAAGTGGGGAAGGAAAACGACCCTCTCATGGGGCCTGGGGGTGGGGATGAGCTGCCCCTTGTCGGGCAGCCGGTGCGTGATGTCGCCGGAAAGGTATCCGGCGCTGCACAGTTTTGCGATGTGCTCCTCCGTAACGGTGGAGGTCAACCATTTGCCTCCCGCTCCGGACATGGTCGGAGAAGGTCGAGGCGAGATGCACGGACTTGGGCGCTGGAGCTCGAGAGTGCACGGAGATGGATAAGCAAAGGAGGAAGAAGGCGTAGGTAAAAAAGGCGGATCCTTATCCCCTTATATATGGGCGGACGAAAACTATGCGTCCCCACCGGCCTGGTAAAACTCGCTTATCTCCCAAGCGCCACCATCAATGGCGCGGTTGGGTTACCCACGTCCGTATTGATGAGAATCCCGGAATAAGGGGAACACGATCTCTGCTTCAACAAAACGTGCCAAGGAAACCGCTTCGCTAAACGCGCTGAGGTGGTGTAATAAAAAATGATTCAAGTAAAGGCTTGGTAGTGGCGTGACGTCATGCTACAAGATACGTCAGCAGATCGAACCTGTGTACATGATATTCTCTCTACGGTGGAATGTGGAAATTATTTTGCAGAGCCGGACACTATCCTGGTGTTCGCAATCTTCTATGAATTATTCGAAGGAGGAACCCGCCTTGCAATGCCAAACAATATGCGCGCCGGACTCATCGTCATTGAAGCCTGGTTCAAGGGTTACTGAGGGAGTCCTGGACTAGGGGGTGTCCAGACAGCCGGACTATCATCGTCGGCCGGACTCCAAGACTATGAAGATACAAGATTGAAGACTTCGTCCCGTGTCCGGAGGGGACTTTCCTTGGCGTGGAAGGCAAGCTTGGCAATACGGATATGTAGATCTCCTACCATTGTAACCGACTCTGTGTAACCCTAGCCCTCCCCGGTGTCTATATAAACCGGAGGGTTTTAGTCCGTCGGACGAACAACCATTACAACAATCATACCATAGGCTAGCTTCTAGGGTTTAGCCTCCTTGATCTCGTGGTAGATCCACTCTTGTACTACCCATATCATCAATATCAATCAAGCAGGAGTAGGGTTTTACCTCCATCGAGAGGGCCCGAACCTGGGTAAAAACATCGTGTCCCTTGTCTCCTGTTACCATCCGCCTAGACGCACAGTTCGGGACCCCCTACCCGATATCCGCCGGTTTTGACACTGACAATAGCCATAAGTATTGTGACATAACGTGTAATAACATCCCATAATGCTATAAATATTGATATAAAAGCATGATGCAAAATGGACGTATCAAGGCGCAGGGGACTTGACGCAGCGGCGGCTTGGCGCTGTGGAAGGAGGTCGCGGGCAAGGAGGAGAAGCAGGAGGGCGACGTCGAGCTTGGCGGCAACCTCTTGCCGGAGATGATGATGGGGAGGCATGGAGGAGGCAGTCATGGGGTCGGGGACGATGGATCCGGGCGGCGGCGGCTCGAGAGCCTTTCCCGATCGGGATGAGGATGGAGGGGGCCGAGCGAGCAGGTGGCGGCGCGAGAGGGAGGTTGAGGGAGAGAGTGAGATGGGGATTGGGGCTAGGTTAGGGGCGCCGACTGGGCCTATGGAGGCCGGTGGCTGGGCCTCGGGTTATAGAGGGTTTAGGTGGGCTGCGGGGGAAGGATGGGCCGGCCTGGGCTGTCTCTCTTCTCCCTTTCTCTCATATTTTCTTTAACAGAAAAGAATTAGAGAGAAGAAAAGAAAGAGAGGGTCAGGGAAAGAATTTGCGGATGCGGTTAGTTTTCCCGGACTCATAAAAAATGAGCTTGATCCAAGAAAAATAGAAAGTGAGCATGGGCGTGAAGTTGAATTCAACCTCATTTGAATTAATTCCAATTCAAAAGGATTTGGACTAGGGCTAGGATTTAGAAGTGCCCAAAACTGTTGAGAATTTATAAAGAGCCTTGATAGATGGGAAAAGAATTATAGGCAAGGTTACAGAGCCAAAACTCGAAGAAGGAAAGGCCAAGGGATTTAACATCCACGTGTGTTGTGGTAAATTCCAAATTGATGGAATATAATTTTTATAGCTCCCTAATAATATTGGGAGGATATATGTTATAAAGGGAAATCACCATGTGCATTTCCCTCGATTTAAATGGATCAAAGATCCATACAATTTATTTATTTGAGTTTAAAAAGGTGGTGCATGATGACATGATGCAATGCACAAGATGCAAAGACGAATGCAACGAACAAAAAAATCACACAACGAATCTCGAAATACAAGGAAAGCATCTGGAGCGTCCGTCTTGGGGCATTACACTGTGTTATCCTGCAATTCTCACAAACACATTAGTCCCTCAACCACGTTTGTCTTCAATACTCCAAAACCAACAAGGGGTGGCACTAGATGCACTTACACCTTGTGAATGGCCGTCGGAAGAATTTATGGTCCAAGCAGGCTTCAAGGATGAATTTGATGCGTATGTACGTAATGCTGACCTTGAGGACTTCGTATCAGAAAAGTGCCGACAATATTATTACCTCACTGATTCCTTTGTGAGGAGGTTTAAATTTTTATCCACGCGCAACACTCACACTGTTTTATTTGACCTCTATGATAAATCATATACCATGCACCTTGAAGATTTTAACACTGCTTGTAAAATCCCACAGTGGGACAAATTTAGTGAACCTCGCAAATCTGAACATAATGATTTCCTTGTGGGCATCACTGTGGGAGAAACTAGAGATATCACACAAGCTACCATAGGGAGCATTCATTTTCCTTCCATACATTACTTTGCTCTCTTTATAGGTAGATGCATTAACGGTAAGGATGAACTTTGTCACATGTGCATCCCAGATCATAGTGTCCTCAAAAGTGCGGTATTAGGCAATAAACGATATAACTTGGGGGCCATTGTTGCACGGAGGTTACACCTTAATGGTAAAAGTAGGGATCTATTTGGTGGAATTTATGCAACTCGTTTAGCTGATTATCTTGGTGTACCTATAAATGGAAATGATATTGAGTTCCCACCTTCTTTTCTAGATTATAATGCTATGGTTCGCCATCAGTTTCTTGAGACGAACGAACAGTTCCTCCAGTACCGACTAATCTTTGACAGACGGCGTGTCGTCCATATTACTCTCCCTGCTCCTACTTTCTTTAACTTTCTGGCAAACAGGAGATATTTTATAACCAGGGGGAGGCAAATGAATATGAGAGGAGGACGGAGGTAGCTCGCCTCCAGGCTGCAGCTCTCCAGGCAGTAGCTACTGCATCTCAGTACAACCTCGACTACAACTTTTGATATCCGCTAGGCCAGCCGTGGCCATAGACCAACTTAGGCCAAAAGCCTAAGCTTGGGGGAGTACATATTTCTCACCGACATTACATTCATGTTCACACATTCATTCTAGTTGTCAGTGTTCATACTTTTTCATTGTATTATCCATGCTAGTTTATTTTCTTTTCTTGCTTTCTTCTTGTGTGTTTGAAAAACCTTGAGAAAACCCAAAAATATTAGTTGTAGCTTTAGCTAGTTTACTTTCCATGCTTGTAGTATTAATTAAAAGAAAACCCAAAAATATTTCCCGTTCTTCGTTTGCTTGTTGGGAGCATTCCCGTGTAAATAGTTTTATTTTTCTTTGAATTTCTTTTCTTTTCTTTGGGGGTTGAGAGGAGAAGACCACGATGAAAATGTTGACTGGCTCTCATATGCATTATTGTTGATCTAACCAAGAACCCATATTACCTTGTCTTCTCCTTTGAATTAAATGCTTGGAGATTCCAGCTTACTCCAATGCACGTGCACTATTATTATTATTCACACCATTCGGTCGTGCAAGTAAAAGGCAATAATGATGATATATGATGAAATGATTGAGATGGGAGAAGCTGGTATGAACTCAACCTATCTTGTTTTTGTAAATATGATTAGTTCATCGTTCCCGATTCAGCCCATTATGAATGTAACATGTTTGCAATGACAATTAGAGATTATAGTTACTCATGTCATGCTTAATTAGCTAGGAGTTTATAATGGTTTACCTTCCATGCCAACATGCTATTAAAATGGTTGTGATGTGGTACGATAGGGTGGTATCCTCCTTTGAATGATTCGAGTGGCTTGACTTGGCACATGTTCATGCATGTAGTTGAAACTCATAGCCTCCACGATATTTATGTTCATGGTGATTTATATCCTACTCATGCTTGCACTCGTTGTTGGTTAATCTTAATGCATGTTCATGACTGTTGTCGCACTCTAGTTGGTCGCTTCCCAGTCTCTTTCTAGCCTTCATTTGTACTAAGCGGGAATACTGCTTGTGCATCCACTTCCATAAACCCCAAAGTTATTCCATATGAGTCCACCATACCTTCTTATATGCAGTATTTACCTGCCATTCCAAGTAAATTTGTATGTGCCAAACTCTAAACCTTCAAATGAAGTTCTTTTTAGTATGCTCGAATAGCCCATGTATCAACTAGGGCTGTCTATATCTTCCATGCTAGGTGGGTTATTCTCACAATGAGTGGACTCCGCTCATCATTCACGAGAAAATGGCCGGTAACCGGGATGCCCAGTCCCATGCTCAAATCAAATCAAAATAATTGCAAACAAAACTCCCCCAGGATTGTTGTTAGTTGGACGGTACCCACTGTTTCGGACCAGCCGCGGAATGTGCTCGTTGGTGGTGGGGTAGTATAAACTTTACCATTCTGTTTGGGAACCGCCTATAATGTATGTAGCATGGAAAATATCTAGATCACTTGGTTGTTATGTTGACTATGAAAGTATGCCGCTCAAAATATTATTTATCTCTATTTCAAAACTCGAGCTCTGGCACCTCTGTAAATCCCCGCTTCCCTCTGCTAAGGGCCTATCTATTTACTTTTATGTTGAGTCATCATCCTCTTGTTAAAAATTACCATTTGGAGAGCACGGGCTGTCATTTGTATGCAGTGCTATTAATTTACATTGAGTATGACTGTGACTGGATCTCTTTTGCCATGAATTACAATGTCTAATCAGTCCTTGATCTTCAGGGGTGCTCTGCATTTATGTTTTGCGGTCTCAGAAAGGGCTAGCGAAAGGGCTAGCGAGATACCATCTTGTGATCTCATATTATGATTGTTTTGAGAAAGTGTTGTCGTCCGAGATTTATTATTATTGCTCGCTAGTTGATTGTGCCATTGGTATGAGTAAATGTGAGACCAATGTGTTATTGTGAATGTGGTTAGTTCATATTCTTTGCTGAAAACTTGAATGCTGGATTTACATATTTTCAACAACAATACCAAACAAAGTTTGTAAAATTTTTTCTTTATCACTTTCAGTTTGTCAACTGAATTGCTTGAGGACAAGCAAAGGTTTAAGTTTGGGGGAGTTGATACATCTCCAAAATATCTACTTTTCCAAATACTTTTGCCCTTGTTTTGGACTCTATCTTGCATGATTTGAATGGAACTAACCCGGACTGATGTTGTTTTCAGCAGAATTGCCATGGTGTTATTTTTGTGCACAAATAAAAGTTGTCGGAATGACCTGAAACTTCACGGAGTCACGTTTTGGAATTAATAAAAAATATTGACGAAAGTATCAATAGAGGGGGACCCACACCCTGTCCATGAGGGTGCATGGCACGCCCACCCCCCTGGGGCGCGCCCCCTGCCTTGTGGGTCCCCTGGACCTCCACCGACCTCAACTCCAACTCTATATATTCACGTCCGGGGAGAAAAAATCAAAGAGAAGGATTCATCGCGTTTTATAATATGGAGCCGCCGCCAAGCCCTAATCTTCCTCGGGAGGGCTGATCTGGAGTCTGTTCGGGGCTCCGGAGAGGGGAAACTGTCGCCATCGTCATCATCAACCATCCTGCATCACCAATTTCATGATGCTCATCGGCGTGCGTGAGTAATCCCATTGTAGGCGTGCTGCATTGTAGGCTTGCTGGACGGTGATGGGTTGGATGAGATTTACAATGTAATCGAGTTAGTTTTGTTATGGTTTGATCCATAGTATCCATTATGTTCTAAGATTGATGTTGCTATGACTTTGCCATGATTAATGCTTGTCACTATGGCCCGAGTGCCATGATTTCAGATCTGAACCTACTATGTTTCCATGAATATATGTGAGTTCTTGATCCTATCTTGTAAGTTATAGTCACCTACTACGTGTTATGATCCGGAAAACACCGGAGTGACAATAGTCAGGACACTTCCCGGTGATGACCGTAGTTTGAGGAGTTCATGTATTCACTAAGTGCTAATGCTTTGGTTCGGTACTCTATTAAAAGGAGGCCTTAATATCCCTTAGTTTCCAATAGGACCCCACTGCCACGGGAGGGTAGGATAAAAGATGTCATGCAAGTTCTTTTCCATAAGCACGTATGACTATATTCGAAATACATGCCTACATTACATTGATGAACTGGAGCTAGTTCTGTGTCACCCTATGTTATAACTGTTGCAAGATGAATTACATCCGACATAATTATCCATCATTGATCCATTGCCTACGAGCTTTTCACATATTGATCATTGCTAAGTTACTTCTCTGTTGCCACTGTTTTGATTGCTACAAACTGCTAATGTTACTTTTGCCACCGTTATCGTTACTTCCATACTACTTTGCTACTAAATACTGTACTGCAGATATTAAGTCTTTTAGGTGTGGTTGAATTGACAACTCAGCTACTAATACTTGAGAATATTCTTTGGCTCCCCTTGTGTCGAATCAATAAATTTGGGTTGTATACTCTACCCTCAAAAACTGTTGTGATCCCCTATACATGTGGTTTATCAGCCTCTGTCAATCCTGAGGCCGCTGACACTCTGCAGGAGGCACTGCAGCGTGCCTCCATCATGGAGGAACACCGCACCCTAATGGGTGCGGTTATGGAGAAGGTTCGGTCCACGAAGAGCGGACTGACCGAAGCTTTCAATAGCCTACTAACAGGCTTTGAGGTAAGCGACGTAATATTCTTCACAAGTTTTTCGTATATATATATATATGTGTGTGTGTGTGTGTGTGTGTGTGTGTGTGTGTGTGTGTGTGTGTGTGTGTGTGTGAGGCGAAGCCCATGTGTAGATAGTAGCCCCTGAGACTCTGTCCGGATTAGAACAATCCGAACAGAGGATCGCAAACAGGTATATAATGCATTGTATATGTTATTTTTGACAGGCTTCTATGCTGGCGGCTACTGCTTAGGCTGCAGAGATTGTCGAGCTCAATCGGAAGCTTCGGCTATCAGATGAGGAACTCGACCGCATCAACAAGAGGTTCAACGAAACCCAAGATATGCGGCATTTTCAGCATATCCAAAAATTATATGCGTGTTAGTCATTTTAAACTGACTTAAAATGTTATAAATATACTCGCACTTGGCGTAGCCGAGGTCGAGTCCCTCAATAGCGCCCTTGCCGAAGCCAAGAAGGAGGCGGAGGAGAGCAAGGCAGCCGCAGACAAAGCGACCAAGGAGTTAGAGGTGGAGCAAACCGCCCGTCGCAGACACGAGGCACGGGTGGAGGAGGTCGAACAGGAGCTCAAGGACGACATCGCCAACTGCGAGTCCTTGGAGCAAAAGAGTTCGGAACAGGCCTCCGAGCTCACCAAAGCTCTTGAGAGCATGAAGGAAGTCCGGTTTGATGCCCAGGGTGCTCGCCAGGAGATTCAAGAGGCAAGGCAGATTGCGGCTGGTAAGGCCTTTATCATGCAGAGTAGATTTACTAGCAAGAGATATATTTTACTGACCTGAGTTTGGAGTTCTCCAGGCGCCTTTGCGGATCTGCCAAGGAGTATTGCGGATGCCGCCGCATTCTTTCAAGCCGAGGAGGGGAGCTTGACGGAGAAGTTGTTCTGGTCACAGTATCTTGCGCAAGAACTTCCGGTGCCCCTGAGTGACCAGCTGAAGCAGTTGTCTGAACTGCACAGGGTGGACGGACTAGCCATGAAGGATGTTATAGTCCGTCTATGGCCGGTCGAGGCCATACTTAGCAGACACTTCGGCCTCGTGAATCGGCTAGTGGATGCGCTTCCTCGGATCGATACCCTCAAGTGGTCTACCTGCATAGAAGGTGCCCGGATGGCCTTCGCTCGCATCAAGGTGTAGTGGGCGAAGATGAAGGCCACCGAGATCGCCACCGTAGGGCCACCTGAAGGCAAAGAGCACTAGCGGTCGAAGAAGTACTTTGACGAGGTCCTCGAGGGAGCCCGCATTTGAATAGTTGAGTCCAGTTTGTAAGAGTCGTGTAATGAACTCATGATATATAATAGTTATGCTTATGCTTTATGATTAGTTTATCCTCCTATTCTACTATTTATATATCTGAAAGTTTACCAGTCATCGGCTTCAGCCCCCACGTAAATATTACAGGGGTGTTCGGAAACGCATGGCCGCACTTTATCCAATGTCTTGGTCTGATGTAGGAGGCGGCATGCGAGGTGAACTAGGCAATCCGACTATGTGGTTTTAGCACTTTCACTTAGCCATAAGAGTCCATTGGTGGCGCTAAGTACTAGCCCCTTGTTGCATGAATGGCAATCCGGAGTACGGCGCCTTTGCAACGTGGCTCATAGAAAGCTCAGCCCCTCGTATAACACGGGAGAAAACGCGAACGATTTGTAGTATGACACTAATTCACCGGATCACTGACCTACTCTCGCCTATCATGACAGTCAGTTTTCGGCTTTCTCTCCTGAGGTACTTAACCGGACGAACTACAAATACATTTGTAGTAGTTCTCCCTTCACTACCTTAGCCGAACTTGCGGAACGTAAGGTGGCAAACACAGGAGCCGGGCAGCCCAACTATAGACCAAAGACATGATTCGGAGCCGATGCATATAATGCAATATCCGGGATGCCGAAGAGTTCACTATAGGTGTTCGGACTTAATAATTTTGCGGGGCCGAATACAGCCCCTAGTATGAAGGTCGTGTCAAAACACGTATGTCGGTCGAACGTAAGGGGGAAACACATATTACAAGGTAATAACAGGACCCAACCATTCAGGTGATAATCATCTGCTTCCTTTATATCTTTATAGATACGTCGACAACAGACGGTGCCGTTCATTATTAAGGTCACATTATATGCCTACAGAACAAAAGAAAAGTTTTACATAAGGGAAAGTCTAACACGGGGCCTAAAGATCATAGTTCGAAAAAGAAACTCCTGTGATGCCCTGCCGCACGTCTACGCTAGTTATCCTTAGTAATAAGTCCTTTGAGAGGAGTATTTGATGGTTGGGAAGCGCTAGCCTTAAAAGGGATTTTCTGCGGCAACCATCTCGCAAGTATGGCTCTTGATGAACCTGCAGTTAGAGGAAAAAAAGATATATGTGGTGCAAATAGGGTCAAGCCATACAATGGACCTTTTCGACAGTGTGCCTCCGGCGCCGCCCAAAGTATTTTTAGTGCATAGTTATGTACGCGCGGTACACAAGCTGCAACCTGGTAGGGCGATCGGCGGAGGCCTAACTGCTAGTCGAGGTTCGGATCCGTTGATTTATCGCTATGAGGCGTGGACCATACTCGTTTGGATATGTCAGTGGCTTTATTAGCCAGTGAACTGCTCGGCTTGATGAGGCCGCCATATACTTCGACTGCAAGGGCCGCAGTGTGCTCTTCAGTATGGAGTGAGCGCTCCATATTACCATTGACTGTAATAACGCCCCGAGGTCTGGGCATTTTAAGCTTCAAGTAAGCGTAGTGTAGGACTACATTGAAGCAGGCGAAAGCAGTTCGTACGAGCAGTGCATGGTAGCCACTACGGAAAGGGACGATGTCGAAGATTAATTCTTCACTGCAAAAGTTATCTGGGGAGCCGAATACTACCTCCAGTGTAATTGAACCCGTACATTGGGCCTCCTCTCCTGGTATCACACCTTTAAAGGTAGTGTTACTAGGCTTGATTCGTGATGGGTCGATCCCCATCTTACGGACAGTATCTTGATAAATCAAGTTGAGACTACTTCCTCCATCCATAAGAACTCTAGTGAGGTGGTATCCGTCAATGATTGGATCAAGGACCAGGGTGGCCGAACCCCCGTAACTGATACTGGTTGGGTGATCCCTGCGATCAAAGGTGATCGGATGGGCTGACCATGGATTAAACTTGGGGGCGACAGGTTCTACCGCATAGACCTCCTGTAATGCGCGCTTGCGCTCCCTTTTGGGGATATGAGTGACATATATCATGTTCACTGTCTTCACGTCGAGGGGAAACTACTTCTTACCCCCAGTGTTCGGCTGACGGGGCTCGTCATCGTCTTTGCTTGGAGGCCCTTTTTGAAAGTGCGTTATATCGACTAGACGGGGGTGAATAGGCGATTTTTATGAATTCTTCACTGAGGAATTTGCTGGTGAGGAAATTCATAAATGAAGAACTACTAGCAGCGGAATAAGTACTCAGAAGTAAACATAACAGAATACAAGCATAGTCATCATGGCGAGATGAAGACAAGCACAGAGTACAGAAAGTGTAAACACAAGATAACACAAGAAAGAAGACAAACTGACTGAAGAAATTGATCTGAGGAAATTGAGAAAGTCTTCAGTCAAAGTCTTCAACCAGATATGAACAGGCAAACAACAACAGACATGAGGAAATGGAAGAGTTGAGGAAATAGAACCAGTAGGCTTGGTGAAGACAATGATTTGGTAGACCAGTTCCAACTGTTGTCTCAGTTGTACATCTGGTTGGAGTGGCTGAGTATTTAAACTCGAGGACACCCAGTCCCGGACACACAGTCCTCACCGTATTCTCCTTGAGCTAAGGTCACACAGACCTCTCCCAATCACTCGTGGTAAGTCTTTAGGTGACTTCCGAACCTTCACAAACTCGGTCACTCGGCGATCCACAATTCCGCTTGGATGCTCTAGACCTTGACGCCTAACCGTCTGGAAGAAGCACAGTCTTCAAAGGAAACAAGCGTCGGATCCACGCAGGATCAATCTCTACAGTGATGCTCAATCACTTTGGGTTTGTAGGTGTTGGGTTTTGGGTTTTCCTCACTTGATGATTTTCGCTCAAAGTCCTCGGAGGTTGGGATGCTCACAGTTGACAAGTGTCAGTTTCTCTCGGAGCAGCCAACTAGCTAGTGGTTGAAGGGGGCGGCTATTTATAGCCTAGGGAGCAGCCCGACATGATAAGACATAAATGCCCTTGCATGATATGACCGTTAGGTGGGTAGATATTTTGGAACCACTGGCGCATAGCACAACAACGGTTGGAATTTTGACTATCAAATCCTCAGGGCTATCATGTTCCTCACTATGTAGGCAATTCACACTGGTGAATTCCTAACTCCTCAGTCAGAACAAATTCCTCAGAGACCAGAAGAACTTTGTCTCTGTCACTGAAGAATATGACTGAACTGTATGAGATTTCCAATGGCTTCACTCGAAGGGATTGGTAGGTGTAGGATTTTGAGTTGAGCATCACATGGAAATTTTTCCTTAGTATTTCCTCGACCCCCTTTAACAGTACGGTGTTTCCTATGACTCAAGAAATAGAAAATGAAACTACGAAAACAAAAGTCTTCACGCTTCATGTTCCTCGAATGATTGCCTAGTCTTCAAGGTCACGCCAATTTCTTCACTTTCAAAGTCTTCAAAAAGTCTTCAGAGATCCAAAGTCTTTAGTAGAAGAACTTCATTTTTAGGGGTCGACTTTCTCTGTAAATATCAAACTCCTCATAGACTTATAGACATGTGTACACTCACAAACGCATCAGTCCCTTCACCTATAAGTCTTCAATACACCAAAATAACTAAGGGGCACTAGATGCACTTACACTTTTCTCTTGTGTTTGTTATTTATCTTACTGGCCTGTTTGAAAACCCAACAATTCCTGTTGGTGTGGTTTCCAGGCTTATCGGGCATGCCATGAATTTGACAGGGCCTCTCTAGGATTTTATCTAAGCTGGATGGCCCGTCTTTGTTGCCTTTGAAAGGTTTCTTCCACCGACTGGACTTAGGACCGCTGAATCTGGCATTGACTACCCTATCGTCTGCGTCGTCATTGTTGTTGTTCTGACGTTTATTTTTATTGCGGCGAGGTTTACCATTGTCGTCCCGCACCTCAGAAGTGTCGGGGTCGCCCGAGCTGTTGCTTCTACGAGCCAACCAGCTGTCTTCACCTGCACAGAAGCGGGTCATGAGTGTTGTTAAGGATGCCATGGTCTTCGGCTTTTCCTGCCCAAGGTGTCGGGCGAGCCATTCATCACAGACGCTGTGTTTAAAAGCCGCTAAGGCTTCCACGTTTGGACAGTCTGCGATATGGTTCTTTTTAGTTAAGAACCGATTCCAATGTTTGCGGGCTAATTCTCCTGGCTACTGAATTATGTGACTCAAGTCGTCAGCGTCCGGTGGCTGGACATATGTGCCCTGAAAGTTGGCCCGAAAAGCGTCTACCAAGTCTTCCAGGTTCCAATGGGGTTTTTTGGGAGGCTGTTTAGCCAGTGTCGTGCCGGTCCTTTCAGCTTTAGAGAAGATATTTAATGGCGTGGAGATCATCTCCTCGAGCCAGGTGAATATGGAGAAGAAAATCTTCAATGCATGCGACCGGATCCGTCATCCCATCGTATTGTTTGATGTTTATGAGTTTAAACCCTTCCAGAAATTGGTGTTCCACGACCTCATCGGTGAAGCATAGGGGGTGTGTGGCTCCTCTATATCACGCAATGTCGCGGCGGAGATCGGCTAACATCTAAGTTCGGTTCTGATCCTGAATATAGTAATAGTCGTCACGCCAGGCTTCATAGATGTTGTCTCGCCCGGGCGCGTGATGAAGAATATGAGCTGGCCACCATGGAAGGAACCTTGACCCTCTTGAATCTCTTCGGTGGAGGAGCAGACCAGTCAAAGTCTTCCTTGAAGCCCATTTGCTTCAGATCTTCTTCACCATATAGATGTGACAGAATAGCCCAGGTGCGATCAAACACTTCATGGAGGTAGTAGTGGTTTTTCTTCACTGCATTATGTGTGGAAGTCATGTTGTGAAGAATAGAACCAAACAGACGCTTAACCCACTTGTGGTTGCGATCCACCTTCTGGTGAAGACTTATCAGTAGTTCACGATCAGTCAGCACACGAGGAGCAGTAGCTTGAGGACTTGTCTTGGTAGCATTGGCAATAGTATCATGAGTTGCAGAGTCATCATTGGTGGAGTAAGATGCAGCTTTGTGGAACTAACCATCCAATGGATGAATGCCTTCATCGATAATGGCTGGAGACTTGCCCTTCTCATCAGATGAGGAAATTGTCCGCTTGAGGACTTCAATAGGGGGCAAGTAGCTGAGGTGATTCTGAAAATCAGCCTTGTAGTTGAGTGAAGACCTTGTTCTGAGGAATCTCATGATCCACAACGCGTAAGGCTTCAGCTCAAATGGAGAAAGTGCAACATTCGCCAGAGTCCACATGAAGAAATCTTGATAGTTTATGGGGATGCCATGCATGATGTTGAAAAGCATATTCTTCATCATTCCGATAACTTCTTCATCGGATGAGTCATGGCCTTTAATGGGACTCATGGTCTTCGTCAGAATGCGATAGATTGTTCTTGGCACATAGAGCAATTCCTTCATGAGGAATTTGGTCCTTGGAGCTTGACCTGGCTTCAACGGCTTCATGAGCACTTGCATATAGTGATCAGTGAGTTCAGGCTCATCATACAGACAACGAGCACCGTCAGGTGGAGGACTGATTGGTAGGGCAGAAAGCAATTCAGAAGCTGGTGCCTTGTAATGAGTGTTTTCCGTCATCCAGTCCAACACCCACGAGTTGACGTCAGCAGCATCGCCTGTGTTATGCAAAGTTGCGTAGAACTGAAGAATAAGCTCTTCATTCCAATCAGCTATGTCGGAGCAGAAATTGAGCAAGCCAGCGTCATGAATCATGCTGAGGACTTGGGAGAAGCAAGGCATGGATTCCATGTCCACATGAGGAATATGCTCATGATCGAAGTCTTTGTCCTTGTTGTAGAGCACTGAGGAATAGAAGTTGGCCTGACTAGCAGTCCAGAAACGCTTCCTTCTAAGATGAGCATTGTCATAGGGGTTGAATTCCGTGAAAAATACGTGCTCTCCAAAGAAATCATCAGCCTTGAATTTTTGCTTCTTGGAGAAAGGATCCTGTGGCTTGGGCTGAGGAGTGTTAGTCAATTGCAGCACTACTTCAGGAATCGCAATCTTAGGTTCCTCAGGCTGAGGAATTTCAGGCTCTTCTGCAGCTTCAGCCTGGGTCGTCAATTCTTTATTGACAATTTCTTCAGCACTAGTGGCTGGAATTTCTTCATGAATACTTGGGGTTGCATGAGATTCTTCAGATCCCATTTGCACTTCAGTGGCAGCAAGGGACTGAGGAATAGCTTGAAGGGGAGTGAACATTGGAGAGTTGGGATGTTGACTGTCCCAAAATTCATCATTGAGCACAGGAGTGGTACAGCCAATGTCCACATCCTCCTCTTCAATTTCTTAAACACCTACCTCTTCAGCAGTAAACTGAGGCAAAGGTGAGGAAATGACTGGGGTTGAAGGGATCTTATCCACTTCAATTTCTTCGTCCAACTGCTTTGTCGAAGCAGCAGAAGGAGTTTCTTCATCAGATTCATCGGGAATCACATAATCTTCACCAAAAGGAACAAGGTACTTTGATGGCATTGAGGAAACTGGAATGGCATCAATTGGATTATCAATTGAACTGATCAGAGTCTTCATCTTCTTCGGAGCTGAAGAAGTTGAAGAAGTTGATGCCTTCCTTTTCTTCACAGCTGCACGTTCTGCAGCCTTGGTCTTCTTCACATCTGATGCAGATGGAAGGATTGGAGTTGGTGTAGGCTTTGGAGGTGCAGATGAATTTGGTTCATTTTCCTCAGGCACAACTGATGCAGCTGTCCTGACTTGTTCACTTTCTTCAGGCGCACCACTAGTGGATGCCCTGGCAATATCTTCAACGGCTGGAATGGAGTCATCAGCCCTGGCACTCTCATGGTCTTCAGCAGCCTGATTGTCATCAACGGTGCTGGCATGTTCTTCAGTAGGCTGAGCAGATGCTTCAGCCTGAGTAACTTCAGCGCGCACAGGTGGAGCAGCACTTGAAGTGAATTTCTTCATCAGATTGACGAAATGCACCTTGGCGCCCTTTCAATCAGCATGGTAGCGATCAAATTCATCACTCAGCTGTTTGATTTCAACTTGCAAGGCAAGGAGCTGATCAGGAGTGAGAGTGAGGACATTGTCCTTGAGGTAGCACTGTTTCTTATACTGCGCTTTCTTCAAACTTCTGCCTTGTTCAAATTTCCATTTTTCTTCTTCAATGAAGGCAGTAAGAACATGACTTTTACCAGGAGTGAGGTTCATCTCCGGCAAAGATGTGTTAGGGTCCTTGTGCCATAGGTCAATGTAGTCGAGGGTCAACTTGGGATCCAACATCAGCGGCACATTGCTGCCTTTGGCTCTAGCGGCCCTGGCTTGCCTGTCTCTGATGATTTCGGCAAGTTCTTCATCATCAGCAGCAGCATCATCAGAGGGTACATGGAAGGCGACCTGCTTCTTGTGAGGACTTGGGCGAGTGCCTCGTCCAGCAGTGGCCTTTTTCTTCAGCAGAGAGGGACCAGCTGAGGAATTTCGAGCAGCTGAGGAGCTTGCAGATCCTCCTGAGGCAATAGAGAAGCCTTGAGTCCTTTGGCACGTGGCGAGATGCAGAGGTGCCGAGGATTTTGTCGGAGCAGCTGAAGACTTTGACGGAGGAGCTGAGGACTTTGAAGGAGCAGTTTGAGGAATTTGCCGTGAGGGCCTTGAGGAATCTGGCCTTGATGGCATAGCATAGGAGCTTGGCCGTGAGGGCATTGAAGGTGAAGCACTGGATTTATGTGCAGGCTTCTTGTGCATTGCCTTCTTTGGCTGACTAGCAAAGGCCTCAGCAGAGGCAGCAGCAGCAGCAAAGTCTGCGTTGAATTTCCTCACTGCTTCCCTTGCTTGCTTAGCCAGTTTGGCTTGGTGCTTTTCCCATTCATCAGGATAATCCTCACCGCGCTTGAGGCTGGTGGGATCTTCCAACTGGCCTGGTGCCAATGGAGGTCTTGGGCATGGAGGGTTGAGTGCGAATTTCTTCATATACTTGGGAGTGACATATCTGTACTCCCTCCATCTCGTGCCCATCTCCTCTCAATCCTCTGTATGCGCATCTTGCGCTGATTTTTGTTTCCCTTTCCGAACTTGGCCTCATCAGGTGTGCAGTAGTCTTTGTAAATGTCCTCAGGGATCTCAAAAGCAGTCATGACCTCAGGCTTCTTTCCTCCTTTCTGTGGCCTTTTGTCACCCATTTTCTTCAGCTGAGGAATATGAACAACTGAAGTTTCTGAAGAGGTATGCAACTTTTCTTCGAGGAACGCTGCAAATGAGTTAAGTTGATGAGAACCTAGTGACTCAGCAGCGGACATTTGTACCTGTGAGCAGAGTATAGTTGCGAGGAATTTGGAGAGGTCATATGCATTCTCAGAAGGTTTTTCAAAAAGAATAGGTTTTGAGGAATTTGACCAGATGAGTCTTGAGGAATTTCACTAAGCGTTCTTTGTCTTAGGTTCCAGAGTTGTGTAGATTGAAAATCCACACAATTGAGGAATCTTGAAGAAAATCATTGCTTAGAGAAACGAATCAAGAGCAGATGACATGTGAGGTGTTTATGTGTGTGAAGAGTTGAAAAATAAACACTTTTGAAGATTTTCAAGAAAACTTGAGAATCAAAGCGAGTAGTTAAAAGTAACTTTTAATTACCCAAGTGAAGAACATGACGAACTGGGAAGAACAGAAGTGAAGTTCGTCAGGTCAGATCTTCCACGCCCTAACTCGGCAGAGGAAGACGGCTACGGCGGCGGCGGAGTGAAGAAATTCGCAACCAGCGCTAGTACGACGGCGACGAGGTCGAGGCAGTGAAGCTCTTCCTCACCGGCGACGATGAAGTAGCGGAGGTGCTAGGGCTTTGGGAAGCTCGAGCGGGAGAGAGAGCGCGAGCGAGGTGAAAGTGAAGTGAGGAAGAGACAGGGGTATTTATAGAGGGAGTGAAAAACTGTTCAACCGAGGAAATCGGACGAACATGCCCCTGGCCTCTTCTCATTCGCTTGACATGTGTCACCCACGTACTGAGAGGTGGTGATCGTGTAGGATCGTGGTTGAATAGATAAGTATTGTCGTGAGAAGCGGAATGGTTTGAGCGGCAAAGCCGAAAATTCAGATAAGATAAGCTAAAAGCTCCGTTCGCAATTTCTTCAACTGTCAAGGACACAGTGAAGAATTTGAACTAGTTTCAAATAGAATGCATATGAGGAATTTGTGAATAGACTGGGTTGAGTTTAGCATAGAGGAGGAAGGGTCCGATCACATTCACTTAGCAAAAGAAATCAACTTGAAGAAATAACAATAAGTGAATGTTGTAGTGGACATAAAACTCATATATATATATATATATATATATATATATATATATATATATATATATATATATATATATATATTCGAATGAAGAACAACACTAGAAAGAGTGAAGACAATGCAAAGTTGAAGAATTTGAAAAACTGAGGAATTTCATAAACGAAGTAAAACTCAAATTGAAGATTTTCAACATTGGTTGGTGGCGTAACCCACCGTATAAGAAAGCTGATTTCACACACCACGTACAATTGTCGTAGGGCTCTGAGAGTCAATTTCTTCATTAATTTCTTCACACTTAGAGGGTTAGTCTTCATTGATTGAGGAAAAATGTTACTTCGTGTGTTGCACATCTAAGTCATCAAGTCAGGATAAGTGTTAGGATGCGTGTCGATTTCAGAGAACATTCGAAGATTCTAGGATATTTAGCTCACACCGCAACTTGCTAAATCTCTTCTCATCCAAGGGCTTTGTGAAGATATCGGCCAATTGATCTTCAGTGCTGACGTGGTCGATGGAGATGTCGCCCTTCAACACATGATCATGAAGAAAATGATGACGAATTTGGATGTGCATGGTCTTCGAGTGCTGAACTGGGTTATGAGCAATCTTGATGGCACTCTCATTGTCACAGTAGAGAGGCACATTCTTCACGTTGAAGCCATAGTCCTTGAGTGTTTGCTTCATCCATAGTAGTTGAGCACAGCACGATCTAGCAACAATGTACTCAGCTTCTGCAGTGGAGAGACATACACAGTTCTGTTTCTTCGAGGACCAACAGACCAAAGATCGTCCGAGGAAATGACATGTACCAGATGTTGACTTGCGGTCCACGCGATCGCCAGCATAGTCAGAGTCTGAATATCCAATGAGATCAAAAGTGGAGCCCTTGGGATACCATAATTCAAGTGTTGGTGTGTGAGCTAAGTATCGAAGAATATGCTTCACAGCCTTATGGTGTGATTCCTTCGGTGTAGCTTGAAATCGGGCACACATGCAAACACTAAGCATAATATCCGGCCTAGATGCACATAGGTACAATAAAGAGCCAATCATGGAGCGGTATACCTTTTGATCGAAGTCTTTACCATTTTCATCAGTGCATAGATGGCCATTTGTGGGCATTGGAATTTTGACCCCTTTGCAATCTTGCATGCCGAATTTCCTCAATACGTCCTTGAGGTATTTCTCCTGAGATATGAATATTCCATTGTGCTGTTGACGAATTTGAAGACCTAAAAAGAATTTCATCTCTCCCATCATAGACATTTGATATTCTTCACTCATCATATAGGCAAATTCATCACTATATCGTTGGTCAGTACAGCCGAAAATGATATCATCAACATATATTTGGCACACAAACAATTCACCATCATAAGACTTAGTGAAAAGAGTTGGGTCGAGTGAACCGGGTTTGAAGCCTTTCTTCATGAAGAATTCCTTCACGGTATCATACCACGCCCGAGGGGCTTGCTTGAGGCCATACAGGGCCTTGTTGAGCTTGAAGACTTTGTCGGGATTCTTTGGATCTTCAAAACCCGGGGGTTGAGCAACATATACTTCTTCCTCAAGCTTACCATTAAGGAATGCACTTTTCACATCCATTTGTTGTAAGATAACATCATGATAGTTAGCATCGGCAAGTAATATGCGAATAGCCTCAAGTCTAGCAACAGGTGCAACAGTTTCATCAAAGTCAATTCCTTCAACCTGTGTGTAGCCTTGAGCTACAAGTCGTGCCTTATTCCTCACCACAAGGCCATTTTCATCTTGCTTGTTGTGGTAGATCCACTTTGTGCCAATAATGTTGTGCTTGCAAGGATCTGGACGTTTGACCAGTTCCCAGACGTTGTTGAGCTTGAACTGATGTAATTCTTCTTGCATAGCTTGAATCCACTCAGGCTCCAGAAATGCTTCATCTACCTTAGTGGGCTCTGTGATAGAGACAAACGCAAAGAGCCCACAAAAGTTAGATAAATGTGAAGCTTTTGAGCATGTGAGAGGACCTAGTGCTTCAATGTCATCGATGATCTTCTCGATTTGCACTTCATTTGCAATACGAGGATGAGCGGGTTGTCTTCGAGAAATCTGATACGCATTTTCTTCAGGAGCATTTTCCTCAGCACCATTTTCTTCAGGTGCGCCAGCTCGACGTTCATCACGTTCTGGAATGAATTCTTTAGCAGATTCTTCAGTAGGAATGACATCCTCAGTGGCTTTGAACTTGATAGAATCCTCAGGTGCTGGTTCATCTATCACAGAAGGTAGGTGCTCTCTTTGCGAGCCATTAGTTTCATCAAACCGCACATCCACAGTTTCAACAACCTTGTGAAGAACGTTGTTGAAGACTTTGTAGGTGTGCGAGTCCTTTCCGTAACCAAGCATGAAATGCTCATGTGCTTTCGGTGCAAACTTAGAATTGTGACGAGGATCTCTAATCCAATATTTAGCACCGAAGACTTTGAAGTAACTTACATTGGGTTTCTTGTCAGTGAGGAGTTCATAGGCAGTCTTCTTGAATAATTTGTGAAGATATACTATGTTGATGATGTGGCAAGCAGTATCAATTGCCTCACTCCAGAAACGATGAGGCATCTTGTATTCATCAAGCATAGTGCGAGCCATCTCAACAAGAGTTCTGTTCTTGCGCTCCACGACGCCATTCTGTTGAGGAGTATAAGGAGCAGATAACTCATGAGTAATACCAAGTTCATCAAGATAGTCATCAAGACCGGAATTCTTGAACTCAGTTCCATTGTCACTCCTGATGTGCTTGATCTTCATACCAAAGTTGGTTGAAGCCCTCGAGGAAAATCGTTTGAAGACTTCCTGCACTTCATGTTTGTAAGTGATAATGTGTACCCATGTGTAACGAGAATAATCATCAACAACAACAAAGCCATATAGAGATGCATCATTTGTCACAGCAGAATAATGATTAGGACCGAAGAGATCCATGTGAAGCAATTCAAATGGTCGAGTGGTAGTCATGATAGTCTTCGCTGGATGCTTAGCCTTTGTCATCTTCCCAGCTTCACAGGCTCCGCATAAGTGATCCTTGAGGAATTTGACATTCTCAATGCCAATGACATGCTTCTTCTTCGCGAGCGTGTGCAGATTCCTCATGCCAGCATGACCAAGTCGTCGATGCCATAGCCAGCCTTCTAAAGCTTTTGCAAGTAGGCACACGGCAGGCCGTGGTCCTGTAGAGAAATCAACAATGAACAAGTCTCCTCTCCTAAAGCCTTCGAAGACTTTGGAATTGTCAGCTTCCAAGATCACAACACAATGATACTTGCCAAAGACAACAACCATATCAATATCACAAAGCATTGAGACAGACATGAGGTTGTATCCTAAGGACTCAACAAGCATGACTTTGTCCATGTGTATGTCCTTAGAGATCGCAACCTTACCTAGACCCAGTACCTGACTTTTGCCTTTGTCAGTGAAGATGATATGCTTCAGATGTGACGGTGGTAAGGGGGCATCCATCAATAGAATCTTGTCACCAGTCATGTGATTTGTACATCCACTATCGAGGACCCACTCATTTGCTTTGGGTTGATCTTCTTGCAGATGAATTAGTGTAGCTTACAAACTCATATACTTCATCAGTGAAGAATGCGACATCAGTATCATCAGGTCAATTTCATCAAGCAATTAGAACAGATAATCAGTATGAGGACCTAAGAAATGAAGGTTCATTTCATCATGATTAGCCTGCGTCCTATCAGGCACTGTTCAGGTCTCCAGCAAATTCTTCAGTCGTTTGGAGCACGACTGGAGACCTGACCCTGCATAAGAGATTAGTTCTTTTTCTTCACCACCCACATCTGGAGGGGTGGCAAAGAATTCATCACTCTGCGAGAACCATATGAGAAAGGTGGTATGGACGCCAGTCCACTTCGTTTCACATAAGAGGGGTTAGGGTAAGCATATGAATAAGTAGAGAAATTCTTCGAGGACTTATGAACATAATGATTTGAAGAATAATGCACATATTCATAGCCCTTAGCTCTACCCTGTGAAACAGAAGGGTTAGTACGATGATGATCATATGAGGACTTTGATCCTTTTGAGGAATTTGATCCACGTGAGGAATTTGGTCCACCTGAGGACTTGGATCCATATGAAGAATTTGGTTCTTATGAAGAATTTGATCTGGAGTTCCTTTTCTTCACAGGTGGTGTCATGAGGACATTCACCTGAAGACTTTCAAGGCAACTTTTGGGAACCCAGATTTTCTTCATAGGAGAACCGTTCCTGCAGTTAGTCCTAACATATCTAGCAAATACTTCACCATTCTGATTTTTGAACAATTTATAGTTAGAGTCAAATGACTCATCAGAAGAATGAGGAGATTCACATGTAAAGCCAGATAAGTTGGATGGATCAACTGGAGGTCCCTTTCCAGCAACCAATGAGGTTTTGGGGTACTGCTCAGGCTTCCAATATGTTCCATCAGCATTGAGTTTCCCCTCAAAGGCAATACCCTCTTTCCTAGGGTTTCTGTCGAGGATCTGCTTTTTGAGCACATCACAAAGAGTCTGATGCCCTTTGAGACTTTTGTACATGCCTGTCATGTACAATTCCTTCAGCCCTGCATCATCAGTGATACTTGCATTGTCCTTAGATGAGGAATTAGTGACAGCAGAGACATATGAAGAATTTGTAGCATTAGAAGCATTTGAACATTCAGGTGAAGAATTAGCAGTTTCACGTTCAATGCACTTCAGACACGGAGGAACAAATTCTTCCTGGGTAGCGCTGATTTGTTGAGCAAGTAATGAATCGCGCTCCTTCTGAAGATCTTCATAATCCACTCTTAGCTTTTCAAGATCTTGCTTTCTTTGAAGAAATTCATAAGAAAGCTTCTCGTGATCTGATAAGAGAGTGTTATGATGACCTTGAAGATTGTCAAACCTGGACTGAAGTCTCTGAAGATTTTCAGTCAAGGTTTTAGTGCGATCCATTTCTTCACCCAACATATCATCACTTTTGTCTAGCATGTTTTGAACCTTTTCAAAGGCCTTTTGTTGTTTCACAGCAATTTTAGCAAGTTTAGAGTAGTTGGGTTTGAGATTCTCATCAGATTCATCCTCACTAGAGTCAGAGGAGGCGTATTTAGTTACCTTGGCACCTTTTGCCATGAAGC
Organism: Triticum dicoccoides; assembly: GCF_002162155.2. Taxonomy (NCBI): domain Eukaryota; kingdom Viridiplantae; phylum Streptophyta; class Magnoliopsida; order Poales; family Poaceae; genus Triticum; species Triticum dicoccoides. The sequence continues at coordinate 359,120,605 of NC_041381.1, read as the reverse complement.
AATAGGTGGGAGCGTAGTCATCATTGCCTTCATCAACCTTCTTGGTGGAGTCATTTTCTTCAGAGTTGAAGATAGACTAGCTGACGAATGCAGTAGCGAGAGCTAGGCTCGCCACACCAGACTCAGACTCCTCAGATGCCTCCTCGTCCTCATGTTCCTCAGATTCAGCCTCAGAGTCCATTTCCTTGCCAATGAATGCCCGAGCCTTCTTGGAGCTGCTCTTCTTGTGAGATGAAGACCTCGAGGATTTTGATGATGAAGACTTTGAGGATTTCTTCTTCTTCTTTGCGTCATCAGAACTGTAATCCTTGTATTTCTTCTTCTTTGATTCCTTATCCCACTGAGGACAATCTTGGATGTAGTGACCAGGTTTCTTACATTTGTGACACAGCCTCTTCTTGTAGTCACTGGATGAGGAATCATTGCTCCTTGAGGGTTTTCCAAAGCGACCACATCTAGAGAACTTCTGAAATTTCTTCACGAGCAGTGCAAGTTCCTGGCTCAGTTCTTCAGGATCACCAAGACTGCTAGCAGAGTCTTCATATTCAGACTCTGAGACTACCTTGGCCTTCAAAGCACGTTATCTGCCATAGCTCGAACCGTAAAGATCTCTTTTCTCAGCAAGATGGAACCCATGAGTATTTAGCCTCTCGAGGATATCAGCGGGATCAAGTGACTTGTAGTCAGCATGCTCTTGAATCATCAGTGCCAGAGTATCAAATGAAGAATCTAGCGATCTCAGCAATTTCTTCACCACCTCATGGTTGGTGATGTTAGTGGCGCCAAGCGCTTGAAGCTCATTTGAGATGTCAGTGAGGCGATCGAAGGTTTGCTGAACATTTTCATTGTCGAGTCTTTTGAAGCGGTTGAAGAGATTGCGAAGAATGCCAACACGAGAGTCACGTTGAGTTGAGACTCCTTCATTTACTTTGGACAGCCTATCCCAGATAAGCTTGGCAGTTTCCAAAGCACTCACTCTTCCATACTGTCCTTTACTCAGATGACCACATATGATATTCTTTGCTTGAGAATCGAGTTGCTTGAATCTCTTCACAACAGTAGCGTTCAGAGAAGGTGTGACTGAGGGAACACCATTTTCCAGAACATACCAGAGATCGTTGTCAATTGCCTCAAGATGCATTTGCATCTTGTTCTTCCAGTAGGGGTAGTCTGTTCCATCGAAGGTAGGACACCCAACAGAGACCTTGATCATACCTGTGGTCGACATAACTAAAACTCCAGGCGGTTAAACCAAAATCACACAGAACAAGGGAGTACCTTGCTCTGATACCAATTGAAAGTGCATTATATCGACTAGAGGGGGGTGAATAGGCGATTTTTATGAATTCTTCACTGAGGAATTTGCTGGTGAGGAAATTCCTAAATGAAGAACTACTAGCAGCGGAATAAGTACTCAGAAGTACACATAATAGAATACAAGCATATTCATCATGGCGAGATGAAGACAAGCACAGAGTACAGAAAGCGTAAACATAGGATAACACAAGAAAGAAGACAGACAGACTGAAGAAATTGATCTGAGGAAATTGAGAAAGTCTTCAGTCAAAGTCTTCAAACAGATATGAACAGGCACACAACAACAGACATGAGGAAATGGAAGAGTTGAGGAAATAGAACCAGTAGGCTTAGTGAAGACAATGATTTGGTAGACCAGTTCCAACTGCTGTCTCAGTTGTACATCTGGTTGGAGTGGCTGAGTATTTAAACTCGAGGACACCCAGTCCCGGACACACAGTCCTCACCGTATTTTGCTTGAGCTAAGGTCACACATACCTCGCCCAATCACTCGTGGTAAGTCTTCAGGTGACTTCCGAACCTTCACAAACTCGGTCACTCGGCGATCCACAATTCCTCTTGGATGCTCTAGACCTTGACGCCTAACCGTCTGGAAGAAGCACAGTCTTCAAAGGAAACAAGCGTCGGATCCACGCAGGATCAATCTCTAAAGTGATGCTCAATCACTTTGGGTTTGTAGGTGTTGGGTTTTGGGTTTTCCTCACTTGATGATTTTCGCTCAAAGTCCTCGGAGGATGGGATGCTCACAATTGACAAGTGTCAGTTTCTCTCAGAGCAGCCAACCAGCTAGTGGTTGAAGGGGCGGCTATTTATAGCCTAGGGAGCAGCCCGACATGATAAGACATAAATGCCCTTGTCTGATATGACCGTTAGGTGGGTAGATATTTTGGGACCGCTGGCGCATAGCACAGCAACGGTCGGAATTTTGACTATCAAAATCCTCAGGGCTATCATGTTCCTCACTGTGTAGGCAATTCACACTGGTGAATTCCTAACTCCTCAGTCAGAACAAATTCCTCAGAGACCAGAAGAACTTTGTCTCTATCACTGAAGAATATGACTGAAATGTATGAGATTTCCAATGGCTTCACTCGAAGGGATTGGTAAATGTAGGATTTTGAGTTGAGCATCACATGGAAATTTTTCCTTAGTATTTCCTCGACCCCCTTTAACAGTACGGTGTTTCCTATGACTCAAGAAAGAGAAAATGAAACTACGAAAACAAAAGTCTTCATGCTTCATGTTCCTCGAATGATTGCCTAGTCTTCAAGGTCACACCAATTTCTTCACTTTCAAAGTCTTCAAATAGTCTTCAGAGATCCAAAGTCTTCAGTTGAAGAACTTCATTTTTAGGGGTCGACTTTCTCTGTAAATATCAAACTCCTCATAGACTTATAGACCTGTGTACACTCACAAACGCATCAGTCCCTTAACCTATAAGTCTTCAATACACCAAAATCACTAAGGGGCACTAGATGCACTTACACTTTTCTCTTGTGTTCGTTATTTATCTTACCGGCCTGTTTGAAAACCCAACAATTCCTGTTGGTGTGGTTTGCAGGCTTATCGGGCGTGCCATGAATTTGACAGGGCCTCTCTAGGATTTTATCTAAGCTGGATGGCCCGTCTTTGTTGCCTTTGAAAGGTTTCTTACACCGACCGGACTTAGGACCGTTGAATCTGGCATTGACTGCCCTATCATCTGCGTCGGCATTGTTGTTGTTCCCACGTTTATTTTTATTGCGGCAAGGTTTATCATTGTTGTCCCGCACCTCAGAAGTGCCGGGGTCGCCCGAGCTATTCCTTCTATGAGCCAACCAGCTGTCTTCACCCGCACAGAAGCGGGTCATGAGTGTTGTTAAGGATGCCATGGTCTTCGGCTTTTCCTGCCCAAGGTGTCGGGCGAGCCATTCGTCGCGGATGCTGTGTTTAAAAGCCTCTAAGGCTTCGACGTCTGGACAGTCTGCGATATGGTTCTTTTTAGTTAAGAACCGATTCCAAAGTTTGCGGGCTAATTCTCCTGGCTACTGAATTATGTGACTCAAGTCGTCAGCATCCGGTGGCTGGACATATGTGCCCTGAAAGTTGGCCCGAAAAGCGTCTACCAAGTCTTCCCAGGTTCCAATGGAGTTTTTTGGGAGGCTGTTTAGCTAGTGTCGTGCCGGTCCTTTCAGCTTTAGAGGAAGATATTTAATGGCGTGGAGATCATCTCCTCGAGCCAGGTGAATATGGAGAAGAAAATCTTCAATGCATGCGACCGGATCCGTCGTCCCATCGTATTGTTTGATGTTTACGAGTTTAAACCCTTCCGGAAATTGGTGTTCCATGACCTCATCGGTGAAGCATAGGGGGTGTGCGGCCCCTCTATATCACGCAATGTCGCGGCGGAGATCGGCTGACATCTAAGTTCGGTTCTGATCCTGAATATAGTAATAGTCGTCACGCCAGGCTTCATAGCTGTTGTCTCGCCTGGGGCACGGATCCGTAGATTGATCTAGTCTGACCAGCTTTATTGGTTAGGTCATGTTGCAAGTCATATGTGTATCCCGCGGCTGCCATCTCCCTGCCTCTTCGGCGAGGGGTGCGGGTTGGCGTTCGGCTTGATATGCCGTTTTATCCCACCCACGTGGTGGTCGGTATGGTTGGTCTGCCTGATTATACTTCGACAGTATTGGCTCAAGGGCTTCATCGTCAAATTGTGGCAGCAGCTAGCACTTAGGGTAACTTTTAACAAGTCGCTCGTGGTCGTATTCCTCAGCGGCCAGGACCTTAGTCCACCTTTCATTCAGTGTATCTTGTTCGCCTTTGAGCTGTTGTTGCTTCTTCTTCAGGCTCCGGACTATAGCAATGAGCTGCCGCTTGAAGCGTTCTTGTTCAAGGGGTTCCTTTGGGATGATGAAATCTTCATCGCCGAGGCTAACTTCCTCTCCGGTTTCTGGCATATAGTTGTTGTCTTCCGAATCTTCGTGATCAGCGTGCCCGGGACTATATTCACCCTCTTCCCTTTTGTCATGTTCGGATGTGGGCTCGACGAGGTATTCGGGATCTTCGGCATCGTCCGGAGTCTCATTATCTCCGGTGATGGTATTGCTGTCCTTCGCCCGACGCAATCGTGAGCGGCGCCGCTGACGTCGGTGCTTTGGTGGTTTATCGACGGGTTTGTCCTCGTCTGGGCTTGGGTTATCCTCATCATTCTTTTTATCCACAGTGTCCACCATGTACACATCGTAGGTTGAGGTGGCCGTACAAAGCCCCGTGACAGGTGGGACTTGGCTTGGTTCGGCATCGACATCATCGTCCATGCTGCCGATGTCTTCAGACGCATAGTCCCACATGTCGGTTAAGTCCTCGACAGTGGCTACTAAGTGGGTGGTGGGTGGGGCATAAAATTCCCCTCTCTCGGCCCCCAGTCCAAGCTGGGTACAGTTCGGAGGTAAGGCTTCCATGATGGCGAGAGACTGCATCAAACCCAATGCTTCATCAAAGAGCAGAAGTGGGACCGGAAACTGCGGATCTGCTTGGCCGAGTTCGACATGGGCCACCTGATCGGACCCACTGAGTGCGGACCTCGACAGTTCAGGATGTTTGCTCAGAGCCAAGTCTAAGATTGCATTTGGGTCTTCGGTCGGGAGTTCCACAAGGGGAAGAGGTCCGGCAGGGCTCATGCTCTCGTCTTCAGACAATGAGACCCGCTGTCGGTGTCAAAACCGGCGGATCTCGGGTAGGGGGTCCCGAACTGTGCGTCTAGGCGGATGGTAACAGGAGACAAGGGACACGATGGTTTTACCCAGGTTCGGGCCCTCTCGATGGAGGTAAAACCCTACTCCTACTTGATTGATATTGATGATATGGGTAGTACAAGAGTGGATCTACCACGAGATCAAGGAGGCTAAACCCTAGAAGCTAGCCTATGGTATGATTGTTGTAATGGTTATCTTTTCCTACGGACTAAAACCCTCCGGTTTATATAGACACCGGGGAGGGCTAGGGTTACACAGAGTCGGTTACAATGGTAGGAGATCTACATATCCGTATCGCCAAGCTTGCCTTCCACGCCAAGGAAAGTCCCCTCCGGACACAGGACGAAGTCTTCAATCTTGTATCTTCATAGTCTTGGAGTCCGGCTGACGATGATAGTCCGGCTGTCCGGACACCCCCTAGTCCAGGACTCCCTCAGTAGCCCCCGAACCAGGCTTCAATGACGATAAGTCCAGCGCGTATGTAGTCTTTGGCGTTGCAAGGCGGGTTCTCCTTTAAGTTCCATGTACCTGCCGAACAGTGTCCGGCTTCCTTGTCAATGTCGCGCTTCTTGGCTTCCACGCCCCATAATGGCCTTCTGCCACGCGTCGCACGAATGCGAAAAGCCAGGGTATCTTTTATGCTTTACCCCCTAGCTGCGCAAATAATCTGCCTATAAGAGAGGCAAGAATCTAGATCCAAATCACACCATCTTCCTTCCGCGAGTACTCATCGGAGCGCCTCTGACCAAAAATCCATTCCATCATGGACCATCGACGCGGCTCCTCCTCTCGCGCTCCCAGCCCTCTGCCAGGAGATTGGCGGAGATGTTCTGTCCCGCACAACGAGCTGGTGACGCTCCAAGCAGAGGGATATCTCCCTCCGGCCTTCATGGTTCCGGTTCGAGCCAGGCTGGCCACCTACCAAGGTGGGAAGCAAGTGGAGGCTACCCCAAGTCCCAACAAAGGGGAGCGGGTATGCTTCGTCCCCTATCTGATAAGGGGGCTCAGATTTCCTATACATCCGTTCCTCCGCGGGCTCCTGGAGTTTTACGGACTCCAGCTCCATCACCTCACGCCCGCCTCTATCCTGCATATCGCGGGTTACGTAGCCCTTTGCGAGCTATTTCTAGGCGTCGAGCCCCATTTTGTGCTGTGGAAGAGGCTGTTCTGCCTTGTACCCCGTTCTCACGAGGGGTCCATATATCAAGTGGGCGGTGCCGAAATATGGCTCATCGCCGGGACCGGATATCCATCCGGAACCCCTAAGAAGGCGTCCGAAGACTGGCCTTTAGAATGGTTTTACATAGAAGACGCTCCACTGCCAGACCCTGTTCGGATTGGCCTCCCGGAGTTCAGTAATGCTCCTTTGAAGAAACGCCTTAGCTGGCGCCCACGGAGCCCCCAACTGGAGGAAGACAAGAGCGTCCATTATTTGATGGGCTGGATAAGGTTACTGGCCCATTCCGGGTTGACCATGCTTGGACTCATGGCAACATGCATTATGCGAGGGGTGCAGCCGCTGCAATACAGGGGCCACCCTATGTGGGATTTCAACGGGGAGGACGATGCCACCCGTCATGGCCGCAAAGGGCCGGGATCGGCCGAAGACCTGGCGAAGATCCTGTCCGGCCTGTACAAGGGGGAGAAGGAGGATTTCCTCCAGACGAGCCCGTTAAATGGGTTCTCCATGAATAACCCTCGGCGTTGGGTAAGCGAACACTTTGTGTGCCCGACCCGTGCTTTCAAAGTTTAAGTTTCTTATATTATGCTTTCGACGCAGGAGCTGCGTCGGGTTGTGGAGGGCATGCTTAGTCCAGCTCCGCAACCCGAGGATCCAGAGAGATCCCAGGATCCAGCCTTTGAAGAGGACCCGGACATAAAGGTGGAGCTGATCGACGGGGTGTTCCACCAGCTCAGCATGGATAATGCCTTAGTCGCCATTACGGCTGACTACCCCGGACTATATCCGGCTTCCTAGGTGATTGTGACCGAAGTCCCGACACCATTATTTCTTCCTTGCTCATTTCTGACCACCGTATACGATGGTGCTTTGCAGGAGGCGCCTTCAAGACGGCAAGCCGAGCCCGCGGCAGCTGACCAACAAGGGTCAGTCCGGCCTAGCAGGCGGAAGAGGAGCGCGGCGCGGATTGAAACGTCGCCACAAAGGTACAGCCCACGGTTAGTTATTTAGAGCGACGTTCCTAGGAAGCGTTTGAATGCTCATGACTTTTGTAGTAGAAAAAGCGCCCGCCGGACTGCGGGCGTAGAAGTTGCCAACCCAGCCTCTACCAGCCAAGCTCCAGCACCTGGTCTGGAGGGGGAGGCGAGCGCAAGGCGCGAGCCGGATACTCCTCCAATGGAGGATGCCGACAGACTGTCCGCCACCAAGTCTGAGGTGGAGAGCGCCATGAACCACGGGCGCCGCCGGACAGTCTTTCGTGATGCGTGCTTCTCCCCTGAGGTGTTGGATGCCTTTAACGCGGGGGATGCGCACCTCCGTGCTTCTCAAGGTGGTTTAACCAGGGCCACGGAGCAGTATGTAAAAGACATACGGGTAAGAGATTTTAATAGTTCTATATGCCAGTAGCCCCCGAGACTTAAAGTAGTTGTATTAACTGATTTAAGGATCAATGGAAATGTAGGATCTTACGAAGAAGAATACCCAATTGTCCCGGGAGCTGCAAGATTGTAAGGCCCAACTTGAGGCCGCACTGGCTGCCGCAGGAGGAGACACAGGGACCCCTCCTGGTAACACATTAATATATATTTTTTTGTTAAAAAGATAAGTGGTGTGCGGCGTGCGTGCAAGTCTAAAAATGACTTTGCAGGTGCCGCCGGACAGGATCCGGACAGGCAAGAACTACTGCGCCAGCTGAAGGCCGGCGAGAGAGTGCTGACGAGGGTGCAGCAGGAAAGGAACAAGCTCCAGGATGCCCACGCCCAGCTTGGAGAAGAGCTGAAAGGCGTTCGGGCCGAGCTGTCTGGCTCCGTTAAGGAGAATCAGCGGCTTCATCGCGGCATCTATGGTAAGTGCTTGAGCGAACTCCTTTGAAAAGAAGAGTTCGGCGAGGAAGTCAATTGACAAAATATGTCTGTAGCTATACTCACAGGTCGCCCTGCGGAGGAGATGCCCATATCAACGGGTGATCAACTTCCCGAGCTGGTGCAACTGCTTGAACAAGTTTGGCAGGCAATGAGCGGCGTCGTCCAGGCTTTATGGCCATCCCTCTCCCTACCCGAGGGCCTTGGAGAGCTTGCGGAGAAGCTTCAGGGAGTGCGGCAGCGCTTCCATTTATGGAAGATTTCGGCCTACCGCCAAGGTGCCAGGGAGGCGTGGGCCATGGTGAAGACGCGGTACAAGAAGGCGGATCCCAACCACATGGCCGAGGTCGGACCTGTGAGGCCCGATGGGAAGGAGATCCCTGTGAGTTTAGTATACGGCCAAGTAGAGTTGGCCGCTAAATTTTCCCAACGGGACTGTGAATTAGACAGCCTGTTAGACGGAATTGAAGAAGAATACAGTCAGTCGATTTGACAATGTATTTTAAAATGACATGTAAAATGCCTTCTAGCCGGATTGTAGATCGTTTGTCTTTGCCGACCTTTTCGCTTCAACCTCGGGACCCTAGAGTCCAGAGTGTGTCCGAATACCTTCTCGGTTAAGAAACAACCTGGGCATGCATGGAGACCAGGCGTAGGGGTCATTAGTGCTTTATCAGACAAGTGCCCAACTAGTTATGTTATATTACATGGTTAGTAAGAAACATCTTCCTGGGAGAATAGTTCCGTTAAGGGTTTCTTTCCCTGGGAGGCATGCCCTAAAGTGCATGTCCGGACTGCGAAAAGAGCAGGAAAACATCTGGGGGCAGATAAATAAATAGGTAAAAAATCATATTTCAAGTCACCGACCGAGTATTCCCTTAAGAACGCTAGCTTTCGGCTTCACCCAGTCTGAGGTACACATCCGGCTGACCCGGCAGTAACAATCGCAGAGGTGCTCCCTTTACCTCCTAGCCGAACAATCGGGAACGTAGGGGTAAGCACAGGAGCCAGGCAACCCAGCTTGGCCAAAACTTAAGTCATATCAATGCATATAGTTGTGAATAAAAGGTACACGTGGAAGTGTGACACGTGTGCTGGGCATGAAGCCCGTATAATTAAGCTTCTTGTAAAGAAGCCCCCAGGTATAATGAGTGCGGATAGCACATCAATTGTGTGCGAACAATGCGCAAGTAGGCCTTTTAGGGCTTTTATGAATAGGGTTGAGAGAAAGAAGAGAAACAAAAGGCAGCTAAAGTAAAAATTTGGACGGGGGAAGGGGACGAACTCTTAGTCCGGCGCTAGGCATAGAATCTTCGGAGGCGGGCTGCGTTCCATGGGTTCGGCTCGAGTCGGTTGTCCGACGCATTTCGCAGACGGTACGCCTCGCCGGTCAAGACTTGATCGATAATGAAGGGGCCTTCCCAATTGGGCTTGAGCTTGTCCTTTTTCTTGTCCGGCAGGCGTAGAACTAGTTCGCCAACATTGTAGGTTTTAGCCCATACTTCTCTGCTTTGGTATCTTCGAGCCTGCTGCTGAAAGAATGTGGAACAAGCCTTGGCATCGTCACATTCTTCCTCCAATGCTTCCAAGCTGTCCTGCCGATCCAACTTGGCTTCTCTTTCTTCGTACATGTGCACTCGAGGTGAGTCATGAATAATGTCACAGGGCAGAACTGCCTCTGCGCTGTATACCATAAAGAATGGTGTGAATCCGGTAGTACGGTTGGGCATCATCCGCAGCCCCCAGAGTACGGAGTCGAGCTCCTCTACCCAGTGCGTGTCCGATTTCGTCAGGGACCGCACTAGCCTGGGTTTGATGCCGCTCATTATTAGACCATTCGCTCGCTCCACTTGACCGTTGGTTTGAGGATGATAGACTGAAGCATAATCGAGCTTAATGCCCATATTTTTGCACCATAATTTAACCTCGTCGGCAGTGAAGTTCGTGCCGTTATCGGTAATGATGCTGTGTGGGATACCATATCGGTGTACTACCCCAGATATGAAGTCTATCACTGGTCCAGACTCTGCCGTTTTAACTGGCTTGGCCTCTATCTGATGGGGTTATGTACCTAGGGTAGGGTCATGGACCTGATCCAAATAACTTACCCCAGGACATCCTTAGAAGAGGTCGCCTTCCAGTCGACCAACGAGGATTCACTCGACTGGCCTGAAGGACTCGACCACGAAGACCCACTCGACCACCAGGAGGTCAAGAGGCACTCTGCACTGCAACGGCCTGTAATCAAGTAGACTTTATGATAGTAAAGGCCTTTATGTGGGGCGTTACCAGTAACGCCCCAGACTTAACTCACCTTAAACCCTCTCCTGCGTGGGCTGGCTGGGGTCCTGGCGCACTCTATATAAGCCACCCCCCTCCACAGGCAGAAGGGTTCGGCACCTTGTAATTCATACATTCATAATCCACTCGACCGCCTCCGGGCTCCGAGACGTAGGGCTGTTACTTCTTCCGAGAAGGGCCTGAACTCGTACATCTTTTGTGCTTACAACCTCTCCATAGCTAGGACCTTGCCTCTCCATACCTACCCCCCACTCTACTGTCAGGCTTAGAACCACGACAGTTGGCGCCCACCATGGGGCAGGTGTTTTAGCGATTCTGTGGAGAAGTTGCGATTCTTCCGAGTACTCTCATCATGGTGTCTGCTGGAGTTTTGGTCAAGGGTCAAGAGATCCGTCTCGGCACCCTCACCTTCATCGCCGACGACTCCGCATGGCTCCAGGAGGCTCCACTCGACGTAGACGCGCTCCCCGTCCGCGGTGCGACGCATTTTCGCGCATGTGTCCGCGGCGTTCTGCTACGGCAACCGTCGACCTAGTATCGGTCGGCTCCTCCATCGTCCACCCTCCCGGTCTCCTGCCAGCGCAAGCGCTCGGGCCGGTCGAGGCTTCAGCGATGGGTGAGTCACGCGGTGGCTCGCCAATCGGCCACTACACAAGTTGCGGCAATCGAGCCCAACGAATCTCTCTACGGCTTGTTCGATCAGTCGACTGGCTCCGGAGAGACTGCATCCGAGTGCGGAAGCAGTGATCCAGCGGCGGAAATCTTGATGGTCGACGGGCCCCACAGCCCTCCTGGCTTCGCCCGTGGTGGTGGAGCAGGTGACGGCGGCGACCCTGCACGAGACTACGAAGAGTACCAGCCCGAGCCACTCGACTCTCTGCAAAGAGAAGAGCTTCGCCGCAGGAACGAGGATCCCCTGCGTATTCCCATCGCAGGAGAAACCCCCGAGGCTCGCGCCTTGGAGGAGGCGCGTCTGGCCAATCTGGCCGAGCGCACTCGACTGGAGAACCTTCAGCGAGCACTCGACGAGCGCGCGCGGCAACGAGTTCCCGACACCAGTTGACGTCAACTCTTCCCGCCGACTCAGGTATATCGAACCCCAATTCAGAATTTAGCAGCTGCGACCCGTATAGCAGAGTCCATTCAGCCTTCGCAGTCGGAAGCTGGCAGAGGTTTGCTGCAGATCAGGGATCTGCTCCGGGCAGTAGGAGATCAGAATTCAGCCGTGTCTCAGTCGCGCAACATAATTCACAGTCGATCTGTCACTGTGAATACGATTCAGTCGGCTCACAGCCCCAGATCGCCTCCGCGGCGCGAAGGGCGTGAGAATCGGCGAGATCAATATGGCGACAGACTCGACCGAGATGATAGGCGTCGAGTGCCCTATTCCCCTCCGAGGGGTGGGTCTTACGCTCCTCGGCAGCCAGATGATAGGCGTCAGTACAGTACAGGGCGTAGGGTTCCAGCTGACCCCAGAGAGCCAGGCTTCGACGCGCGATCCATTATCGTGCAAGGGTTGGTCGACCGGAACAGAGCCCATCGAGGCGCACTCGACAGAGATGTACCCACGAGCAGTCGAGTACATGTTTCTGGTCCTGAATGTTTCAGCAGAGCTATCAGAGCCGCAATTATCCCCCCCAATTTCAGGTTGGCAACAGGAGTCAGCAAGTTCACTGGTGAGTCTAAGCCTGAAACTTGGCTTGAAGACTACCGAGTGGCAGTTCAGATCGGTGGTGGGAACGATGAGGTGGCCATGAAGCATTTGCCCCTCATGTTGGAAGGTTCTGCCAGGGCATGGTTGACTCAATTACCTCCTAGCAGCATTTACACTTGGGAAGATCTGTCCCGAGTGTTCGTCAGAACGTTTGAAGGGACTTGCAAGCGACCAGCGGGATTGACAGAGTTGCAAGTCTGTGTGCAGAAAACTAATGAGACTCTCAGAGAGTATATTCAGAGGTGGATCACTTTGCACCACACTGTGGAAAATGTCTCTGATCATCAGGCAGTATGCGCCTTCAAAGACGGCGTCAAGAACAGAGAACTGAGTTTGAAATTTGGTCGAACCGGTGACATGACCTTGAGTCGGATGATGGAGATTGCTACCAAGTACGCCAACGGCGAAGAAGAAGACCGACTCCGAAGCGGCAAGCACAAGCCGAGTCAGTCGGAAAAAGGAAACACCAGTCGGAAACAGAAGCGGAAGGCTGAACCGGCAGCTCCTGGAGAGGCTCTGGCCGTGACTCAAGGAAAGTTTAAGGGGAAACCAAAAGGATCCTGGAACCCCAAGAAGGTAAAGGATAAAGAGGGGAACGACGTGATGGATATGCCGTGTCACATCCACACGAAGAAAGATGAAGAGGGGAATATCATTTACCCAAAGCACACCACTCGCCAATGTCGACTCCTGATCCAGCAGTTTCAGGGAAAACAGTCTAAGGACAAGGAGAAGGAGTCGGACAAGGTCGAAGACAAAGAGGACAGTGAGGGAGGATATCCGCATATCAACTCCACTCTGATGATCTTTGCAGATGTGGAAAGCAGAAGTCGACTGAAAGTGATTAACCGAGAGGTGAACATGGTTGCCCCAGCAAAGGCAAATTATCTGAAGTGGTCTCAAACACCCATCACATTCGACCAATCTGATCACCCGACTCATATTGCCACCCCCGGGAGGCAAGCTTTGGTGGTCGATCCAGTTGTCGAAGGCACTCGACTGACAAAGGTGCTGATGGATGGTGGAAGTGGGTTGAACTTATTGTATGCAGACACATTGAAAGGTATGGGCATTCCGATGTCCCGACTGAGCACTAGTAACATGAGCTTCCATGGAGTTATACCAGGGAAGAAGGCCGAGTCACTCGGCCAGATAGCTTTGGACGTAGTGTTTGGTGATTCGAAGCATTTTCGCAAAGAAAAGTTGACGTTTGAGGTCGTGGATTTTCAAAGTGCATATCATGCCATTTTGGGGAGACCAGCCTATGCACGGTTCATGGCTCGACCATGTTACGTGTGCCTCAAACTGAAGATGCCCGGTCCCAAAGGTGTGATCACTGTCACCGGTGATAGGAAAAAGGCAGAGGAGTGCTTTCAGAAGGGCTCCAAGATTGTCGATTCCCAAGTGACAGCGGTCGAGTTCGAAGAATACAAGCAAAACGCAGATCCGAGTGACTTGCTGCGATCCAAGAAGCCCGCCACAGAGTCTGCATTCCAGTCGTCCGGTGAGACGAAGCCTGTTCACATACACCCGACCGACCCCGAAGCAGCTCCGACCCGCATCTCCACAACACTCGACCCAAAATAGGAAGAAGCGCTCATCCAGTTCCTCCGTGAGAACTGGGACATTTTTGCATGGAAGCCCGCTGACATGCCAGGTGTTCCCAGGGGACTGGCTGAGCATCGCCTAAGAGTCGACTCGTCTGCAAAGCCAGTCAAAGAGCATCTTCGGCGGTCCGCCGTCCAGAAGAGAAAGGCCATCGGTGAAGAAGTGGCTCGACTGTTGGCGGCAGGATTTATCCGAGAGATATACCACTCCGAGTGGCTCGCTAATGTCGTCATGGTTCCTAAGAAGGACAAGTCGCTCCGAATGTGCATTGATTTCAAGCACATCAACCGGGCCTGCCCGAAAGATCACTTTCCTCTCCCTCGCATAGATCAAATTGTTGACTCGACCGCGGGATGCGAGAGGTTGTCTTTTTTAGATGCTTACTCCGGGTACCACCAGATCCGTCTGTACGGGCCCGATGAGGTAAAACCAGCTTTCATCACTCCATTCGGGTGCTTCTGCTATATCACCATGCCATTCGGCCTCAAGAATGCCGGAGCCACATTTATGCGAATGATTCAGAAGTGTCTACTCACCCAAATCAGTCGGAATGTGGAAGCTTATATGGATGATATTGTTGTCAAGTCACGAAAAGGTTCCGACCTGCTCGCTGACCTCGCCGAAACATTTGCCAACCTTAGAAGGTATGATATCAAGCTCAATCCATCAAAGTGCACATTTGGAGTTCCTGGTGGCAAGTTACTCGGTTTTCTCGTTTCCGAACGGGGAATCGACGCTAACCCAGAGAAGATTGGCACTATTCTCCGAATGAAACGCCCTGTGCGAGTGCACGATGTCCAGAAGCTTACTGGATGCTTGGCCGCATTAAGTCGATTCATCTCACGACTCGGTGAAAAGGCACTGCCTCTTTACCGACTGATGAAGAAGGCTGACAAGTTCGAGTGGACTCCAGAAGCTGATGCAGCGTTTGCCGAGCTAAAAGCTCTGCTCTCCACCCAGCCGGTGCTTGCTGCTCCAATCAGCAAAGAGCCTCTGTTGCTCTACATCGCAGCCACAGGACAAGTTGTCAGTACTGTGCTAACGGTCGAGCGGGAAGAAGAAGGAAAAGCTCTCAAAGTTCAGCGCCCAGTGTATTATTTGTCTGAAGTCTTGACTCCATCCAAGCAGAGATACCCTCATTATCAGAAGCTTGTGTATGGAATATACATGACCACAAAGAAGGTTGCTCATTATTTCTCTGACCATTCCATCACAGTCGTCAGCGACGCTCCACTATCAGAGATTTTGCACAACAGAGACGCAACTGGTCGAGTGGCCAAATGGGCGATTGAACTTCTTCCCCTTGATATCAAGTTTGAGGCAAAGAAAGCCATTAAGTCCCAGGCGATAGCAGATTTCCTCGCCGAGTGGATTGAACAACAACAGCCGACTGAAGTTCAATCGGAGCATTGGACCATGTTTTTCGATGGCTCTAAGATGTTGAATGGTTCCGGTGCTGGGGTTGTCCTGGTTTCCCCCAGAGGAGATAAGCTCAGATATGTGCTCCAGATTCACTTTGATTCCTCCAACAATGAGGCAGAATATGAGGCCCTCCTATATGGGTTGCGCATGGCCATTTCACTCGGCGTCCGTCGCCTAATGGTCTATGGCGACTCGGATTTAGTGGTCAATCAGGTGATGAAAGAGTGGGACGTGAGAAGCCCAGCCATGACTGGATACTGCAGTGCAGTGAGGAAGCTGGAGAAGAAGTTCGAGGGGTTGGAGCTCCATCATATACCCCGACTGAAAAATCAAGCAGTTGATGATCTAGCAAAGATAGGTTCCAAGAGAGAAGCCATTCCGAGTGGTGTGTTCTTGGAGCATATACACACTCCGTCAGTCAAAGAAGATCCTTTCACAGAAGAAACTCCGCAGCCCAAGGGCGCCACAGATCCGACTGAAGTTGAAATCCCAGCGGTGGTCGACTTGATCATGGAAGGTTTGGTGGTCATTCCCGACTGGACGATTCCGTATGTCGCATATATCTTGAGGAAAGAACTTCCGGAGGATGAGGAAGAGGCTCGACAGATAGTCCGTCGATCTAAGGCCTTTACCATAATCAAAGGACAATTATACAGAGAAAGCGCGACTGGAGTCGGTCAGAAGTGCATAACACCAGAAGAAGGTCGACTCATCCTCAATGATATTCACTCGGGGACCTGTGGTCATCACGCGTCCTCTCGGACCATCGTGGCCAAAGCATACCGAGCCGGATTTTACTGGCCCAAGGCGAATGAGATGGCAAAAGAGATAGTAGATAAGTGCGAGGGATGTCAGTTCTACTCGAATATGTCGCACAAGCCTGCGTCAGCTTTGAAGACCATCCCGCTCG
The DNA here is from genome assembly GCF_002162155.2 of Triticum dicoccoides. Lineage (NCBI taxonomy): Eukaryota > Viridiplantae > Streptophyta > Magnoliopsida > Poales > Poaceae > Triticum > Triticum dicoccoides. The sequence continues at coordinate 359,104,551 of NC_041381.1, read as the reverse complement.
TCTGGCCTTTTGCAGTTTGGGGGCTGGACATGATCGGTCCTTTGAGAACAGGACGAAGTGGCTTCACGCATTTACTGGTGGCAGTCGACAAGTTCACCAAGTGGATCGAGGCTAAACCGATCAAGAGCCTTGACACCGGTACTGCTGTTAGCTTCATCAGGGAACTAATATTCAGATATGGAGTCCCGCACAGCATCATTACGGATAATGGGTCGAACTTTGACTCAGAGGAATTCAGAGCTTTCTGCGACTCCCAGGGCACACGGGTCAACTACGCATCAGTCGCCCATCCGCAGTCGAATGGACAAGCAGAGCGAGCTAATGGACTGATTCTCAAGGGACTGAAGCCTCGACTGATGCATGATCTCAAACACGCGGCTGGAGCTTGGGTCGACGAACTTCCATCTGTACTCTGGGGACTGCGGACCACGCCTAATCGGTCGACCGGAAGAACTCCATTCTTCTTGGTCTATGGAGCTGAAGCAGTCTTGCCGAGTGATCTTCTCCACAATGCTCCTCGAGTTGAAATTTACAATGAAGCAGAAGCTGAACAAGCGCGGCAGGACGCAGTCGACCTTTTAGAGGAAGAAAGGGAGATGGCTCTGATCCGGTCGACCATCTACCAACAAGATCTGCGGCGTTTCCACGCCCGAAACGTGAGAGGACGAGCCTTCCAGGAAGGAGATTTGGTTCTCCGAGTGGATCAGCACAAACCACACAAGCTTGCTCCTTCTTGGGAAGGCCCCTTCATCGTCACCAAGGTTCTCCACAACGGGGCATACCGTCTTTACAACGTCAAGCATAATATCGACGAGCCCCGAGCTTGGAACGCGGAGCTACTCCGCCCGTTTTACACTTAAGCTTTATCACTCGGATGAGTTGCAATAAAATACTTTTGTAGTTCATGGACCTCAAAATAATAAGCGTCATAGTTCCTCCATAATATCTATCACTTTTTATTTTTTGTCCAATGAAATTCCCCTCAGTGGGTGACTTAGCTGCGAATCCGTTTCGCCTAAGTTTGTAAAAATCCTACCGAGTGGTGAGCCAGACTCCCACTCGGAGGCTTAGCCGCGAATCCGTTTCGCCTAAGTTATCAAAATCCTACCGAGTGGTGAGCCAGACTCCCACTCGGAGGCTTAGCTGCGAATCCGTTTCGCCTAAGTTATAAAAATCCTACCGAGTGAAGAGCAACCCTCTCACTCGGGGGCTTAGCTGCAGTCCAAGCACTCGCCTAAGTTGTGAAAATCCTACCGAGTGGTAAGCCAGCCTTCCACTCGGAGGCTTAGCTGCAGCCTCGTGCTCGCCTAAGTTATAAAAATCCTACCGAGTGAAGAGCAACCCTCTCACTCGGGGGATTAGCTGCAGTCCAAGCACTCGCCTAAGTTATAAAAATCCTACCGAGTGAAGAGCAACCCTCTCACTCGGGGGCTTAGCTGCAGTCCAAGCACTCGCCTAAGTTATAAAAATCCTACCGAGTGAAGAGCAACCCTCTCACTCGGGGGCTTAGCTGCAGTCCAAGCACTCTCCTAAGTCGTGAAAATCCTACCGAGTGAAGAGCAACCCTCACACTCGGGGGCTTAGCTGCAGCCCAGTGCTCGTCTAAGTGGACTAAAGAATAAATCGATTGCAGCACAGGCACCTTGCCTTGAACCTGCAAAAGACATTCCGAGCCGAAGGCAATCGTATTCAAGCACCAAATCCAAGTTTGAATCGACATCTAAAGGAACCGAAAGTGCTCAGGCGTCAAGCCTGTTAAGATTTGTCGGTTACAATTTCACTCGGCATACCGAGGCAAATTTAAAGCGTCGAGCCAGAAGAAGTTTTTTACCCCTCCTGTGGAGGGCTGGAAAGTGCAACAAATTCATCAAGGTCAATCCCGTCGGCGATCCGAGTGGCAGCTGCAAGGAAAGTTTCCATAAAGGATCTGAAGTCGTGCTTCTTGGTATTGGCCACCCGAAGGGCCGCCAGCTTCTCTTCTCGCGCATCTTTGCAGTGGACTCGGGCCAGACACAGAGCGACATCTGCACCACACCGAGCCGAGGACTTCTTCCACTCCTGCACTCGACCAGGGATCGTGTTCAAGCGGGCCATCAGCGACTCAAGGTCATTCTGAAGTGTCTCCTCAGGCCAGAGCGTCGAGTCGATGCGAGATGTGGCGGCCTTCAGCCTTGCCAGATAATCCACGACAGCTGCAACGCGAGACTCCAGTCGGAAAACATCCATGGCAACTTCGTCGTTCACCGGAGAATTGACGGGGTCAAGGTTTGGCTCCAGTCGGCTGGTTTCTTCTTCAAAGTTTTGACAAAATTCTGCAAGGGTGATCACTAAGTCAAGGAGATAGTCGAATGGAAAAAGCCACAATTGGAAATATTTGCCAAACATGGAGGTTTACCTTCAAGCATAAGGAACAACTTTTTGGCAAGGCCGCTCAGGAAGGCCTCCAGTTCAGTTTTCTTCTCAGTCAATTTGCTGACTTGGTCGGTCAGGGCAGCTTTGTCAGTTTTCAGTCGACTGACCTCCTTGTTGGCAATCCCAAGAGCAGCTTTCAGATTGGTATTGTCTTGTTCGAGCTTGGTAACTGAAGCTAACTTCTCGTCAGCAAGCTTGATCTTCTCAGCTAGCTCAAGGTCTTTCTTCTGCTGGGCCTCCCTTACCTTACCTGCAAGTTACAGCAAGATCAGATGCTGAAACAAGCAAGGGGAAAAGCAGTCGTCAGGGTCTCACCAAACATACCTTCGGTCTCCTCCTTTGCCTTTGTCAGCTTCTCCTGAACCAGCCTCAAGCTCAGCTCGACTTGAGTATGTTTTTGTTCCAGCTCTGAGTAGCGAGCCACAAGATCACAGGAGTTCTGTGAAGAACCAATCGACTAAATGTCAAATATAATTCACTTCCGAGTGAAAAAGAGATAAACACACGTTTCTAAGACTACAGCCAAATACAAGCATTCGACCGTAGTCTCGGGGACTACACCCAGTGGGTGCACTCAGCGTGCCCCCACTAATCCTATTGAAGACAAAGTCGACCAGTCGACCTCAAAAAAAAATGTGCGAGATGCATTCTCTAAGACTGTGATCCACTGCAAGCAGTCGACCACAGTCTCGGGGACTACACCCAGTGGGTGCACTCAGCGTGCCCCCACCGGTTTGTGAAATCCAGTCGACCAGTCGACTGACAGATAGATTGACATTATAAAGCCTAAGGCCGACTGCCAGCAGTCGACCTTAGCCTTGGGGACTACACCCAGTGGGTGCACTCAGCGTGCCCCCACCGGTTTGTGAAATCCAGTCGACCAGTCGACTGACAGAAAGATTGACATTATAAAGCCTAAGGCCGACTGCCAGCAGTCGACCTTAGCCTTGGGGACTACACCCAGTGGGTGCACTCAGCGTGCCCCCACCGGTTTGTGAAATCCAGTCGACCAGTCGACTGACAGATAGATTGACATTATAAAGCCTAAGGCCGACTGCCAGCAGTCGACCTTAGCCTTGGGGACTACACCCAGCGGGTGCACTCAGCGTGCCCCCGTTAACACGGAGTTTATTCGACACACCCAGTGGGTGATTACTATAAATTCCGGAAAAGAAAAGTTTTTGGTAGCATATCCAACAGAACAAACAGCGGGCGACTGACCTGGACATTGATTTGGAGGGCAGAGCTGGCGTCATAAGCCGCCTGGCTCGCGTCCCGGATAGTCTTCAGCTGCTCCATCATGAGTCCCGCCTGGCGTATTGCCTCCTTCGCTGCGCCAGCTTGGTCCTCTGGGACGTGGTGCGTCGTGAAGAGGGAGGACTGCTGAGCACTCGTCAGTGGATTTGCGAAGGACACCGTGTGTCGAGTGATGTTCTCTTCTTCCACAGTCAGAATCTCAGGCGCCGTCACATCCTGAGGCACCTTACTGGCGGACGCTTTCCGACTCCTCCTGCGTGCCAGTGTTTCTTCATCCTCGTCGTCATCAGGGAGATTGATAACAGTATTGGGTGGAGCTGCGGAGAAGAATCAGGATCAGAGATCGCGAGTCAGTCGACTAAGAACGATGTTAAGAATACAGTACCTGGGTTCGAAGTTGCTGCATCCTCCATCTCGTGGTCATCAGCCCGGGCCGAGGTCTCAGAAGTAGCAGCACTGCAACTCCAAAGGATCGGTCGACTAACTTCAGCGTCGACCAGAGATAAAGTTCGCACAGAATAAGAAAATATGAGCAGCACAATTACCCTGATATGGTGGGGATGGACACCTTCATCTTCGGCAGGAGCTTGGTCGGCTTTGGCGGAGCCCCCCTAAGCTGCTTCGGCGCCTTTTCAGTCGGCGCTGGAGAAGTGGTCCTAGGGCGCTTGGTCGACTGCGTCGCAACCCCCTTGCCACGTTCAGTCGAAGGGTCGTGGACGAGCTTCGATCGCCTTTCCGAGCGCGGTGGCACGACCTCCTCCTCTTCCTCCTCGTCTTCGGCATCATCATCATCGCCGCCGTCATCATCATCGTCGTCGTCGTCCCCTGCAACGTCCGAGTCCCATTCCTCCTCGTCCTGGCTCTCGCCCCCACTCGCCTCACCCTCCTCAGTCGGAGTTTGTGCCCCATTGGGCATCGAGTACAGCTCGGTGAGGGCCTAGCAGATATCAAGACAATGATCAGTCGACCAGTCGGCAGAGTGGATAGAGATGAATGCGACAAGAATGCAGTGGAGAGCAGGGCAAGTGTACCTTATTTGGATCACTGTTGTGGTCGAGTGGAGGAATCCTTCTGGCTCCGCGTGGGTTGTCCTTGTTTCCGGTGACGGCTGCCATCCATCTTTCCAGAGTGACATCGTCGACTGCTTCTGGATGGACTCTAGTCTCGTCTTCGGTCCCACAGTACAACCACATGCAGTGGCTCCGGAACTGGAGAGGCTGGATGCGACGCCTGAGGAAAACCTCCAAGAGGTCCATGCCTGTCACTCCCTCCCGAACCAACTGCACCACGCGCTCCATCAACATCTTCACGTCGGCTCTCTCCTCCGGAATCAGCTTCAGAGGGGAAGGCTTGCTCACTCGGTCCATGGTGAACGGAGGGAGTCCACTCGACTGCCCTGGCGTCGACTGGACCTGGCAGTAGAACCAAGTCGACTGCCAGCCTCTAACGGACTCGGGAAAGGTCATGGGCGGGAAGGTTCTCTTATTCCTCACCTGGATGCCCAAACCCCCACACATTTGGACAACTCGGGTCTTTTCGTCGCCTGGACTCGCCTTCTTCACGGTCTGAGAGCGACACGTGAATATATGCTTGAACAAACCCCAGTGCGGTCGACAGCCCAAGAAACCCTCACACATGGACACGAACGCAGCAAGATAGGCAATGGAGTTTGGGGTAAAATGGTGGAGCTGCGCTCCGAAGAAATTCAAGAAGCCACGAAAGAAAACACTCGGTGGCAAGGAAAACCCGCGATCAACATGGGTGGCCAAAAGCACACACTCACCCTCTTCTGGCTGGGGCTGCCACTCCTTCCCCGGAAGCCTCGTAGCTCCGTGGGGGATCAAGCCCTCGTTGGCCATGTCGAGGAGGTCATTCTCCGTGATGGTCGACTGGATCCAGTCTCCTTGGACCCAGCCCTTCGGCAGGCGGGATCTGGACGAGGACCCTCCGCGGGTGGTGGATCTTCCTTTCGCCTTCTCCGATGCCGACGCCTTCTTTGCGCGCTCCAGCGCCGCCGTCTTCTCCTTGGCCATGGTCGCCGGCGAGATGCGCAAAGGGAAGTGGTGCGGGGGCGAGAGCGAGCACGCTAAGCAGGGAGGAAGGAAGCAGAGAGAGGGGGAGAATGCTAAGGCGCAGCACAGAAATCCTCGCCGGGCACATTTATAAGGTCCCTTCTGAGTGGATGACAGGTGGGCCCGGTCGATCTAATCATATCTGGAACAGTTATGCAGACGGGATACATGGCGAAAAAGGCGGCACGGAGATCGAGGCGTCCATGCCCCGTCCCATCCGAACGCCGCGGTCCGCCCCGCTTCGCGCGCACCCCAAAATTTCGCATCCCGCGGAATCCGCGAGCAACAAATCAGTCTGTCAGGCGCGGTGTTTCCGGCGATCCGTCGCTCGGAGATCGTCGAAGCCTGAAAGATCACTCGACGCAAAAACAGAATGGATCAAGTCGACTGAAGGCAAGTTGTTTCCTGTCGACAAAGGGATTCTTTGGTCCAGAACAGCGCACAACCGGAGCACAAAGGTTAATCGGAAATGACATCAACTCCTTCACTCGAAGCCTCAATCCATTCGGGGGCTAATGATGGGGTTATGTACCTAGGGTAGGGTCATGGACCTGATCCAAATAACTTACCCCAGGACATCCTTAGAAGAGGTCGCCTTCCAGTCGACCAACGAGGATTCACTCGACTGGCCTGAAGGACTCGACCACGAAGACCCACTCGACCACCAGGAGGTCAAGAGGCACTCTGCACTGCAACGGCCTGTAATCAAGTAGACTTTATGATAGTAAAGGCCTTTATGTGGGGCGTTACCAGTAACGCCCCAGACTTAACTCACCTTAAACCCTCTCCTGCGTGGGCTGGCTGGGGTCCTGGCGCACTCTATATAAGCCACCCCCCTCCACAGGCAGAAGGGTTCGGCACCTTGTAATTCATACATTCATAATCCACTCGACCGCCTCCGGGCTCCGAGACGTAGGGCTGTTACTTCTTCCGAGAAGGGCCTGAACTCGTACATCTTTTGTGCTTACAACCTCTCCATAGCTAGGACCTTGCCTCTCCATACCTACCCCCCACTCTACTGTCAGGCTTAGAACCACGACACTATCCATTTGGTGAATTTGTCCACCATGACCAATAGGTACCTTTGCTTGTGGGTTCCCCCTTTAAGGGGTCCAACCATGTCAAGCCCCCGGACCGCGAACGGCCAGGTAATGGGTATAGTTTTGAGGGCGCTGGGTGGCATATGGCTCTGATTAGCAAAGATCTGACAACCGACGCATCTTTGGACTAAGTTCTGAGCGTCTGCCCGGGCCGTTGGCCAATAAAATCCTGTTCGGAATGCCTTTCCTCCAAGGGCCCGAGTTGCGGCGTGGTGTCCGCCTAGTCCGGCATGAATTTCAGCCAGAAGGTTTCGCCCTTCCTCTTTAGAGATACACTTTTGAAGGACTCCGGTTGTGCTTTTCTTATAAAGTTCTCCCTCATGGACCTTGTAGGCTTTAGATCGCCGAACTATGCAGCGGGCCTCATTTTGGTCTTCGGGGAGTTCCTGCCTAAGCAGGTAGGCTAGGAATGGCTCTGTCCACGGGGCGATTACTGCCATTATTTCATGGGCTCAAGGTGTTATTTCATCGGTTGAGTCGCCGATTATGTCAGATTGTTTTGTCTCGGTTGGTGCGGCTGCTTCTGGTTTGTTATTTCCGGACTCCTCTTCCCATAGTACGGATGGCTTAAAGAGCCGTTCCAGGAAGATATTTGGAGGGACAGCGTCACGTTTTGCGCCGATGCGTGCCAATATGTCGGCTGCTTGGTTATTATCCCGGGCTACGTGGTGGAATTCAAGTCCTTCAAACCGAGCTGACATTTTTAGGACGGCGTTATGATAGGCTGCCATTTTTGGATCCTTGGCGTCAAAGTCTCCATTTACTTGGGATATTGCAAGGTTTGAATCCCCGCGCACCTCTAGGCGTTGAATGCCCATGGAGATTGCCATCCGAAGGCCATGTAAAAGGGCCTCGTATTCGGCTGCGTTGTTGGAGTCCGTGTACATTATCTGAAGTATGTATTGGACTGTGTCCCCGGTTGGGCACGTCAATACAACGCCAGCCCCCAATCCGGCCAACATTTTAGAGCCGTCGAAGTGCATAATCCAATTGGAGTATGCGCCATACTCTTTAGGGAGTTCGGCTTCGGTCCATTCAGCGACAAAGTCAGCCAAAACTTGCGACTTTATCGCTCGCCGAGGTTTGTAAGTTATATCGAATGGTAAGAGCTCAATGGCCCATTTTGCAATCCTGCCCGTCGCGTCACGGTTGTTTATAATGTCATTGAGGGGTACTTCGGAGGCCACTGTTATCGAACACTCTTGAAAGTAGTGTCGGAGCTTCCGGGATGCCATGAACACCGCATACGCTATCTTTTGATAGTGCGGGTAACGGGACTTGCAGGGGGTTAACACAGTGGATACGTAGTACACTGGTTTTTGAAGAGGGAATTTATGCCCTTCTGTCTCTCGTTCGACGACGAGTACCGCGCTTACAACTTGATGTGTTGCCGCGATGTATAACAACATTGGTTCGCCCAGGTTGGGCGCAGCCAGGACCGGATTTGTTGCCAATATGGCTTTTATTTCTTCGAGTCCGGCAGTGGCAGGATCTGTCCACTCGAAGTGTTCGGTGCGCCTAAGGAGGCGATAGAGGGGCAATGCCTTTTCTCCTAGACGGGAGATAAAGCGGCTTAGAGCCGCCACGCATCCAGTCAATTTTTGTATTTGTTTGAGGTCCTTTGGGATATCCAGCTGTGACAGAGCTTGGATCTTGGCTGGGTTCGCTTCAATTCCTCTGCCGGATACAATGAAGCCCAGGAGCTTTCCGGCTGGTACGCCGAAAATGCATTTTTCTGGATTCAGCTTGATGTCATATGCTCTGAGGTTGTCGAATGTGAGCCTCAAGTCGTCTACTAGAGTTTCGACGTGTTTGGTTTTGACGACTACGTCGTCTACGTATGCCTCTACTGTTTTGCCGATCTGGGTGGCCGGACATGTTTGAATCATACGCTGATATGTTGCGCCGGCGTTTTTAAGTCCGAAGGGCATCGTGTTGAAGCAGAATGGTCCATACGGAGTGATGAATGCCGTTGCGGCTTGGTCCGCTTCCGCCATCTTGATTTGATGGTAGCCGGAGTATGCGTCAAGGAAGCACAATGAATCGTGTCCTGCGGTAGCGTCGATTATCTGGTCGATGTGGGGGAGGGGGAAGGGATCCTTTGGGCAGGCCTTGTTGAGGTCTTTAAAATCGACACATAGGCGCCAGGATTTGTCCTTCTTTGGTACCATTACCAGGTTTGCTAGCCAATCCAGATGTTTGATGTCTCTGATGAATCCGGCTTCCAATAGTTTGGCTAGCTCTTCTCCCATTGCCTGTCTTTTGGGTTCGGAAAATCATCGAAGAGCCTGTTTGACTGGCTTGAATCCTTTTAGGATGTTTAGGCTGTGTTCTGCCAATCTGTGTGGGATTCCGGGCATATCCGAAGGGTGCCAGGCAAAAATGTCCCAATTTTCCCGAAGGAATTCTCGCAGTGCGGCGTCTACATCAGGGTTCAACTGTGCCCCGATGGAAGCCGTCTTTGTCGGATCCGTTGGATGGACCTGGAATTTTACTATTTCGTCCGCTGGTTTAAAGGAGGTGGACTTGGATCTCTTATCGAGTATCACATCGTCCCTATTCACAATAGAGCACAGCGCGGTGAGTTCTTCTGCCGCTAGGTCTTCAGATAGTGCCTCCAGGGCTAATGCGGCTGTCTTGTTTTCGGCGCGGAGTGCTATGTTCGGATCACTAACGAGAGTGATTATTCCGCCGGGCCCAGGCATTTTGAGCTTCATGTACCCGTAATGGGGTACGGCTTGAAAAATTGTGAATGCCTCTCGTCCTAATATAGCGTTATATCCGCTGTTGAACGGGGCCACTTGGAACATGACTTTTTTGGATCTATAATTGTCCGGCGAGCCGAACACCACGTCGAGTGTGATTTTTCCGGTGCAGTGCGCTTCCCGGCTAGGGATTATTCCTCTGAAGGCTGTGCTACTTCGCTCAATGCGGTTCCAGTCCATTTCCATTTTTTGAAGAGTTTCCTCGTAGATGAGGTTTAATCCGCTGCCGCCATCCATGAGTACCTTGGTAAGTCGAAAGCCGTCCACTATTGGACTAAGGACCAATGCGGCTGGTGCTCGGGCTGTTCGGAATTTAGGTTCGTCGCTGGCGTTGAAGGTGATGGCTGTGTCGCTCCATGGATTTGTTGTTGCTACTTGGTAGACTTCGGCGAGGCTGCGGATTGTTCGTTTCTGCATATTATTTGATGCGAAAGTCTCGAAGACTATTGATTCCGTCCCGGATCTAAGGCTGAGGTGGGTATGAGTATTGACCCCTGAACGGGATATAACAGGGGATCCGAAGAGTCTTCTCGGCGGGGACACAAAGTAACGGCCGAGGTTGCGAACCCGTCGAAGACTAGGTCTCCTCGGATGTCAGCAACATAGATCAGGTTTCCAAACATAATCTGGTGGCCGGGGGCATAACTGTCGACCTTCTCGAGGCGGCCGATCGAGTTGGCACGAAGCACAAAGCCACAAAACACAAAGACCTGTCCAGGGAGAAAGGTTTCCCTGGACGCGGCATCGTTGTTGGTGAAGAGGTGAGCCATCGATCCTTCTATGGATGATACAGCAAAGCTCTCAATGAAAGCACCAATGTCAGTGTCAAAACCGGCAGATCTCAGGTAGGGGGGCCCAAGCTATATGTCTGAGGACAGAAGGTAACTATGAACAAAGGACACAGTGTTTACCCAGGTTCGAGCCCTCTTAATGGAGGTAAAACCCTACTCCTGCTTGATTATATTCAAGGGTATAGGGGTTACAAGAGTTGATCTACCTCGACATCAATTCGGCTAACCCTGGATTAGCTAGCCTTGCAATGTTATGATCCTGCCTCCGATCTACCCTCCGGTTTATATAGACACCGGAGGGGCTTAGGGTTGTACAAAGTCAGTTTTACAGAAAGGAATAACATATCCGGACACCTATACTTGCCATCCACGCATACGAGAGTCTCCACCGGACACGAGAGGTGACCTTCTGCCTTGTATCTTGACAACCCATCAGTCCAGCCCACATCGATAGGCCGGACGCCCGAGGACCCCCTAGTCCAGGACTCCCACACCTGCCCAAGCTCTTCAGACAATCCCTCTATCATGGCCATTTTCGGTCTGGGGACTCGATATCCTTGGCCCCTTCACCCGAGCAGTCGGGGGCTTTGAATTCTTGTTCGTTGCCATCGACAAATTTACAAAGTGTCCGTAAGTGACTACCGTGAGAAAAGTGACTCCTCACTCAACTATCAAGTTCTTGAAAGAATTGGTGTGTCATTTTGGAGTTCCGGCAAGGATCATTACCGACAATGGCACCCAGTTCACGAGCCGCGCCCTCATGCAATATGTTCATGCCCTCGGATGCAAGATCTCATTCGCCTTTGTGGCACACCCCCGGAGAAATGGACAAGCTGAGAGGGCGAACGTTGAAGTACTGCAAGGACTCAAGACAAGAACCTTTGATACGCTGCAGAAGCACGGCAGGCGGTGGATCAAGGAGCTGCTAGTAGTTCTCTGGTCCCTTAGAACGACACCAAACCGAGCTACCGGGCAGACTCCCTTCTCGCTGGTCTACGGGGCAGAAGCAGTTATCCCCACGGAACTAATTTATGGGCCGCCTCGAGTGCTTGCCTATGATGAAGTAGCACAAGATAAGCACCGGCGTGACGATGCTTGCTACTCGAGGAGAACCGTCTCCAGGCTGCTACGCGTGTTGCACATTATCAGCAAGCCCTGCATCGCTATCATAGCCGCAGGGTTCATGCTCGGTGTTTTGAGGAAGGCGACCTTGTCCTTAGGCGCATTCAGTCCGCCAAGGGTACAAACAAGTTGTCGACGAAGTGGGAAGGCCCTTACCGGGTAGTATGAGTCACCAGACCTGGCGCAGTCCGTCTGGAGATCGGAGATAGCATTAAATTGCAAAACTCATGGAATATTGAGCATCTCCGCAAGTTCTACCTGTAAGGCGTGGCTATCGGGCCCTGCCCGACAGCCACCCTTTTGTATAGGTCTTGCCTCAGCTGCATGTAACCCCTTGTACAAAGCCAGGGCGATGTCCCTATGCAAGAGAAATAAAGAAGCACTAGGGTCCCCCGACCAAGTTGCATGCATGCATGAGCATTCCAAGATCACTGCATAAAAATTTCATGAGCATTTGCATATGCATATAGATAGGATCGCATCTTGCATTCATTCTCATCTACATGGAGTTGCAAGTTCCTGCCGTGAACTTGGCTTCAACCAGAAGTTGAGAAGATGCCCTGACACTGCGATCCTCGGCAAGCCAAACAGATAAGTTCTACCTCTTGTCCATTAGTGTTCTGTAAGCTATAACTTGTGCATAAGGAAACCTCGCCACTCTCTTGAAACTTAGGTGCTCCCATCTTTGGCTCAAACGTTGCTTCGATCAGGATGGTTGTAGTGCCCTTTGATAAAAGGAAGTTGGCGGGGGCTGGTCCCTTTGTATTTTGCCCGGTAGACGCAGTTCTCCAGCAAGCGAAGAGGTGCCAGCAAGGTAGCCTGTCAGGCAAAACTTGTTTATTTACACTAAAGAGGCATCCCACCTCTGCATGGACATATACATGCACGGGTTCCCGGCAAGGTTCATCTTTTTCATTAATATGCTAATGTAAGTACGGGCATTACAGAAAACACAAACATGGACTAGAGGGATTACATTATTTGAATTAAAATTTGGCAAGTGCCTACAGATTTAAGATTGAAAAAAGATAAGTGCCCAGTAATGCCCTTTCTTGTCCCTCTCCTCCTAGGCACGGCCGTCGAAGGCGAGCAGGGCAAAAGGAGCGCCTGGGCAGGAGCCCTTCCCGCCCCCTCGGGCTCCAGGAGAGGTAGCCCGGCGGGAGCGGGAGCACCAGGGAACGCGTCAATGGAGAGCACGACGGAGGCGACCCATCGACCACCGCCACCAGGGCCAGCAGGGCACAGCAGGGCTAACGGAGCTGCAGCCTGAGAGGAATCCTGTCGGGGTCCAGCTGGAAGGCTACTGGAGGAGCCCGGGAGCACCATCCCCACTTCTGCATCCAACTCCCCGGCAAATCATATTGTTGGTAAGGATATGCGGATGCAGATGATGGTGCTGCCACCTGATGAAGATGGTGCGAGAGGCAATCAGCCAGAGTCAGAGTCATCGCCCTTCCACCCGCTGTCATCGTCATCGTCGTCACTGTCCTTCTCGTCGCTTTCACTCGAGGAGCAGCTTTCATCGTCAGTAGAGCTCTTCGTGCAGCACCCTAAGCGACCTCCCGAGCGCTCGAAGATCTTGACGGAGAGCAGGCCGCTCTTCATTAATTTAAAATGGAGAACGTGCCCCTCCAAGAAGTCATGGGCACGGGCGAAAGTCTTCCAACCACAACGGAGATACATCATGTGAGGGGCAGGGAAATCAACATCAACCCACATGCTGCCGTTCCCATAGCCCCTAATGTGCAATCTCAGAGCATGTGGTTGTTCGAGCTCCATCTCCCGTGCAAAGGGAGTTGGAAGACGAAGATGACCATACAAAGGCTTGTACAGCCTGATGGTGAACTCCCGAGGTTGGTCCCCGACATAGCCTTCCGCCGGGGGAGGGGCCGCCGGTGGGGGCACAGCCAAGGCGCCGCCCCGCCCTCCTCTTCCCCGAGCGCCGCGGTGACCTCGGTCTCGCCCCTCCCTCCTCCTCTCACAGCGGGCTCTGCCACCACAGGCTCCGAAGGAGGAGGGATGCGCTGTTGAGTAGAAGCCCTCGTCGTCGCCGCTAGATCACCTCTGTGCCCTTGCCCCCTAACCATGGCTAGAAGGGAAGGATTGCATAGGAAAAGTGGAAGAAGTGTGGGCAGAGAGGCGCTGCCCCTACCCCTTTTATAGGAGGGCGAAGTAGGGGGCTGGCTCCTCACACAAGAAATGGCCGCTGCGCTCCTCCAATGTGGCCTATCTGCGCCCTCTGTGGCTCTAAGAATCAAGACTGATCCTCTGCTCCAACCATCGGCACCCAGTTTTCAGCCATGGCACTCCTCCCCGTGCCCTCCGCATCCACCACCTACCACAGCCAATGCATGCGGGACACGTGGCAGGTGCGTGAGAAACAAGAGGCAAATCGGATGGTAGTTTCCGCCCCGTGAACATGGGGCGAGGCGAATCCACGGGACACGATCGAATTTCTTCCACAGCATTGCGCACAACACGCGGGGAAATCAGAAACTGGCCTGGAATCAAGATTAATGAAGAAGCAATGAAGACCCCAAAAGGCCAGCCCCTTCAGCAGCCTCGCTTGTGCACTTATTAGGCCCTACCCCAACGACGCTCGGTAGTGTGTTCGGGGAAGGCCCAGGGCTTCTGTCGGTGCAACAAACCATGGGTCTGTTGCCCAGACTATGCACAAGCACGGGAACAAGGTCAAATCACCAACCCAAGTCAGAGCACAAGGGACCTAGATTATTGAAGGACCAACATGCAGATCAAGAGGACCAACGTCAAGCCAGAGAAGCAAGATACCACCACGAGAAAAGCCTCCCTTGCCGGGCAGGCAAGATCGACAAGGGCGGGATCACCCCCGGAAGCAAACGACCAAGACGTCTCGGCGTGGCCTGCCGGGACTCACGGAGGTGAAACCACCTCACCAACCACTCCGCCACGACCCACGTCGTCAATTAGTGCTGTGTCAGGCCGCAAAGTGACTAAGTGGCAGCCATTCGCCACATGGCGGCCTCTTTCTACAAAAGATACCTACAGATGACACTCGTCCTGTGACGTGTCAAGCGGGTAGGCATGGAGCTGGCAAGATAGCCTGGCAAGGCTTCCCGGGCAAGCGACGATGTGACCTATCAGCCTACAGAGTTAGGTATGATAGCACTGTTTGCTATCCTACCGGTGCATAATGACTACTTTGCCATTGTGGTGACCCCTTAATCTATAAAAGGAGGCCCATGGCAACCGTAGAAAGGGTTAGAAGGTTGTATAACTCACACACCCATACATGCGTAGCCACTACTGAAGGAAATATGCCGTAGAGGCAATAATAAAGTTATTATTTATTTCCTTATATCATGATAAATGTTTATTATTCATGCTAGAATTGTATTAACCGGAAACATAATACATGTGTGAATACATAGACAAACATAGTGTCAATAGTATGCCTCTACTTGACTAGCTCGTTGATCGAAGATGGTTGTGTTTCCTAACCATAGACATGAGTTGTCATTTGATTAACAGGATCACATCATTAGGAGAATGATGTGATTGACTTGACCCATTCCGTTAGCTTAGCACTTGATCGTTTAGTATGTTGCTATTGCTTTCTTCATGACTTATACATGTTCCTACAACTATGAGATTATGCAACTCCCGTTTACCGGAGGAACACTTTGTGTGCTACCAAACGTCACAAGGTAACTGGGTGATTATAAAGGAGCTCTACAGGTGTCTCCGAAGGTACATGTTGAGTTGGCGTATTTCGAGATTAGGATTTGTCACTCCGATTGTCGGAGAGGTATCTCTGGGCCCTCTCGGTAATGCACATCACTATAAGCCTTGCAAGCAATGTAGCTAATGAGTTAGTTACGGGATGATGCATTACGTAACGAGTAAAGAGACTTGCCAATAACAAGATTGAACTAGGTATTGAGATACAGACGATCGAATCTCGGGCAAGTAACATACCGATGACAAAGGGAACAACATATGTTGTTATGCGATTTGACCGATAAAGATCTTCGTAGAATATGTGGGAGCCAATATGAGCATCCAGGTTCCGCTATTGATTATTGACCGGAGACATGTATCGGTCATGTCTACATAGTTCTCGAACGCGTAGGGTCCGCTCGCTTAAAGTTAGATGACAGTTATATTATGAGTTTATATGTTTTGATGTACCGAAGGTAGTTCGGAGTCCCGAATGTGATCACGGACATGATGAAGAGTCTCGAAATTGTCGAGACATGAAGATTGATATATTGGACGACTATATTCGGACACCGGAATAGTTTCAGGGGTTATCGAATGTATTACGGAGTACCGGGGGGTTACTGGAACCCCCCGAGGGGTTAATGGGCCTCATGGGACCAAAGTGGAGAAGAGGAGGGGCGTCCAGGACAGGCCACGTGCCCCCTCCCCCTCTAGTCCGAATAGGACAAGGAGGGGGGCGCCCCCTTTCCTTCCTCTCCTCTCTCCCCTTCCTTCCCCCTCTCCTACTTGGACAAGGAAAGGAGGGAGTCCTACTCCCGGTGGGAGTAGGACTCCTCCCTGGCGCCCCTCCTCCTGGCTGGCCGCCCCCTCCCCCTTGGTCCTTTATATATGGGGGCAGGGGGCACCTCTAGACACAACAATTGATCCTTGAGATCTATTAGCCGTGTGCGGTGCCCCCTCCACTATATTCCACCTCGACAATATCATAGCGGTGCTTAGGCGAAGCCCTATGTCGGTAGAGCATCATCATCGTCACCACGTCATCGTGCTGACGGAACAGTCCCTCGAAGCTCGGCTGGATCAGAGTTCGAGGGACGTCATCGAGCTGAACGTGTGCTGAACTCGGAGGTGTCGTGCGTTCGGTACTTGATTGGTCGGATCGTGAAGACGTACGACTACATCAACCGCGTTGTGCTAATGCTTTCGCTTTCGGTCTACGAGGGTACGTGGACAACACTCTCCCCTCTCGTTGATATGTATCACCATGATCTTGCGTGTGCATAGGAATTTTTTGAAATTACTACGTTCCCCAATAGTGGCATCCGAGCCAGGTTTTATGCGTAGATGTTGTATGCACGAGTAGAACACAAGTGAGTTGTGGGCGATACAAGTCATACTGCTTACCAGCATGTCATACTTTGGTTCGACGGTATTGTTGGATGAAGCGGCCCGGACCGACATTATGTGTACGCTTACGCGAGACTAGTTCTACCGACGTGCTTTGCACATAGGTGGCTGGCGGGTGTCAATTTCTCCAACTTTAGTTGAACCGAGTGTGGCTACGCCCGGTCCTTGAGAAGGTTAAAATAGCACTAACTTGACGAACTATCGTTGTGGTTTTGATGCGTAGGTAAGAACGGTTCTTGCTCAGCCCGTAGCAGCCACGTAAAACTCGCAACAACAAAGTAGAGGACGTCTAACTTGTTTTTGCAGCGCATGTTGTGATGTGATATGGTCAAGACGTGATGCTATATTTTATTGTATGATATGATCATGTTTTGTAACCGAGTTATCGGCAACTGGCAGGAGCCATATGGTTGTCGCTTTTTTGTATGCAATGCAATCACCCTTTAATTGCTTTACTTTATCACTAAGTGGTAGCGATAGTCGTAGAAGTAATAGTTGGCGAGACGACAAATGATGCTACGATGGAGATCAAGGTGTCGCGCCGGTGACGATGGTGATCATGATAGTGCTTCAGAGATGGAGATCACAAGCACAAGATGATGATGGCCATATCATATCACTTATAATGATTGCATGTGATGTTTATCGTTTATGCATCTTATTTTGCTTTGATTGACGGTAGCATTATAAGATGATCTCTCACTAAATTTCAAGGTACAAGTGTTCTCCCTGAGTATGCACCGTTGCGAAAGTTCTTCGTGCTGAGACACCACGTGATGATCGGGTGTGGTAGGCTCTACGTTCAAATACAACGGGTGCAAAACAGTTGCACACGCGGAATACTCAGGTTAAACTTGACGAGCCTAGCATATACAGATATGGCCTTGGAACACTGAGACCGAAAGGTCGAGCGTGAATCATATAGTAGATATGATCAACATAATGATGTTCACCATTGAAAACTACTCCATCTCACGTGATGATCGGACATGGTTTAGTCGATTTGGATCACGTGATCACTTAGATGATTAGAGGGATGTCTATCTAAGTGGGAGTTCTTAATAATATGATTAATTGAACTTAAATTTATCATGAACTTAGTACCTGATAGTATTTTGCTTGTCTATGTTTGTTGTAGATAGATGGCTCGTGTTGTTGTTCTATTGAATTTTAATGCGTTCCTTGAGAAAGCTAAGTTGAAAGATGATGGTAGCAATTACACGGACTGGGTCCATAACTTGAGGATTATCCTCATTGCTTCACAAAAGAGTTACGTCCTGGAAGCACCGTTAGGTGTCCTACCTGTGCCAGCAACTTCAGACATTGTGAATGCCTGGCAGTCGCGTGTTGATGACTACTCTATAGTTCAGTGTGCCATGCTTTACGGCTTAGAACCGGGACTTCAACGACGTTTTGAACGTCATGGAGCATATGAGATGTTCCAGGAGTTGAAGTTAATATTTCAAGCAAATGCTCGGATTGAGAGATATGAAGTCTCCAATAAGTTCTATAGCTGCAAGATGGAGGAGAATAATTCTGTTAGTGAACACATACTCAAAATGTCTGGGTATTGCAATCACTTGATTCAACTGGGAGTTAGTCTTCCTGATGATAGTGTTATTGACAGAATTCTTCAATCACTGCCACCAAGCTATAAGAGCTTCGTGATGAACTATAATATGCAAGGGATGAACAAGACTATTCCCGAGCTCTTCGCAATGCTAAAAGCTGCGGAGGTAGAAATCAAAAAGGAGCATCAAGTGTTGATGGTCAACAAGACCACCAGTTTCAAGAAAAAGGGTAAAGGGAAAAAGAAGGGGAACTTCAAGAAGAACGGAAAACAAGTTGCTGCTCAAGAGAACAAACCCAAGTCTGGACCTAAGCCTGAGACTGAGTGCTTCTGTTGCAAGCAGACTGGTCACTGGAAGCGGAACTGCCCCAAGTATTTGGTGGATAAGAAGGATGGCAAGGTGAACAAAGGTATATGTGATATACATGTTATTGATGTGTTCGTTACTAATGCTTGCAGTAGTACCTGGGCATTTGATACTGGTTCTGTTGCTAATATTTGCAACTCGAAACAGGGACTACGGATTAAGCGAAGATTAGCTAAGGACGAGGTGACGATGCGCATGGGAAATGGTTCCAAAGTCGATGTGATCGCGGTCGGCACACTACCTCTACATCTACCTTCAGGATTAATTTTAGACCTGAATAATTGTTATTTGGTGCCAGCGTTAAGCATGAACATTATATCTGGATCTTGTTTGATGCGAGACGGTTATTCATTTAAATTAGAGAATAATGATTGTTCTATTTATATGAGTAATATATTTTATGGTCATACACCCTTGAAGAGTGGTCTATTTTTATTGAATCTCGATAGTAGTGATACACATATTCATAATGTTGAAGCCAAAAGATGCAGAGTTGATAATGATAGTGCAACTTATTTGTGGCACTGCCGTTTGGGTCATATTGGTGTAAAGCGCATGAAGAAACTCCATACTGATGGACTTTTGGAATCACTTGATTATGAATCACTTGGTACTTGCGAACCATGCCTCATGGGCAAGATGACTAAAACGCCGTTCTCCGGAACTATGGAGCGAGCAACAGATTTGTTGGAAATCATACATATTGATGTATGTGGTCCAATGAACATTGAGGCTCGCGGCGGGTATCGTTATTTTCTCACCTTCACAGATGACTTAAGCATATATGGGTATATCTACTTAATGAAACATAAGTCTGAAACATTTGAAGAGTTCAAAGAATTTCAGAGTGAAGTGGAAAATCATTGTAACAATAAAATAAAATTCCTATGATCTGATCATGGAGGAGAATATTTGAGTTACGAGTTTGGTTTACATTTGAAACAATGCGGAACACCTGGAACACCACAACGTAATGGTGTGTCCGAACGTCGTAATCGTACTTTACTAGATATGGTGCGATCTATGATGTCTCTTACTGATTTACCGCTATCATTTTGGGGTATGCTTTAGAGATGGTCGCATTCACGTTAAATAGGGCACCATCAAAATCCGTTGAGATGACGCCTTATGAAATGTGGTTTGGCAAGAAACCAAAGTTGTCGTTTCTTAAAGTTTGGGGCTGCGATGCTTATGTGAAGTGATACGTCTCCAATGTATCTACTTTTCCAAACACTTTTGCCCTTGTTTTGGACTCTAACTTGCATGATTTGAATGAAACTAACCCGGACTGACGTTGTTTTCAGCAGAACTGCCATGAAGTTGTTTTATGTGTAGAAAGCAAAAGTTCTCAGAATGTCCTGAAAATCCACGGAGGCACTTTTTGGAAAATATAAAAAATACTGGCGAAAGAATCAAGACCAGGGGGCCCACACCCTGTCCACGAGGGTGGGGGGCGCACCCTCCCCCCTGGGCGCGCCCCCTATCTCGTAGGCCCCCTGAGGCTCCGCTGACCTCAACTCCAACTCCATATATTCCATCTCGCAGAGAAAAAAATAAGAGAGAAAGTTTCATCACGTTTTACGATACGGAGCCGCCACCAAGCTTCATCACGTTTCATCATGTTTTGTTAGGGTTTTGATCTCTAGTATCTACTATGTTCTGAGATTGATGTTGCTATGACTTTGCTATGCTTAATGCTTGTCACTAGGGCCCGAGTACCATGATTTTAGATCTGAACCTATTATGTTTTCATGAATATATGTGTGTTCTTGATCCTATCTTACAAGTCTATAGTCACCTATTATGTGTTATGATCCGACAACTTCGAAGTGACAATAATCGGGATACTTCTCGGTGATGACCGTAGTTTGAGGAGTTCATGTATTCACTATGTGCTAATGCTTTGTTCCGGTTCTCTATTAAAAGGAGGCCTTAATATCCCTTAGTTTTCATTAGGACCCCACTGCCACGGGAGGGTAGGACAAAAGATGTCATGCAAGTTCTTTTCCATAAGCACGTATGACTATTTACGGAATACATGCCTACATTACATTGATGAACTAGAGCTAGTTCTATGTCACCCTATGTTATAACTATTACATGAGGAATCGCATCCGACATAATTATCCATCACTGATCCATTGCCTACGAGCTTTTCTGTCACGCGCAATATGCGACCCTATCCAAAAGGAACTCGAAGGTCCCACCAAGGATAGACCCGCATATTGAAACGCTTTTGCAAGGTGGATATCATTACATCAACATTACATAATAGATGGGGATACATACATAAGGAATACAATGCCACACGAATACAACATCATCATACATAAGAGCACCATCCGACTATGGATGAAACACAAACAGAAACTCAAACGACATCCACCCTGCTAGCCCAGGCTGCCGACCTGGAACCTATCCCCTGATCGAAGAAGAAGCAGAAGAAGAACTCCAAAAGAAGCAAACATCGCTCTCGCGTCATGACCATCGCATACACCTGTACCTGCAACTGTTGTTGTAGTAATCTGTGAGCCACGAGGACTTAGCAATCCCATTACCATGGGTGTCAAGACTAGCAAAGCTTAATGGGAAAGGAAGGGGTAAAGTGGTGAGGTTGCAGCAGCGACTAAGCATATATGGTGGCTAACCAACGCAAATAAGAGCAAGAAGAGAGCAAGCGGAACAGTCGTGAAGCTAGCAATGATCAAGAGGTGATCCTAAACTCCTACTTACGTCAATCATAACACAGAAACCGTGTTCACTTCCCGGACTCCGCCGAGAAGAGACCATCACGGCTACACACGCGGTTGATGCGTTTTAATTCGGATCTGGTGTCAAGTTATCTACAACCGGACATTAACAAATTCCCATCTGCCACATAACCGCGGGCATGGCTCTCGAAAGTTTATACCCTACAGGGGTGTCCCAACTTAGCCCATGATAAGCTCTCGCGATCAACCAAGGATATTCCTTCTCCCAGGAAGACCCGATCAGTCTCGGAATCCCGGTTTACAAGACATTTCGACAATGGTAAAACAAGACCAGCAAGACCACCCGATGCGCCGACATCCCGATAGGAGCTGCACATATCTCGTTCTCAGGGCAACACCAGATAAGCGAAGCGTACAGGTACCGACGAATCCAAGTTGCCAAGGAAAGGTCCCGCACGGTGCTCTAGTTTGGACCAACACTTAGACAAGCATTGGCCCGGGGGGGCTATAATAAAGATGACCCTTGGGTTAATTACTCCCAAGGGAAAAGTAGGTGGTGGTGAGGCAAATGGTAAAACCAAAGTTGGGCCTTGCTGGAGGAGTTTTATTCAAAGCGAACTGTCAAGGGGGTCCCATAAATCACCCGACCGCGTAAGGAACGCAAAATCCGGGAACATAATACCGGTATGACGGAAACTAGGGCGGCAAGAGTGGAACAAAACACCAGGCATAAGGCCGAGCCTTCCACCCTTTACCAAATATATAGATGCATTAATAATATAAGAGATATTGTGATATCCCAACATAACCCTGTCCACCATGGAGCAATCTTCAACTTCACCTGCAGCTAGCAACGCTATAAGAGGGGCTGAGCAAAGCGGTAACATAGCCAAGCAACGGTTTGCTAGGAAGGGTGTCAAAGGTTAGAGGTTCATGGCAATTTGGGAGGCTTGAAGAGCAAATGATAGGTAACGCAGCAAAGCGATAGAACGAAGCAACTAGCATAGCAATGATAGTAGTGAGATCCAGGGTAGCGGTCATCTTGCCTGAAATCCCGCAAGGAAGAAGAATGAGTCCATGAAGAAGATGAAGCCACGTAGACGAACCACACGTAGACGAACGCATCCTCACGATCGCAACGAAAAGGGAACTGTCGAGAAGAAGCACACAACATAGTAAACACACCACACATATACAAGACATGATGCACAACAAGCATGATGCATGACAAAGCTACATGGAGCTACTCATGGCAAGAGATGATGCAAACAAGAACAACACATCAAGGCAAGTTTAAATGAGGCCGAAAACAACATATAACAATTCCGGTAAGTCCTCATACGAAAATTTCGAAATTGGTCCAGATCTGAATAAACCTTATGTTCAAGTTGTTAGGCAGCAAGTTAAGATGCACCAAGATGATCTACACGAGATTCTAGTCAAGTTACATATAAAGTTCATTTAATTCGGAGCTACGGCCTAGAAGATATGAGCAAAACAAGTTAAACATGACATTGATGCAAAATGCACCCAAACATCAAGCAAACACCTCAAAACAAGGATGCAACATGATAATATGAAGCTACATGAAAAAACAAGCAAGTTTCATATAGAGCACACTCAAAACGGAGCAACGGTTCAACACATACTCTATACAAGTTTAAAGGACAAGCTGTCCAAAACAGCAACTAGGCATATTGCAAGCATCAAAACAACATGCTACAGCACCCCAACATAAGAACAAAAGGCATGATCATGAAGTACAAGTAAAGCATAACAAGACATGAACACTGAGCTATCTCCAGAAACAACTAGAACATGCTCAAAAGGACATGGTAAGATTGCAAATAATAACAGATTCAGACTTATCAGGAAATAACATCAGGTTGCAATGTTTAGAGCTATCAAACATCATGTTACAAGAACTTATCATGACAAACAAAGGCATGGCATGAATCTACTAAAAGAATAGATCAAAAGTCCCTTACTGACCATGAGCCAAAAAGGCATAGAAAATATGATGGCACCCATGTAAACATGGCAAGTTATATTACAGATTCATACATGGCAGAAACAACAATAAGTAGACATGTTGGTGAGCTTTAACCACTCACCACAGAGCAATACATGGCATGGCAAGGTAACCAACAGTAAGAAGACATGTTTATGAAGCTAAGCATGGCAAGAACAAGTTCATAGGGTGCATGGATCACTAGAAAAGCACATGGCCAAAACTGAACTTCATGTTAACAGGTTGACAGCAACATTATTTAGCAACTTTGGAGCAAGATAACAACATGATACAGCAGGCTATAAATGCAACCAGGGGCATGAATGGATAGAGCAAGACATGTATAACAAAACATCCTTAGTGAACATCTCCAGAATAATGCACGAAATGACTTGTAGAAGCATGTTTACATAGCAATAAAATATAACAGAATCAGCCTAGCAAAACAGCAACAGCAAGTACCCTACTTAACAAGCTTGATGCACTCAGCACACAACTCACAAAAATACATGGATAGCACCTCTAGAAAGATGGCATGGCATAGATCAAAACACATGTAGACATCAACCTCATAGGATGCACACATCAATCATGGAAAAAAATGACAAATGAGCAAGTTATAACAGCTTCAGCAGATTAACATCAACATGCACTCTTCCAACAGCATTTCGGGCATCAAGATAAGCTCAAATGAAAATGATGCAATGGAACTAAATGAAGTACACGTCGAGACGAACAATTTGACATATTACACGCACAAAATGGAGCTACAGATGCAGACATACGGCATGATGAACAAGGCAAGATAATGTCAAAAATCTGGGACTTAGAGGGATTTGGATCTCGGGGGGAAAGTCAATGTGGCCGCGGATCTCGCCGGAGAGCTCGCCGGAGACGGGGCAGGAGCTCACCGGAGACGGCGTGCCGGGGCCGAAGAAGGCCGGAGAAGGCGCCGGTGGGTCGGGGAAGGTCGGGGCCCACCGGATCTGGTGCCGGCGGACGCGCTGCGGGGCTGGTGACCTGAGACGGGGCCGGTCCGGCGACCGGAGTCGGGACGCGGGGTGGCGTGGCGGCCGGCCGGTGGCGGAGAAGAGGCGGGCGACGGGGCGACGCGGGGGCGCCAGGGCAGCGCTCGGGGCGCGGCGAGCGAGAGGCCGCGGGGCGGCGAGGTCGGTGCCGGCGGCGGCGCGGGCTGGGCGGCGGCGGCGGACGCGGAGCGCGGCGGCGGGCGGCGGGGCCTGCACGGGCCCGCGACGGGCTCGGGCAGGCCGCGGCGGCGGCGGGTCGTGCGCTGGGATTCGCTGCGGCGGGCGGCACGGACATGTCCGGCGCGACGCGGACACGTCCGGCGGCGCGGGGAGGAATAGCTAGGGTTTCGGGGGATTTTCATCCGCGAATTTCGGGGGAGGCACATATTTATAGGTAGAGGGAGCTAGGAGAGTCCAAATGAGGAGCGGTTTTCGGCCACGCGATCATGATCGAACGACCAAGAGCATGAAGGGGAGTTTGCTGGGTTTGGGGCCACTTTGGAGAGGTGTTGGGCTGTAAAGAGAAGGAGGCTTTTACGGCTACCCAGTTAACCGTTGGAGTACCAAACGACCTCCAAATGGCACGAAACTTGACAAGCGGTCTACCGGTGCTATACCAAGGCCGCTTGGCAAACCTCAGTCCATTCCGAGAACGTTTAACACCCGCACATGAAAAGAGGCAAAAGGGGACGCCGGATGACATGGGAGTGCCGGATTGCAAAACGGACAACGGGGAAAATGCTCGGATGCATGAGACGAACACGTATGCAAAATGAAATGCACATGATGATATGATATGAATGCAGATGATGACATGGCAAAGTGCAACACGCAAGCACATGACATGGCAACGACGGCGAATAACTAGAAGACACCTGGCGCAACGAATCCGGGGCGTTACATTTTCACATATTGTTCTTCGCTTATTTACTTTTCCGTTGCTACTGTTACAATCACTACAAAACCCAAAAATATTACTTTTGCTACCGTTACCTTTATTATCATACTACTATGCTACTAAATACTTTGCTGCAGATACTAAGTTATCTAGGTGTGGTTGAATTGACAACTCAACTGCTAATACTCAAGAATATTCTTTGGCTCCCCTTGTGTCGAATCAATAAATTTGGGTTGAATACTTTACCCTTGAAAGCTGTTGCGATCCCCTACACTTGTGGGTTATCAAGACTAATTTCTGGCGCCGTTGCCGGGGATCATAGCTCTATTCTCTGAGTCACTTGGGATTTATATCTGTTGATCACTATGAAGAACTTGAAAGACGCGAAGACTATGATTTATGCCTCAACTACGAGGGGAGGTAAGGAACTAACATCTAGCTCTGCACTAGATTCTCCTTCTGTTTTGAGTAAGCTTGCGACACCTAAACCTGCTACTGCTATGAATTCTGATATGTCGCATGTTATTGATGATGTCACTTCTGCTATGCATGATAATTATGATGAAACTACTTCTGTGCGTGATACTACTTTGCCATTAGGTGAATTTCTTGATGAATAACTTGCTAGGGTTAGAGGGAATGAAATTATTGAAGATGCTATTATTGATGATAGTGATGATGAAAATCGTCTAAATGATTATGAATTGCCTGTTGTTCCTGAGGGTTATGTTATGAATGAAGAAGCTGCTAGAGCTATCTTTGCTTGCAATGATAGATATGATCTTAAGAATTATTAGCTAAATGGAAGCAATAGTCTCTTAATGCTAGAATGAAACCTGACCCCGCTTTTGCTACCTATCTGTGTTACTGATAAGGATTATGAATTCTCCGTTGATCCTAAGATTATTACTTTAGTTGAATCTGATCCTTTTATGGCCTTGAATCTGAAACTGTTGTGGCACATCTTACCAAGTTGAATGATATAGCTGCCCTATTTACTCATGATGATAAATCTCGCTATTTTTATATCCTTAAGATATTTCCGTTCTCGTTAAAGGGTGATGCTAAGACTTGGTATAATTCTCTTGCTCCTGGTTGTGTGCGTAGTCCCCAGGATATGATTTATTACTTCTCTGCTAAATATTTCCCTGCTCATAAGAAACAAGCTGCCTTGCGGGGAATATATAATTTTGTGCAAATCAAAGAAGAGAGTCTCCCACAAGCTTGGGGGAGGCTTCTCCGATTACTTAATGCTTTGCCTGATCATCCTCTTAGGAAAAATGAAATATTTGATATCTTTTATAATGGACTAACCAATGCTTCCAAGGACTACTTGGATAGTTGTGCTGGTTGTGTTTTCAGGGAAAGAACAGTCGACGAAGCTGAATTACTATTCAATAATATGTTGACTAATGAAAATAATTGGACTCTTCCTGAGCCAATTCCTGAGGCAATTCTTGAACCAATTGAGCCAACTCCTGAGCCTATTCCTAAACCCACTCCGAAGAAGAGAGGTGTTTTATTTCTCACTCCTGAAGATATGCAAGAGGCAAAGAAATCAATGAAAGAAAAAGGTATTAAAGCTGAAGATGTTAAGAATTTACCACCTATTGAAGAAATACATGGTCTTAATATACCGCCTATCGAAGAACCACGTTGTCTTGATAACCCGACACAGGTAGTAAAGGTAAATTCTCTCTATAGATACGATAAAGTTGAAATCCCCTCTACTAAATTTCATAGCCCATGCTTAGATGAATTTGATGACTTTATGGCTAGACAAGAAAGTTTTAATGCTTACGTTGGTAGAGAGTTAAAGAATAATGCTTTCGAGATAGGACGCGTGAGCGATAATATGGCTAGAGTTAA
This sequence comes from Triticum dicoccoides, assembly GCF_002162155.2. NCBI lineage: Eukaryota > Viridiplantae > Streptophyta > Magnoliopsida > Poales > Poaceae > Triticum > Triticum dicoccoides. The sequence goes on along the minus strand of NC_041381.1, from coordinate 359,077,469 downwards.
AGGTGAACTCAAACTCGTTAGCAAATATGCTTCTATGGTTGCTCCTCAAGCTGAGCAAGTACTTAAAGCTCAAAATGATTTGCTTGATGAATTAAATAATAAAAATGACTTTGCTGTTAGAGTGGCTACTAGAACTAGTAGAATGACTTAGGAACCTTTGTATCTTGAAGGCCACCCTAAGAGAATCGAGCAAGATTCTCAGAGAAATAATTTAGAGGCACCTAGTTCTTCTAAAAAGAAGAAAAAGAAAAACTATAGGACTTTGCATGCTTCTAGTGAACCTATTATAGACACACCTGAGAATCCCAATGATATTTCTATTTTTGATGCTGAAACACAATCAGGTGATGAACATGAACCTAATGATAATGTTAATGATAATGTTTATGTTGATGCTCAACCTAGCAAAAACAATGAAGTAGAGATTGAACATGTTGTTGATCTTGATAACCCACAATCAAAGAATCAACGTTATGATAAGAGAGATTTTGTTGCTAGGAAGCACGGTAGAGAAAGAGAACCATGGGTTCAGAAACCCATGCCCTTTCCTCCTAAACCATCCAAGACAAAGGATGATGAGGATTTTGAGCGCTTTGCTGAAATGATTAGACCAATCTTCTTACGTATGCACTTAACTGATATGCTCAAAGTAAATCCTTATGCTAAGTATATGAAGGATATCATTACAAACAAAAGAAAGATACCAGAAGATGAAATTTCCACCATACTTGCTAATTACACTTTTAAGGGTGGAATACCAAAGAAACTTGGAGATCCGGGTGTGCCAAGTATACCATGCTCCATTAAAAGAAATTATGTTAGAACTGCTTTATGTGATCTTGGAGCCGGTGTTAGTGTTATGCCTCTCTCTTTATATCGTAGACTTGAATTGAATAAGTTGACACCTACTGAAATATCTTTGCAAATGGCTGATAAATCAACTGCTATACCTGTCGGTATTTGTGAGGATGTGCCTGTTGTGGTTGCAAATGTCACTATCTTAACGGACTTTGTTATTCTTGATATTCCTGAGGACGATAGTATGTCGATTATCCTTGGTATACCTTTTTTGAATGCTGCAGGGCCTGTTATTGATTGCAACAAAGGCAATGTCACTTTTCATGTTAATGGTAATGAGCATACGGTACACTTTCCGAGGAAACAATCTCAAGTCCATAGCATCAATTCTATTGGAAAAGTTCCAACTATCATTATTGGAGGTTTTGAATTTCCTCTCCCTACTGTCAAGAAAAAGTATGATGTTCTTATTGTTGGGGATTTTCATATCTCCGTTGAGGTAACTTAGTGTTATTCGAAATTTCTCCGGTTCCGTGTTATTCGGAATGAGTTTGTTAACAAGACTTGATCAACCTTGTTAGTGGATTCATTTTGATGATCATGAGATGGATGAAACTAGAAGGCACAACCTTCTATACCCTCTTTTTACTTTCTATTATTTAGAATAAATAAAGCAAAAATAGTATTATCTGTCTGTTTTCTGAATTATCCGTGCATTAAAAAATATCCCAAAAATAAAAGTGCTCCAAATGCCCTGCAAATTTAGTATGACTTTTATGGAATATTTGAGGATTTCAGGCACTGAAATCACTGCAGGAGGGGCAAGCACCAGGCCACGAGAGTGGAGGGCGCGCCCCCTGTCTCGTGGGCCCCTGGTGGCCCCCCTCCACTTATTCCAGCACCCACACACTCCATGTTCTTCCCAAAAAAATCCCCATCCAGCTCATGCACGAGTTCTAGCTCATTTTTCTGCGATTTTCAATCTCCTTGCTCAAAGCTCCATTCGCAAACTGCTTTGGGAGATTGTTGCTTGGTATGTGACTCCTCCATTGGTCCAATTAGTTTTTCTTCTAGTGCTTTATTCATTGCAAATTTTTGCTGCATAGGTGACCATGTTCTTGAGCTTGCATGTTGAATTTATGAGGTCCCAAGCAATTCTAATGCATGATATAGGCTCTAGGCACTTGTAGGAGTAGTTGCTATCAATCTTGTTTAGTTTTATTCACTTTTATTTTGAAGTTACTAAAATTTCAGAAATTTTCAGAAAATGTTAAGGAAACTTTTGAGGGGCTCTTCTAGCCAAGGCTCTCAGGAAAAACAAGCTAAAGAGAAGGAAAAAGCCAAGTATAATCTTCCTCGCTTAGCGGGAGTATGGCCGTGTGAATGGCCATGCGATGATTTCTTGAAAGAAGCTGGAATTCATGAAGATTTTTATTCTTTGATCGAGAATGCAAGCCTCACCGGTTTCGTCCACGACCGGATCGACAGTATCTCTTACTCACCAATACTTTTGTGCAAAATTTTTATTATTATCCTAAGAAGTCACCGCCTTCAGTATCATTTCATTTATATGATGAATTCAGAGAAATGTCTTTATGTAATTTTTGCGCGGTATGTAGGATACCCTATGAGGGAGAATTAGAGGAACCCCATCGTAAAGATGTGGATGGCTTTGTTAACACTATCGCTGTAGAGGAGCCAAAGAAGGGTTCCGAGGCGAAAATCTCTAGCATACACTTTCCTCTTTTACGCTACTTTGCCATATTTGCTAGTAGATGCTTGATTGGTCGTGGAAATAGTGGAAACTTTAGTGTTCCTAATATTATAATTCTTCAACATGCCTTGCTTGGAGATAATAGTTTTAGTATGGGTGCCGTCATTGCTAAACGCTAAGCCTGAATCGTACAAAAGGCCCCATATTCGGAGGTATCTATGCTTCACATCTTGTTAGACATTTTCAGATACCTATTAGGCACCATGAGAAAGAGGAGACAAAATTGCCTCCTTACATTTTAGATTACAAGAGCATGGTAGCACACACATTTATTGTTGACAACGAAGAGAAGATGCTCTTGTATAACCTTAGATTTAATAAGAAACATAATGAGACTATTATTTTGCCTGTGCCTCTGTTGTTTGATTTGACTGCAAATAATTTTCTTGTTACACCGGAAGCGGTGTACACTCATCGAGGCCAAGCATCCACTCCAGAACCTGAGCCTGAGCCGGAACCTGAACTGGACCCTTATTGTGCATCATCCTACCAGTGGGACCCGAAGATGGCCAGCCAGTGGTATCCTGATTACACCTCCCAGTACACCGGGGAGAGTAGCAGCGGTCTTTGGTATTAGACCAACTTAGGACAAAAGCCTAGGCTTGGGGGAGTACGTATTTCTCACCGACTTTACATTCATGTTCACACATTAGTCGTCGGTGCTCATACTCTTTCATTGTATTATCCATGCTAGTTTAAATTTCCTTTTTCTCGCTTTCTTCTTGTGTGTTTGTTAAACCTTAAGAAAAACCAAAAAATTAGTTAGTTTTATTTCCATGCTTGTAGTATAAATTAAAATGAAAACCCAAAAAGATTTCTCGTTCTTTTTTTACTTGTTGGGAGCTTTCCCGTGTAAATAGTTTTATTTTCTTTTCTTTCCTTTGGGGGTCGAGAAGACCATATTGAAAATGTTTAGTGGCTCTCATATGCATGATTGTTTATTTAATTTAGAGCCCATATTACCCTGTCTTCTCTCTTGAGTTGAATGCTTGCAGATTCCAGCTTAGTCCAATGCACGTGCACTATTATTATTATACACATCGTTCGGTCGTGCAAGTGAAAGGCAATAATGACGATATATGATGGACTTATTGAGATGAGAGAAGCTGGTATGAACTTGACCTCTCTTGTTTTTGTAAATATGATGAGTTCATCGTTTCTGATTCAACTTATTATGAAGTAAACATATTTGCAATGACATTTAGAGATTATAGTTGCTTGTGCCATGCTTGATTAGCTATGAGTTATAATGGTTTACCTTGCGTGCCAACATGCTATTAGAATGATTATGATGTGGTATGATGGGATGGTATCCTCCTTTGAATGAATTGAGTGACTCGACTTGGCACATGTTCACGCATGTAGTTGAAACAAATCAACATAGCCTTCATGATATTTATGTTCATGGTGGATTATATCCTATTCATGCTTGTATTCGGTGTGAAGTAATTTTAATGCATGTTTATGACTGTTGTCGCTCTCTCAGTTGGTCGCTTCCCAGTCTTTTGCTAGCCTTCACCTGTACTAAGCGGGAATACTGCTTGTGCATCCAAACTCCTTAAAACCCAAAGTTGTTACATATGAGTCCACCATACCTTCCTATATGCGGTATTTACCTGCCGTTCCAAGTAAATTTGTATGTGCCAAACTCCAAACCTTCAAATGAAATTCTGTTTTGTATACTCGAGCAGCTCATGTTTCAACTAGGGCTGCCTATATCTTCCATGCTAGGTGGGTTATTCTCAAGAGGAGTGGACTCCGCTCCTCATTCACGAGAAAGGGCCGGTAACCGGGATGCCCAGTCCCATGATCCAAAAAGATCAAAGCAAATCAAAATAATTAAACAAAACTCCCCTGGGGTTGTTGTTAGTTGGAGGCACTCGTTGTTTCGAGCAAGCCATGGATTGATGCTTGTTGGTGGTTGGGGGAGTATAAACATTTACCATTCTGTTTGGGAACTGACTATAATGCATGTAGTATAAAGATACAGCCATCTCATAGTTGTTGCGTTGACAGCAAAAGTATGCCGCTCAAAATGTTATTCAATCTCTATTTTAAAAACGAGCTCTGGCACCTCTACAAATCCCTGCTTCCCTCTGCGAAGGGCCTATATATTTACTTTTATGTTGAGTCATCACCCTTCTTATTAAAAAGCACCCGCTGGAGAGCACACTGTCATTTGCATTCATTATTATTGGTTTATATTGGGTACGACTTGACTGGATCTCTTTTACCATGAATTACAATGTTTAGTCAGTCCTTGATCTTTAAAGGTGCTCTACATTTATGTTTTGCAGTCTCAGAAAGGGCTAGCGAGATACCATTTTGTTATATCATGTTATGATTGTTTTGAGAAAGTGTTGTCGTCTGAGTTTTCTTATTATGGCTCGCTAGCTGATTATGCTATTGATATGAGTAATTGTGAGACCTGAGTGTTATTGTGAGTATGGTTAGTTCACAATATTTGCTGAAACCTGAATGCTGGCTTTGCATGTTTATAATAACAAGTGCAAACAGAGTTTGTAAAAGTTTTTCTTTATCACTTTCAGTTTATCAACTGAATTGCTTGAGGACAAGCAAAGGTTTCAGCTTGGGGGAGTTGATACGTCTCCAACGTATCTACTTTTCCAAACACTTTTGCCCTTGTTTTGGACACTAACTTGCATGATTTGAATGGAACTAACCCGAACTGACGCTGTTTTCAGCAGAACTGCCATGATGTTGTTTTATGTGTAGAAAGCAAAACTTCTCGGACTGTCCTGAAAATCCACGGAGGCACTTTTCGAAAAATATAAAAAATACTGGCGAAAGAATCAAGACCAGGGGTCCACACCCTGTCCACGAGGGTGGGGGCGCGCCCTCCCCCCTGGGCGCGCCTCCTGTCTCGTGGGCCCCCTGAGGCTCCGCCAACGTCAACTCCAACTCCATATATTCCATCTCGCGGAGAAAAAAATTAGAGAGAAAGTTTCATCGCGTTTTACGATACGGAGCCGCCGCCAAGCCCTAATCTCTCTCGGGAGGGCTGATCTGGAGTCCGTTCGGGGCTCCGGAGAGGGGGATTCATTGTCGTCGTCATCATCAACCATCCTCCATCACCAATTTCATGATGCTCATCGTCGTGTTTGAGTAATTCCATCGTAGGCTTGCTGGACGGTGATGGGTTTGATTACATTTACCATGTAATCAAGTTAGTTTTGTTAGGGTTTTGATCCCTAGTATCTACTATGTTCTGAGATTGATGTTGCTATGACTTTGCTATGCTTAATGCTTGTCACTAGGGCTCGAGTGCCATGATTTCAGATCTAAACCTATTATGTTTTCATTAATATATGTGTGTTCTTGATCCTATCTTGCAAGTCTATAGTCACCTATTATGTGTTATGATCTGACAACCCCGAAGTGACAATAATCGGGATACTTCCCGGTGATGACCGTAGTTTGAGGAGTTCATGTATTCACTATGTGCTAATGCTTTGTTCCGGTTCTCTATTAAAAGGAGGCCTTAATATCCCTTAGTTTCCATTAGGACCCCGCTGCCACGGGAGGGTAGGACAAAAGATGTCATGCAAGTTCTTTTCCATAAGCATGTATGACTATTTACGGAATACATGCCTACATTACATTGATGAACTGGAGCTAGTTCTGTGTCACCCTATGTTATAACTATTACATGAGGAATCGCATCCGACATAATTATCCATCACTGATCCATTGCCTACGAGCTTTTCACATATTGTTCTTCGCTTATTTACTTTTCCGTTGCTACTGTTACAATCACTACAAAACCCAAAAATATTACTTTTGCTACCGTTACCTTTATTATCATACTACTTTGCTACTAAATACTTTGCTGCAGATACTAAGTTATCCAGGTGTGGTTGAATTGACAACTCAACTGCTAATACTCAAGAATATTCTTTGGCTCCCCTTGTGTCGAATCAATAAATTTGGGTTGAATACTTTACCCTCGAAAGTTGTTGCGATCCCCTACACTTGTGGGTTATCATGAAGAAACTTCAACCAGATAAGCTTGAACCCAAATCGTAGAAATGTGTCTTCATAGGATACCCAAAGGAGACTATTGGGTACACCTTCTATCACAGATCTGAAGGAAAGACTTTTGTTGCTAAATTTGGATCCTTTCTAGAGAAGGAGTTTCTCTCGAAAGAAGTGAGTGGGAGGAAAGTAGAACTTGATGAGGTAACTGTAGCTGCTCCCTTATTGGAAAATAGTTCATCACAGAAACCGGTTCCTGTGACGACTACACCAATTAGTCAGGAAGCTAATGATATTGATCATGAAACTTCAGATCAAGTTACTATCGAACCTCGTAGGTCAACCAGAGTAAGATCCGCACCAGAGTGGTACGGTAATCCTATTCTGGAAGTCATGTTACTTGACCATGGCGAACCTACGAACTATGAGGAAGCGATGACGAGCCCAGATTCCGCAAAATGGCTCGAGGCCATGAAATCTGAGATGGGATCCATGTATGAGAACAAAGTATGGACTTTGGTTGACTTGCTCGATGATCGGTAAGCCATTGAGAATAAATGGATCTTCAAGACGAAGACTGACGCTGATGGTAATGTTACTGTCTACAAAGCTCGACTTGTTGCGAAAGGTTTTCGACAAGTTCAAGGAGTTGACTACGATGAGACTTTCTCACCCGTAGCAATGCTTAAGTCTGTCCGAATCATGTTAGCAATTGCCACATTTTATGATTATTAAATATGGCAAATGGATGTCAAAACTGCATTCCTGAATGGATTTCTAGAAGAAGAGTTGTATATGATGCAACCAGAAGGTTTTTCTGATCCAAAAGGCGCTGACAAAGTGTGCAAGCTCCAGCGATCCATTTATGAACTGGTGCAAGCCTCTCGCGGAGTTGGAATAAATGCTTTGATAGTGTGATCAAAGCATATGGTTTTATACAGACTTTTGGAGAAGCCTGTATTTACAAAAAGGTGAGTGGGAGCTCTGTAGCATTTCTGATATTATATGTAGACGACATATTGTTGATTGGAAATGATATAGAATTTCTGGATAGCATAAAAGGATACTTGAATAAAAAAATTTCAATGAAAGACCTCGGTGAAGCTGCTTATATATTGGGCATCAAGATCTATAGAGATAGATCAAGACGCTTAATTGGACTTTCACAAAGCACATACCTTGATAAAGTTTTGAAAAAGTTCAAAATGGATCAAGCAAAGAAAGGGTTCTTTCCTGTAATACAAGGTGTGAAGTTGAGTCAGACTCAATGCCCGACTACAGCAGAAGATAGAGAGAAAATGAAAGATGTTCCATGTGCTTCAGCCATAGGCTCTATCATGTATGCAATGATGTGTACTAGACCTGATGTATGCTTAGCAATAAGTTTAGCAGGCAGGTACCAAAGTAATCCAGGAGTGGATCACTAGATAGCGGTCAAGAATATCCTGAAATACCTGAAAAGGACTAAGGATATGTTTCTCTTTTATGGAGGTGACAAAGAGCTAGTCATAAATGGTTACGTCGATGCAAGCTTTGACACTGATCCGGACGATTCTAAATCGCAAACCAGATACGTGTTTATATTGAATGGTGGAGCTGTCAGTTGGTGCAGTTCTAAATAAAGCGTCGTGGCGGGATCTACATGTGAAGCGGAGTACATAGCTGCTTCAGAAGCAGCAAATGAAGGAGTCTGGATGAAGGAGTTCATATCCGATCTAGGTGTCATACCTAGTGCATCGGGACCAATGAAAATCTTCTGTGACAATACTGGTGCAATTGCCTTGGCAAACGAATCCAGATTTCACAAGAGGACCAAGCACATCAAGAGACGCTTCAATTCCATCCGGGACCAAGTCCAGGTGGGAGACATAGAGATTTGCAAGATACATACGGATCTGAATGTTGCAGACCCGTTGACTAAGCCTCTTCCACGAGCAAAACATGATCAGCACCAAGGCTCCATGGGTGTTAGAATCATTACTGTGTAATCTAGATTATTGACTCTAGTGCAAGTGGGAGACAGAAGGAAATATGCCCTAGAGGCAATAATAAAGTTATTATTTATTTCCTTATATCATGATAAATGTTTATTATTCATGCTAGAATTGTATTAACCGGAAACATAATACATGTGTGAATACATAGACAAACATAGTGTCACTAGTATGCCTCAACTTGACTAGCTCGTTGATCAAAGATGGTTGTATTTCTTAACCATAGACATGAGTTGTCATTTGATTAACGGGATCACATCATTAGGAGAATGATGTGATTGACTTGACCCATTCCGTTAGCTTAGCACTTGATCGTTTAGTATGTTGCTATTGCTTTCTTCATGACTTATACATGTTCCTACAACTATGAGATTATGCAACTCCCATTTACCGGAGGAACACTTTGTGTGCTACCAAACGTCACAACATAACTGGGTGATTATAAAGGAGCTCTACAGGTGTCTCCGAAGGTACATGTTGAGTTGGCGTATTTCGAGATTAGGATTTGTCACTCAGATTGTCGGAGAGGTATCTCTAGGCCCTCTCGGTAATGCACATCACTATAAGCCTTGCAAGAAATGTAGCTAATGAGTTAGTTACGGGATGATGCATTACGTAACGAGTAAAGAGACTTGCCGGTAACGAGATTGAACTAGGTATTGAGATACCGACGATCGAATCTCGGGCAAGTAACATACCGATGACAAAGGGAACAACGTATGTTGTTATGCGGTTTGACCGATAAAGATCTTCGTAGAATATGTGGGAGCCAATATGAGCATCCAGGTTCCGCTGTTGGTTGTTGACCGGAGACGTGTCTCGGTCATGTCTACATAGTTCTCGAACCCGTAGGGTCCGCACACTTAAAGTTAGAGACGGTTATATTATGAGTTCATATGTTTTGATGTACCGAAGGTAGTTCGGAGTCCCGGATGTGATCACGGACATGACGAGGAGTCTCGAAATGGTTGAGACATGAAGATTGAGATATTGGACGACTATATTCAGACACCGGAATAGTTCCGGGGGTTACGGATGTATACCGGAGTACCGGGGGGTTACCGGAACCCCCCACGGGTTAATGGGCCTCATGGGCCCAAAGTGGAGCAGAGGAGGGGCGGCCAGGACAGGTCTCGCGCCCCCTCCCCCTCTAGTCCGAATAGGACAAGGAGGGGGTGCGGCGCCCCCCTTTCCTTCCTCTCGTCTCTCCCCTTCCTTCCCCCTCTCCTACTTGTAAAAGGAAAGGAGGGAGTCCTACTCCCGGTGGGAGTAGGACTCCTCCCTGGCACGCCTCCTCCTGGCCGGCCGCCCCCTCCCCCTTGCTCCTTTATATACGGGGGCAGGGGGCACCGCTAGACACAACAATTGATCCTTGAGATCTATTAGCCGTGTGCGGTGCCCCCCTCCACTATATTCCACCTCGATAATATCGTAGCGGTGCTTAGGTGAAGCCCTGCGTCGGTAGAGCATCATCATCGTCACCACGTCGTCGTGCTGACGGAACTCTCCCTCGAAGCTCGGCTGGATCAGAGTTCGAGGGACGTCATCGAGCTGAACGTGTGCTGAACTCGGAGGTGTCGTGCATTCGGTACTTGATCGGTTGGATCGTGAAGACGTACGACTACATCAACCGCGTTGTGGTAACGCTTCCGCTTTCGGTCTACGAGAGTACGTGGACAACACTCTCCCCTCTCGTTGCTATGCATCACCATGATCTTGCGTGTGCGTAGGAATTTTTTTGAAATTACTACGTTCCCTAACAACTACCGCCCCTGCCGAGCAAGTGTACTACGCTCCACTACCATCATTCCACCATCAATCCACCAAAGCAGGACTAGGGTTTTACGCCTCATGGTGGCCCGAACCTGGGTAAAATTGCCTGCGTGATCTCTGTCGTGTTGCCCAGACTCGTCTGCTCTATGTGCAACGCGACGCCCCCCTGCCGAACCAGCAAGGGGCCCTCTGGTCCCATAGGTGGGCGTGGTTCTCCTGCGACACAAGCAATGGAATCCTCCGTCTCCGGCAACATATTGACTTGTTGAACCCGGTTCCACAAGGTGACGAATTGACGAAGCTCTGCGGCTGGGAGATGTGATGCAGATTCAACATCCATTTTTGGTTGGTAATGGCCTCATGTACAGAAATCCTCTTGCGAGAGTAGAGTTTGAAAATGTCTAGAGCAAGAGTGCGGAGCCTATCCGTCAAGCCAACGGTCGTGCCAAAACCTGGCTGTGAGACCATTGCCAATAGTGATCAGAGTGTAGGCCGAGAAGAGTGCAAGATCTTCCTTGTCGCAAGGTAATTCAGATCCAGCCCAAGGATGTCCCTTGTCAGTCCAGTCATACCACTTCCAACGAAGCCGCAGGGCCGTGCTGAATCGCCTTATGTCTAGGATGCCAAGGCCACCAAGATGCTTGGGGCGGCGGACCGTGCTCCAGTTCACCAAGGGCATGGCCTTGCCACAGTTCGGCCTTGTACGCCACATGAAGTTCCTCCTAAGCTTGTCCATCTGCTTGATGGCCTAGCCATCCAGTTTGAATACCATGAGTAGGTGAATTGGGATAGCAGAGACGTAGTGTTAACCAAACTCAGGCGAGCATCCGGAGCCATCAGCTTGCCCCTCCAGATTTGCAATCTAGCAGCCATCTTGTCCAGAGTAGGCTGGATGTCGGCACGGGCGATTTTCTTGAAGTGCAAGGGCAGCCCAAGGTACTTGCAAGGGAATTGGCCAAGGGGCACTAGAAAGTTGAGGAGTAGGGTGCAAAGATCAGTGCTATCGCAGGCAATTGGCAGGAACATGCTCTTCTACACATTAGCTTTCAAACTAGAGGCCGGTCCAAACGGGTGCAGGATTTCTCACGTAGTGAGGATGTCATCTGTGGTTGGAGCAATGAAAAGAGCTGCATCATCAGTGTAGAGGCCGACGTGGAGACGAGAGATCGGCAAGCAGAGGGGAGTCGGAGCACCAACAGAGTAACCCCGGGCAAAAAGCCAGTGCAGCGGGGCAATGGCAATGGCTAAGAGCATTGGGGAAAGAGGGTCTCCTTGGCACAGCCCTTGCTTGTGGAAGAAAGGCAGTCCCCGCTCCCCGTTGACCATGATCCGAGACGAGGCCGAGCCCCAGAGAATAGCCATTAGATCGCACCAGCGGGGACCAAAGCCCATTTTAGTCATGAGTTCGAACATGTACCCCCAAGAAACAGAGTCAAAAGCGGCAGCAATGTCCAGTTTCAAAAGGAGTGCAACAGACTTTGATTTGTGTAGTGATCTGACGGCGTTTTTGTTGTACAAAAAGTTATTTTGAATGCTTCAATGACAAAAGCAGTGAGAGGTCGCGTCCGTCCTGAACTGTCTTTAATATTGCGTGACGCGCTCTACAACGGTATGAATGTTAGGCCGGTGTTTCTTTTCAGGTTTTCTGGTGAAATACGGCAGTCGGTGCGAGATGGATACGCACATAATTCTGTTGATTTTCTTCACATGGTCTACGTACACATGCAAAGTAGCGATAGGCTGGCTTGGTCGATGTCGATCAATAAACACAACCCATGCCCTATCCTTGTCGGCACGACAAAGCTGTCGGTACGTACCTGTCATACATATAAATGCAGCCATGGAAGTGCGGTGGCACAGCCAGAAACTGCAGATACAGTGTACAAACTAATAATGTTCATACGATCAGCCCGATTTTGCTGACTAGCATTCATTTTCGAGATTGAACCAACAAAAAATGAATTTCATGGGAAAACTCCGTTAGCTTTAGGGATAGAGAGGAAAGTTTCTTGTCATCAGAATATTTTGTGCTCTTTGAGCAGGCCAAAAAATGGTGACCAATATATAAAAAGCAAAATGAAACATGATATGAGCACTTAAATTTTCTTTTCTGAAAGTATGCCATATTTTATTATAGAAGGAGAAGCAAGTCACGATTTACAAGATAGCTATCGTCAAGACGGAACACATATTTTTTCGGAACACAGTACACACGCACACGCTCATATGCTCACCCTTATCAGCACCCCCGAGAGATTGAGCTGGTACATCATCTTGATGATTGACGAAGTCGACACAGACGCCTTCGTAGTTGACGGAAACGTCTCCGTCCACTAAACGCACATTGCCGGAAGGCCTGAAATATTCAGAAAAATTTGAGAGTCAGTGTCAAGCTACGATTTGAACCCTGTTAGGTTGGGGATACCACTGCTCTCCTAACCATCCAATCATAAATTAATTTATGACGGAACACATATTTAACATTCTAACGCCTTGTTCGACCCCTCAAACTCCGCTAATCACATAAGGATGCAACCCCAGAGCCTTTGGCCAGCGACCAAAGATGATGGTTAACAATGATCTGGGTGCTCAACTCCCCTTGCTTCCGCTGTTGATTTACGTTCCCAAATAACCTCGCGCTTCCTTGTTTTCATAGGCTCCAAGATGTTAGCATGACAAGAGAATCAGCCACGTTGTTTATTACTCCCTCCGTCTCATAATGTAAGACGTTTTTTGACACTACATTAGAGTCAAAAAACGTCTTACATTATGGAACAGAGAGAGTACATATTTTGAACTCTGATACAAAATGTTGTACATTAAATATGGACCGACATAACTTAAACACTACTATGTTAATAATTCTTAGATTCCTAGCACTACGTTATAGTAGAACTAGCTCTACTCTGAATAGTGATGGCGACGGTAGTCGTCGAAGTCCTCTCAGAGGAGATGTCCATCACCCCTCCTTCGGAGGAGCAGTCTTGTGGTCAATGCTAGTACATCTACTCCACGACTTCACCTCTTCCTCCTTGTGGAAGAGTTAGTCGAAAATCGCATCAGTCTCGGTGTCCCTCTTGTGCTCCCGCTCAAGCTCCTGTAATCTTTTGCGCTAGTCCTCCTTCGACTCGAAGAATGCTTGTATTCTTGACTATGAGCTACGGATCGGTCTCGACGAGCATCACCACATAGGTTTCATCGTCGGCCTCGGCCTTGAATTGCGCCTTGACCTAACAATACTCCTCCTCATCAAGGGAGACGACTGTAATGGAACGGGCGAGGAAATATCCGTAGGGTGCGTCGCCGGAAAATTGAGCACTGCCCGACCCGTAGTGTCATATGCGGACGCCACCTCCTCTGCGGTGTTGAAGGTGCCCAGCCACACTCGCGCGCCCGTGCCCAGGTTCTAGATCTCTGCCGCATAGTGCTCGACAGCTGGAGCCTGATGTCGTGCTATGATGAGGAGGAGCTTTGGGGTCAGCGCGTCAGCAGCTAGGACATCTCCCACGGTAGCGGAGGAGCTCGGGGTGACTGACACAGCGAGGAAATGAGTTGAACACAAGTTTTTTTAGTCGAATACGAGTTTCTGGCCATAATTGCTTAGATATGGCATCTTGAGTGAAACTTCGTGTCCTCGCTTTCATAGGGTGAACCCAATGATGTCCGGGCAAGGGCGCAACTCCTTAAAGGTTGTTGCGGAAATAGTGATTTAGTTATTGGGTGTTTTCTTTTCTCATTCTTGTTGCGTTTTCATCAATCTTTTCCTTGTCATGTAATAAGTGAATATTTTGGCCTCAATATCTTGCATGTAGTTATACTAAATCGGCAATAATAAGTAGGGATCGGTGAAAAATAACTTCTGGTTGTGTGAGGCTGGGAGGTTTTGACTTCCTTCTGAAAATAAATCATTTCAGCACGGTATTGAGGAAAATCGCAAGGGTGCGCAGGTGCAGGGGCACGCACCTGTCCAACCATGCTCAACCGCATGATTGCTTCGCAGTCCAAAAAATGGTTGTATTTTGCATAAGGTCATATCAAGTTTTAAGTTTTAAACTCCAAAACTTGCTGATTTTGCCATTTATTTCTATCAAGTTTCAGCACTTGAAACTTGTTAGAAGTTTTAAAAACTCGTCAAAACCCATTCAAAGGTCGTCTTTTAATTTAGACTTTTGATTCAAAAGATACAAAAAATCAAAATTAAAAGCCCAAAGAAAAATAGGTTCGGTGCTCCGCACCCGCGTGTCACAATTCTCTTGTACTCGAATGAAAATTTGCCATTGACTTACTCTCGAAAAAAATTACCAGCCGGATAAGGGCAGAATAGTCAAGTGCAAAATGTCCGGGGCTTACTTCCGCAGGGGTGCCTTGCAAGGACGCCTCCTGCCTTTAAATTGGCGGCAACGTGCCTCCCGTGTACTGCAAACCACATCACACACTCCCATCCCACCTCCACCACCGCGGTACGTACCGTTTGCGATCAAAAGAAAGTCGAGCCATATGGCGAAGGCCGCAGCGATGCTCGTGCTGGTGGCGCTAGTGGTGGCGGCGATGGCAACGGGCGGAGCGGCGCAGTGCAACGCGGGGAGCCTGGCGGTGTGCGCCTCCCCGATCATCAGCGGGGCCAAGCCGTCGACGACGTGCTGCAACAACCTAAAGAGTCAGCGGGGGTGCTTCTGCCAGTACGCGCGCAACCCCGCGTACTCCAGCTACATCAACAGCCCCAACGCCCGCAAGACCCTCACCAGCTGCGGCGTCGCCGTACCGAAGTGCTAGTAGCCGGGCCTCCACCGCCGCCGGCGTGCTAGGCAGCGCCACGCTGCCTATTGCTACTAGTACTACGTAATGTACTACTACTACGTACGAGCTCCTACCATGGCTGCTGGTACGACGTCGGTCGAACAGCTCCGTCCGAACCGTGTGTTCATGTATCTTTTTTTCTCTCCAATACAATCGTGTGTTCATGTATCGTATGCAAGAATAAAATGGTGTGTACGTGTTGATCCAGCCTCTGCGTAGTTTGTTACTCATTTCTCAATTCTGATCGATAGATGTCGATCGATCTCGTGTAATTTCTGTACCTCCGACAATATATATCCGCATCTTAACAAAAAGTTGCTACTATATTGCTAGGTCATCAGGTCATGGTCAGCTGGTCACTGCATCACTAAATGGACAGTACATGTATGGGCAAGCAGATGCCACTCAACGCTTACACTGTTGTTGATGTGGATGGCCAGCTGAGCCAATTAAGAGCCCATTCAAGACCAAACATAATCCTGTCGAGCCATTCATTATAAACCTGTACCGTTGGCGCGCGTGGACCTTCAATGGCCGTGACCGTCATGACTCTGAAGCTTCGTCTCTCCGTCGCGTGATGGAGCTATGCTTTAGGATTTCGTAGTCCACAGGAGACACCCGCACAGTGACTTTGCAACCAAGGCAAACACTGGCGTGGTTTCTCAACATCGAAATATGAACTTTCATAGCTCTCCCCGTTCATGAACTGCGGGGCACACGATAACATCTCAAAACGGAATCTGTGAACGCGTCGACACGTCACATCCGTACACACTGATAGAAAAACCAGTCATCTAATTGTAAACGTCCGGAGTGGCGGAGTTGGTACCCGGCGAGCCGGGGCACCTGCCCAGGCTCTTACGCTTCAGTGTAACTACTCTCCATCCCATAATAAAGCTTGAAAAACGTTTTCATACGGCAATGCTACACGTACAAACGATTTAAAGGTTTTTACAGGATGGTTAACCTTGATTGGTCAATAGACGAACGGGGCGGCCCACCCCCTAAAAATCAGGGGAGGAGAGGTTTGTGATTGGTTGTTAGATGGAAAGAGCGTGTAAAAGCGTGTAAGTCTTTGTATGTCTAGCATTTTTGGTTTTTATATTATGAAACGGAAAGAGTACCACATAGTGTAGTAATTAGGTGAGGCTAGCCTGATTTTGCCCGGGTAACTGGCTTCTTTTTTGGTGTGCCTTGCTTGGACCTGCTAGGCCCATCTATATAAGCTGTACGTAAGACCCATGTCTACATGAACGCACGCACTCCAGCGCGCGGTAATTATTTATGCCCAAATTTTAGAAGGTGCTGCTGCACATTTTAGAGGTCCCGAGCACACAGGGCTGCGAGCCCGTTGGATGCCATCACGGTCGCCAGGTGTGCCGTTGTCGAAGGGAATTGTCCCTGCTAATTCAACCGCCGAAGCGAGCAGCTAGTGTAAACGCTTCGCTATTTCTTGCCAGGAAAAAAACACCCTAGCCCGATCCCCTTTTCATCGTCGAGCAGAGGAGCGACGACGTCGACTCTTGGGAGGTCGAGGGGGAGGCGCCACCTCCTCCAATCGGCGAAATGCACCCTCCCACTCGCCGGAGAACGCCGTTGTCCCCGCTTCTGTGCGCCCCCGCAGCTGTCGCACGCCAACAGCCCCTCCCTCCGCCCCCGCGGCTCCGCAACCACCGCACCTCCGCAGCCGCCGCATGCCACATACCCTTCCCGGATCCCCACCACATCGCCCGGATCTCGGCTGACCCCCGCCACATCGCCAAGATCTCGGTGGCCTCCCGGATGCAGCCGCTACGCTCGGAGCCCCGTGGCCTCCCGGATCCCACCGCCGTCGCGTCCCCTACCCCAACGCCGGCCCGACCCATCTCCACGACGAAGCCGAGCGCCCACCGCCCCCATGATCCTCATTCAGCGTCGCTGGGTCCGACACCGTCGCAGCGCGTCTCCTCCTCTCCAGCATCTCGCCGCCGGCCACATTCGGCATGGCCTCGACCTCCTGCTGCTAGCTGCTGGGGCACCTCCTTCTCCGTACTGCTATCTCCTGTTGCACCCTATAGGTGCCCCAGCTTCAATGTCTGAACTTCTACTCGTGACTGTGTACAGGTGCGGGTTGTAGCTTGAACTGGAGAAGAAAAAATGCATCGACGTAGCAGCCTAGCAGGTGGATGACGGTGTTGGTGCCTTTCTCTTGAATTGTTGCTGGTGATGGCTGCAATTTGAACCGGTTTTTGTTTCTCTCCTTCCTATTGTACAATTGTCCTTCCCCTATGCGTGATGATTCTGTTGCTTAGCACAAGGTGCAGTGTGGCGTGTGTTGTTTAATGCTTGACGTCGATCTGTTGTGACAGTTAGGAAAGATGATAGTAGCAAAAGATGATAGTAGCAAAAAAGAGACTGCATTATGAAGTAATCTTTTGTTTCTTTACCATTCCAATTCCTTTTTGTCCATTATAAAGAACATGTGTCCTGAATGAAAACTCGTACATATTTGCTTATCTGTGTCCAAATGATTACAACATATAATAAACCAGGAAAAAAAATCAAGATTTATATTGAGCTATTGGACTCATTTCTTCTACTGGACTTGCTCAAACTTTTTTTTAAAGGAGAATGTACCCCCGGCCTTTGCATCTAGGTGATGCGTGCAACCATTTTATTAGTTATTCATAAAGCCCTTACAAAGGTAATACATCAGTAAGCCTGAAGCCACCATCTTGACAACACCCGTCGCTACTCCTACCCGCGTGATGAAGCGGTGCCGAATGTCCGAGCCTAATACCAAACAGACATCGCACCAACACCTAACATCTAATGTCGGATGCCCCATCCAAGCCATATACTTGTACTGGGTTACACACCGGTCTGGCGCACTTTCAGTGGGCACCACATGCGCACGCTGCAATGGCCGTCACCTCCTTCATCCACCGATCCATCCTCAGATCAGATACTGATGCATCGACCTTGTTAGGCCTCTCTGCCATCGACGCCACCACGACGCCAGACATTGTCGTCCTCCTACACGAGTCCATCGCCACCCATCGGACACCGAGTCTCCACTGCGCCACGCCGCCAAGATCCGCCGCCATCGATGTGTAGGATCAAGCACCGCTCCACCACCTACCGACGCCCAACCACCAAGCCGTCCACATGTCCGTCCAGCCGATGAATGTCTCCGAAGATGATGCCCCCATGAGGGTGACGACAAAGACGTCGCCATCATCCGATCCAGGAGGCCCCTCAAGGCCTCCAACGAGGCCTAAAACGCCCACAGGCGCCGCCGTCAATGGTAGCCTCCTCCAGATCCGAGGTTTCCCCCGGAAACATTGGAGCGAGGGACGCCGCCACCATCGCCTCCAACGAGGAAAATGACACCCGCGGGCGACGCCGACGACGGTGGCATCCTCACCCGCTTCAGCAGATAGGCCACCGTCTCCTCCTCCACTCGATCCGTCGCCGGGAAGCCACCGCGAGGCAACACCCACCGACCAGATCTCTTTGGACCGATGATGAAGACAGCCAAAGGTAGAGGAGGTCTTATCGCTGCGTGACCAGCCCCATGGCCACGCACACGTCGTCCCGAGGCGCCCACTCAAGATCCATCGTCACAGCCACGCCTCCAAGCCGCTACGAGGGGACGCCCCGCCGCCGCCGCCATCATGCCCTCCCCCCCCCCAGCACGAGCTTTGCCCAGCCGAGATCCGGCGGCGGCGGGAGGGGAGGCGGACGGGAGGCTGATGGGATCGAGAGGGAGGTGGACGAGATCTAGAGGGGAGGTGGACAGGAGGTGGAGGGGATCTAGACAGGAGACAAACTTGCATGATGTTTTGATAAGTAGTTGCCTCATTTCTGCTATTGGACTTGTTGAATGGGTCGACAGGCAGTTTATATCCACTATTTTCTTTTCTTTGGCAAGCAAGCTAATGAGTTGGCTGCAGAATCTATGAAAATTGTCTACGAACCCAGTATGACTTGCTAACTTTTAATCCTTGTTCTAAACAAAATCTGGTTTACCTAGATATAGTATGCAATTTGCTTAGATTAGAGCACAACTTGCATGCAACGGCTAAAGCATGACACAACACAGCTTGATGTTCCACACAATATAGGTTTGCCTGAAAGTTGTAGGCAAATTGCCCACAAACCAAGTAGTAGTTGCTCCTGACTTCCACTATTTATTTTTCTTTGCCTAGCAAGCTAATGAGTTGGTTGCAGAATCTATGGAAACCGCCTACAAACCTAGTACTAGTTGCTACCTTTCAATCCTTTTTCTAAACAAAACCTGGAGTTGCCTGGATATACCATGCAATTTGCTTAGATCAGAGTACAACTTGCCTTCAACCACTGATGCATTTGCCCAGGGGACACAACACAACTTGATGTTCCACACAATATATGTCCACTTTGTTTGCCCGGAACATGTAGGCAAATTGCCTATGAACGAAGTAGTAGTTGCTCCTGACTTCAACTATTTTATTTCTCTTTGGTAACCAAGCTAATGAATTGGCTGCAGAATCAATGGAAATTGCCTACAAATCCAATACAAGTTACAGAGGCTACTTATAGTAGTTGGCTACTTACTGTATCACGTACAGTACTACACGGGAAAGGACACTTGTAGTTGTACAACACAACCAATCTTCACAAGAGACCCAGACTCCCTCCCTCACTTTGACCTGACGCTTGGCAGTACCCCGCCTTTTCATTTGCTTCTAGCCTGCAGCACTACCACACAGGTCTAGAGACCTATGATAACCCACAAGTATAGGGGATCGCAACAGTTTTCGAGGGTAGAGTATTCAACCCAAATTTATAGATTCGACACAAGGGGAGCCAAAGAATATTTGAAGGTATTAGCAGCTGAGTTGTCAATTTAGCCACACCTGGAGATTAATTATCTGCAGCAAAGTAGTTTGATAGTTTTGATAATAGTAACAGTAGCAATGGTAACGGTAATAGTGATAGCAGTAGTTTGGTAACAAGTGCAACAGTAACGATATCAGTACGTAGTAACTTAGTGAGAACAATATAAGATAAATTCGTAGGCATTGGATTGGTGACTTGTTGGATGATATTCATCATGAGACAGTTATAACCTAGGGCGATACAACACTAGCTCTAGTTCGTCAATATAATGAAGGCATGTATTCCGTAAATAGTCATACGTGCTTATGGAAATAACTTGCATGACATCTTTTGTCCCACCCCCCCGTGGCAGCGGGGTCCTATTGGAAACTAAGGGATATTAAGGCCTCCTTTTAATAGAGAACCAGAACAAAGCATTAACACATAGTGAATACATGAACTCCTCAAACTACGGTCATCACCGGGAGTGGTCCCGACTATTTTCACTCCAGGGTTGCCGGATCATAACAAGTAGTAGGTGACTATAACTTGCAAGATCGGGTCTAGAACATGGATATAACTATGATAACATAAACGGTTCAGATCTGAGTTCATGGCACCCGGGCCTAGAGTGACAAGCATTAAGCATGGCAAAGTCATAGAACATCAATCTTAGAACATAGTGAATACTAGGGATCAAGCCCTAACAAAACTAACACAATTACATGATGAATCTCATCCAACTCCTCACCGACCTGCGAGCCTACGAAGGAATTACTCACTCCCGGTGGGGAGCATCATGGAATTGGCGATGGAGAAGGGTTGGTGATGATGAAGAACGAAGATCCCCCTCTCCGGAGCCCCAAACGGACTCCAGATCTGGCCTCCCGATGAAGAACAGGAGGTGATGGCGGCTTCATCTCGTGGATCGCGATAATTCTTTCTCCCTGGTTTTCTTCTGGAAAAATAGGATTTTATAGCATCGGTTTCAGGGTCTGCGGGGCCACCCCACCTGGGCGTGCTTGGTGAGGGGGGCGCGCCCTGGTGGGTTGTGCCCACCCAGGTGCCCCCCTTCGGTAGGTCTTGGCTCCAGAAATTCTCTTATTTGATATAAAAATTCCTCGCAAAGTTTCGTTCCATTCCAAGAACTTTTATTTCTGCACAAAAACAACACCATGGTAGTTCTGCTGAAAATAGCATCACTCCGGGGTTAGTATTCAAATCATGCAAATTAGAGTCCAAAACAAGAGGAAAAGCGTTAGGAAAAGTAGATACGTTGGAGACGTATCAACCTACGGCGGCTACAAAGATCCCTCATGCAGACTTGAAGCATAAAAAATTGCTGCTATGTTAATTTGTCCCGTCCCCTGGCTTGGAAGAAGAAGATGCTGGAGCAGACCAAAACCATTGCTCAAAACGCTACCCTAATCACCTAAGTTTCATAAATATGCTTTCGTAGATATTCTTGCCTAAACAAATGGTTTGTTTTGTTTGCAGGGCCTCACTAAATTATAAAATGATGTCAAATCAACGTTTTCGAGGTTTTGTGCACACGCCCAAGCAAGAAGCTTCAACATCCACTTCTAGATAAGCTTCGTACAAAGCTATCCAATTTTTTGTATCAGCAAAAAAGAGGAGTTGCCTCAAACTTATGCATTTTGCGTACATTCCAACAAGACTTGCTTTTTATTTTTCCTCTTTGCAAGCAAGAAGCTTTGCTAGCTACTTCCAGGTAAATTTCACACATGCCCAATAGTTTTCCGACTAGTTTTTTCTGCCTCCCCGGTAGCTGGCTATTAGCTTTTTTGTTCCAGCAAATATAGGAAGTTGCCTGAAACTTATATGCAAATTAGCTTTTTTGTTCCAGCAAATACAGGGAGTTGCCTGAAACTTATATGCAAATTGCCTACATCACATGAACACTTGCTTTTTGCCCCCAACCTAGCTCTTCCGATGACATAATCCATCTGTATGTTACAAGTATCATCATCATTAACTGAGACCTTGTGACTAATGTCACCGTCCTATGCATATATCTGATAGAGTTTGTCAGCATGTTCCCATGCTTGTTCCTTCTTGGGAACTCAGCTTTATCATGCATGTCAAATTTGCCCATTTCACAGTTCTACACTTTGTCCTGATATTCGTTGGTTGCTTTCAGTGAGTCCGAGGTTGTGTATTTTCCCTGTGTCAACTTTGAATTGTTGTCCTGTATAGTGTGGGGGCAATGCAAAATGCAATGGCCAGCAGGTGTGCTCTTGTAGAATACAGCTGCAAAAGAAGCATGGCACATCAAGCATGGCGCCGTGTTTTACATGAATTGGTCCTCCTTGTAGCTTGATTTTTTTTAAGAGTTGTGAGATGTACATTTTTCACACAGAAGTTGATTTAGTGACATCTGAGGGATGTTTTCTTGTGTGTCAAACTGAAAGCTTCTTGGTACCAGGATGGTGAAGTTGTGTCACTGCTCGGGTGTTCGTCGGAAACGATGTGTATAGAGGATCTTGCAGACTGGTATGGCCAAGACCTTTGGGCATGATCTGCATGTTAGGTTGGTGATTTGATTTCTGTCTTATGAGTGTTGTATTAGTTACACTACTTGTTGCCCGAGAATATAGTAGTTTTTATAATTGATGATTATGCTTTATTCTAAGTCAATGATTCTATAGTAACCTACCCTACTTGCCTAATAATGTCAGCAGGTTGCGCACAACAAATGTTTTTGGCATATGAATTGTGGCAACCAGCAAGCGATTGAGTGATACGTCTCCAACGTATCTATAATTTTTTTATTGTTCCATGCTATTATAGTACTCCTTCGTTCGGAAATACTTGTCGGGAAAATGAATGTATGTAGACGTTTATTAGTTCTACATACATCCATTTTTATCCATCTATACGACAAGTATTTTTGGACGGAGGGAGTATCAATCTTAGATGTTTTATATACATTTACAAGCAACTTTATATTATTTTTGGGACTAACCTACTAACTTAGTGCCCAGTGCCAGTTGTTGTTTTTTGCTTGTTTTTTACTTTGCAGAATATCAATGCCAAACGAATTCCAAATGCCACGAAACTCTTTAGAGTTTTTTTCTGGCGATAAGAGACCCTGGAAGCTTCAAGAGGCCATGATAAGACGAAGGAGTGGCCCACTAGGCACTAGGGCGCGGCAGGGGCCTCTGCCGCGCACCTAGTGGGGCCCATGAGCCTCCATTTGACCTAAATCCGCCTCTATAAATTCTCTAAAATCAGAAAACCTATGAGGGAGTCCACGAAATACTTTTTCCGATGCCTCAAGCCTCTATTCTTGAGAGATCCCATCTGGGGACCTTTTCTGGCACTCTGCGGAGGGGGGGGGGGGGTCGATCACGGAGGGGTTCTTCATCAACCTTACTGCCCCTCCGATGATGCATGAGTAGTTTATCACACACCTACATGTCCATAGTTAGTAGCTAGATGGCTTCTTCTCTCTTTTTGATCTTCAATTCAATGTTCTCCTTGATGTTCTTGGAGTTCTATCCGATGTAATTCTTTTTTAAAGGTGTGTTTGTTGGGATCCGATGAATTGTGAGTTTATGATCAGATCTATCCACGAATATTATATGAGTTTTCTCTAAACTCTTTTATGCATGATTAATATAGCTTCGTATTTCTTCTTCGATTTATTGGTTTGGTTTGGCCGACTAGATTTATTTATCTTGCCATGGGAAGAGGTGCTTTGTAATGGTTCAATCTTGTGGTGCTCAATCCCAGTGACAGAAAGGGACATGACACGTATGTATCGTTGCTATTAAGGTAAAAAGATGGGGTTTTTTCGTACGTGAGTTTATCTTGTCTACATCATGTCATCTTGCCTAAAGCATTACACCCTTTTCCATGAACATAATACACTAGATGCATGCTGGATAGTTGTCGATGTGTGGAGTAACAGTAGTAGATGCAGAATCATTTCTATCTACTAATCTTGGCTGTGGAACCTATATATGATCATTGCATTGGATATCGTTATAATTATTTACTTTTCTATCAATAGCCCAACAGTAATTTGTTTACCCACCGTATGCTATTTTCCAGAGAGAAGCCTCTAGTGAAAACTATGGCCCCGGGGTTTATCTTCTATCATATATTAAATCTAAAAATACCTTGCTACAATTTTATTTCATTTTGTATTTTTGTCAGATCTATCTATCAAAAACTATACAATTTAATTTTGCATGTAACCGTTGAGGGATTGACAACCCCTCTACGCGCTGGGTTGCAAGTATTTGTTATTTGTGTGCAGGTGATGTTTACATAGTGTTGCTTGGTTCTCCTACTGGATTGATAACCTTGGTTTCATAACTGAGGGAAATAGTTATCTCTACTGTACTGCATCATCCTCTCCTCTTCGGGGAAATCCCAACACAACTCACAACTACCAGGAAGAATTTCCGACGCCGTTGTCGGGGAGACATCATCAACATCTATCAAGTACCTATGCATAAAGTTTCATCTCCCTGCATTTATTTATTTTCCATTTGCTTCTTGTTTTCATCTCCCCCACTTCTAAAATTTTTTTAGAAAAATATTTTTCGTTTGCCTTTTTCTTGTTTGATCTTTTGCTTGCTTGATCTGGTTTGCGTAGCCCCGATGTCTCAAGAAAATACAAAATTGTGTGATTTTTCTAATACTAATAATAATGATTTTATTAGTACTCCGATTGCTCCTCCCACCACTAGTGCGGAGTCTTATGACATTAATGCCGCTTTACTGAATCTTGTTATGAAAGAACACTTTTCCGGTAATCGTAATGAGGATGTCGCGTCCCATCTAAACACTTTCATAGAATTGTGTGATATGCAAAAGAAAAATGATCTGGATAATGATATTGTGAAATTAAAATTATTCATGTTCTCTTTGTGTGATAGTGCAAAAAATTGGTTTTTATCTTTACCAAGAAATAACATCTATTCTTGGGATAAGTGTAAAGGTGATTTTATTACAAAGTATTTCCCTCCCGCGAAAATTATTTCCCTTTGAAATCAAATTATGAATTTTAAGCAACTTGAGCATGAGCATCTTGCACAATCTTGGGAAAGGGTGAAACTAATGCTAAGAATTTTCCCTACTCATGGTTTAAAACTGTGCATGATCGTACAAAACATTTATGCGGGGTTGAATTTTGTTTCCAGAAATATTTTAGATTCTGCCGCGGGTGGTACTTTTATAGAGATTAGTTTGGGTGAAGCTACTAAATTACTTGATAATATCATGGCAAATTATTCACGGCATACTGAAAGAGCACCGACTAGTAAAAAAGTGAATTCTATTGAAGAAATTAGTACTTTGAGTGATAAACTTGATGCACTTATGAAATTGGTAGCTAGTAAAAATGCTCCTATTGATCTTAATGATGTGACTTTCTCAACTTAATTTGAGAAAATAATGATCTCATAGATGTGAATTTTGTCTCGCGAAACAATTTTAATACCAATGCTTATAGAGGCAATTTTAATCCTAGACCGTTTCCTGAAAATACCTCTAATAATTATAGCAATTCTTATGGTAATTCCTACAGTAGTAGTAGTAGTAGTAGTAGTAGTAGTAGTAGTAGTAGTAGTAGTAGTAGTAGTAGTAGTAGTAGTAGTAGTAGTAGTAGTAGTAGTAGTAGTAGTAGTAGTAGTAGTAGTAGTAGTAGTAGTAGTAGTAGTAGTAGTAATAATAATAATAATAATAATAATAATAGAATGCCCTCTAATCTTGAAGGTAATATTAAAGAATTTATCAATGCTCAAAAAGTTTTCAACACTACGATAGAAGAAAAATTGAGTAAAATTGATGATATGTCTAGGAGCATTGATAGAATTATTCATGATGTGGAAAATCTTAAGGCTAAAATTTTGCCACCCAAAGTTGATATCAATTAATCAATTAAACCTTTATCTGCCTCCATGGATGAGAGTAAGAAGAGAACCACTATGCTAAGAGCTAAACGAGAATTTTTAGAAAAAGCGACTCCTCCCGTTTTCTTTCATAGTAATTATGAGGATGTTAAATGATTGGTGTTCCTCTATTGATTCCTCGTTTAGTAATATTAAACTTGATGATAAGGGGACTTAAGAAGATTCAACTTTATCTAGAAGGCGTCCCCATAATTCGGAGGGTGAAAATCTTGATGATTTTTTTTGCTAAAAGTGGGTTTGGAGAGGTAAAAACTTTCACTAGTGATGTGCCCACTTTCTTGGTTTACAAGACTTTAATTATGATAGTTATTCTTTGATTGAATGTATTTCTCTATTACAATTGATGTTAAATTCACCCAACGCGTATGAACAAAACAAGGCTTTTACTAAACATATTGTATAAGTGATGATGAAAGCTTTAGAAGAATAGCTAGTGTCGGTGTCAAAACCGGCGGATCTCGGGTAGGGGGTCCCGAACTGTGCGTCTAGGCGGATGGTAACAGGAGACAAGGGACACGATGTTTTACCCAGGTTCGGGCCCTCTTGATGGAGATAAAACCCTACGTCTTGCTTGATTAATATTGATGATATGGGTAGTACAAGAGTGGATCTACCACGAGATCAAGGAGGCTAAACCCTAAAGCTAGCCTATGGTATGATTGTTGTAATGTATGTTGTGTCCTACGGACTAAAGCCCTCCGGTTTATATAGACACCAGAGAAGGCTAGGGTTACACAGAGTCGGTTACAATGGTAGGAGATCTACATATCCGTATCGCCAAGCTTGCCTTCCACGCCAAGGAAAGTCCCATCCAGACACGGGACGGAGTCTTCAATCTTGTATCTTCGTAGTCTTGGAGTCCGGCGGACGATGATAGTCCGGCTGTCCGGACACCCCCTAGTCCAGGACTCCCTCAGTAGCCCCTGAACCAGGCTTCAATGACGATTAGTCCGGCGCGCATAATGTTCGGCATTGCAAGGCGGGTTCCTCCTTTGAATAATCCAGAGAAGATCATGAACACCAGGATAGTGTCCGGCTCTGCAAAATAAATTCCACATTCCATCATAGAGAGAATAAAATGTCCACAAGTCCAATCTGCTGACGTATTTTGCGGCATGTCGTCACGCCACTACCAAGCCTTTACTTGAATCGTTTTTTATTATATCACCTCATCACGTTTAGCGAAGCGGTTTCCTTGGCATGTCTTGTTGAAGCAGAGATCGTGTTCCCCTTATTCCGGGATTCTCATCAATACGGACGTGGGTAACCCAACCGCGCCATTGATGGTGGCGCTGGGGAGATAAGCGAGTTTTACCAGGCTAGTTGGGGACGCATAGTCTTCGCCCGCCTATATATAAGGGATAAGGATTCACCTTTTCACCCACGCCTTCTTCCTCCTTTGCTTATCCACCTCCGCGCACTCAAGCTCCAACGCCCAAGCTCGCGCATCTCATCTAAACCTTCCCCGACCATGTACGGAGGGGGAGGCAAATGGTTGGCTTCCACCGTTAAGGAGGAGCACATCACCAAGCTGCGCAGCGCCGGATACCTTTCCGGCGATATCGCGCACCGGCTGCCCGACGAGGGGCAGCTCATCCCTACCCCCGGGCCCCATGAGAGGGTCATTTTCCTTCCCCACTTCCTCCGTGGACTGGGCCTTCCACTTCATCCCTTTGTCCGGGGGCTCATGTTCTACTACGGCCTGGATTTCCACGATCTGGCACCGAACTTCATCCTCAACATCTCGGCGTTTATCGTCGTGTGCGAGGCCCTCCTCTGCATCCGGCCCCACTTCGGCTTGTGGCTCAAGACCTTCAACGTCAAGCCGAAGGTAGTGAAGGGCACGCAGGCGGAGTGCGGAGGCGCCATGTTGGGCAAGATGCCCAACGTCCTTTGGTTTGAAGGGGCCTTTGTGGACTCCGTCAAGGGGTGGCAATCGGGGTGGTTCTATATCACCGAGCCGCGCGACCCTGCGTGGGCGGCGGCCCCCGAGTTTAGATCTGGTATCCCTACGCAGCTCACCTCCTGGAAAGAGAAGGGCTTGTTGTGGGGTAATCCGAAGGAGCTGACGAGACTCCGAGCCTGTATCCAGAAGCTGGTGAACAAGAAGCTCAGGCTCGTCGACGTGGTCCAAGTCATGCTCGTCCGCCGGATCCTCCCATGCCAAGAGCGGGCATTCAATTTGTGGGAGTTCGATCCGGAATAGCACCAGGCGCTGAGCGGGCTCTTCGACACGACGTACGAAGGCGCCTGGAGGGTGCTGTTTAAGGGCGCCAAAGCCCCCGCATCCGCGACAGAAGATCGCGGATTTCACTCGCAGCATCCGGCTGACGAGGTAAGTGATTCTACCCCTTTACGGGACACTTGTTGGTAAATAGATTGATTCTAAGAGGGTTTCAATCTCCCTTTTCCTTTGATAGGAATGGATGAAGAAGGCCGAGCAACTCATCTGCCCGGCTCCCATGCCAGAAGACCCAGTGGATGCCCGTCTAGCGGGACTGCTGGTTCCGGCACCGCACGTGGTGCCGGAGAAGAAGGCCAAGAAGGTGGCCACGGGCACTCGAAAGAGTTCCCGTAATCAGGTGTCCGACGACTAGGCGGACTCCTCCCCCGAAGACGAGGAGGAGGAAGAAGACTCTCTCCCGGAGGGGGGAGAGAGGAAGAGGAAGGCTTCCCCAACAGGGGAGGCCGAAAGGTCCAAGAGGGGGAGAACCATTCCCCCGGACAGCTCCGCCAACACCGACGTTGGCAACGAGGAGTGGCCTTCAAGGGCCAGGCCTCTGGCGAGATCGTAAGTATCCGGATCCCTGATATGCAATTTCTTTCGTGTCACATAGTGTCCTTCTAATGCCGCATACTGCCTGCAGTCCGGCCGACGATGATCTCCCTGCTTTGTCGAGCGGGTCATTGGCGGCGGCGGATGTGGAATCCATTCCGACTGCCTCCACCCCTCGCGCCGCTGAGGACGCCGAGGTGGGATCCCGGGAGGGGACCCATCAGGAGGAGGCTCCGGAGGCGCCGCAAGGCAGCCTCCCGGACTTTGCACCGGACTCTACGCCGGAACCCACAGTGGTTCCAGAGTCCGGCAGGCGGCCCCTTCGCAAGAAGGGCAAGATCGTGACACCGGCGGCCCCCGTCCAACCGGAGGCGCCGGACAACTTGCTGGAGGCACTCAAAGGCGCTTCCATCGAGGAAGAACACCGCACTGTTATGAGTGCGGTGATTCAGAAGGTTCAGCTCGCCAAGAGCAGGCTGACCGAAGCCTGCAGTAGCCTTCTAACAGGCTTTGAGGTAAAAAGTTAAAACTACGTAATGTAATACCGCATAGACAGTAGCCCCTGATGCTCGGTTTGGCGTTCGGAAAGAAAAGCCGGACTGAGGATCTTAAAAAGATGTTCGCAGGTTGCTAATAAATTATGTCAATATGGGTTTGCAGGCTGTGCTGCTGACCTCTGCCGCATTGACTGCGGAGGTTGGCACACTAAAGCAGGATCTCGAGCGGTCCGAGCGAGAGCTCGGCCATGCCAAGAGGCAGCTCGAGGACAAAGAAGGTGAGTAGCACCACTTTGAATTTTTACCTTACAGAAAAGGATTTTGGTCGCAATAAAATTAACAAGGATAATATGGGTATTGCAGGGGCCACAAACGAGGTGGCAGCCCTGAAGGAGGCTGTGTCCGCGGCCGAATGCAGTGCGGCCGCGGAACGGGCAGAGCGAGAAAAGCAGGAGGCGCAGGTGGAGGCAGTGCGGCAAGAGCTCCAGGCTCTCATGGAGAAGCATGAGAGCTTGGAGCGTGACTCCAAGACTCGAGAGTCCGAGCTCGCCTCGGCTCTCGAAAGTGCCAAGTCTGCCAAGGCCGAGGCCCGTAAGGCCCTTCAGGAGGTTGAAGATGTGAAGAAGATAGCGGCGGGTAAGGCATTTTTCATGCAAAGCAAGCATGTTAATGTAAACTACCTGACACTTACCCGCATTCGGAGCTCTCCAGGGGCGTTTGCAGATCTGCCGCATAGTGTGTCCGATGCTGCCGCATTCTACCGTGGCGAGGAGGGGAGCTCAACGGAGAAGGTCTTCTGGTCTCAGTACGCTGAGGCCGGCCATCCGGTGCCCCCAAGCGACCAGCTGAAGCAGCTGGTCAAACTCCACAAGGTAGCTGAGGAGGCCATGAAGGGCCTTATAGTCCGGCTGTGGCCTAGACAGGCCATGCCTGGGAGCTACTTCGGCCTCGTGCGGCGGCTGGTGGATGCGTCCCCTGGGTGGAGGTCATCAAGCGCTCCGCCTGTATTGAAGGTGCTCGTCGGGCCCTTGCCAGCACAAAGGTGCATTGGGGCAGGCTGGATGCGGAGAAGCTTCTAACTGACCCACCGCCACCGGGAAAGGAGTATCGTACGCCCGAAATGTATTATAAAACTGTCCTGAAGGGAGCCCGCGATATTGCGGATGAGTGCCCTAGAGATGTAATTTTTGAGTAAACTCGCTATGTATTATCCTGTGCGCTGAAAACCTTGTTCATGTGCGCTTTAAGCAACGCTTGTTTAATTTAAAATATTACCTTCTGTGCGGCCGTTTATGAAATCTGAGAGATGGCAAGTCGTTGGCTTCAGCCCCCAAGCCGCAAGTGCTGGGGTGTTCGGGATAACTTGAGCACTCTTGTTCCCATTTTTGGGTCAATCTAGGGAGGCGCTCAACACAACGAACAAGGCAACCGGACTTATAATGCTTGAACACTCTCACTTAGCCATAGAATTCTATAATTTTAAATTTCGGCGAAGCCCCTGGTATTCGGAAGACCGAATTCGGGGCGCTATCCACGCCTTCGTCGGACATTACCGGAACTTCGCTCAAAGCAGCGTGAGTCTTTAAGGACCCGAAAAGACCTCTCGAACAGCGACCAGTCTCTCGCCTTATCATGCCGGTCAGTTTTAGCTTTCTCCACTGAGGCGCTCGCCCGGCTCAACCGGGGCACAATCGCAGTGGTTTTCCCAGTGCCACCTTAGCCGACGGAACGGAACGTAAGGCACCAAAACGTGGGAGCCGGGCAAACCCAACTATTGACCCAAGACATGATTCGGAGCCGATTCATATAATGCTATGGTGCCGCACTTGTGAAAGTGTTCGGACTTATCACACCATAATGTAGGGTGCATAAGCCCCTGGTGTATTAGGCTGTACCAAAATATACGGGTGCAAGATGTCATATAGTGAACATATATATGTAATAACAGGCAGAAAAGTGCTGCGTCATTTATTAAAGGAAGTTTGCTATGAGTGCGGACTGATACAAATAATGCGGTAAACAAGGGTTTTGGACTAGTTAAACATGTCCCCCTCCAGGGATGGGCTGCGGACTTGGTGTATATAATCAAATTTAATGCTTGTAATTGAGACCACCTGAGTGTTCGTCGCCGCATTCTTTCTCCCCCGGCTGTTGCATCATGAGTTCGGCAGGTTCACCGCCGGACAGGGCCTCTGGCTAACGGTGTCCTGCGTATACAAAGAAGAAAAACAATAATAAGAAAGAGCCGCACACTTGCGATCCCCTGGTGTGGTCGAGCCGCACTCTGGGTCTATTGTGGTCGTGCTCCTTCCCCTACGCCCATGGTATCTCCAAAGCGTAATGATGTACGCGGAGGGTTGTTCTTGCGATCATGCGAGGGCGGGGGTTAGGGTCGCATTGCTACGCGTGCTCGGATCGTGCCAGCTGGTCTTGGTTGGTGTTGCTTCGGGCGCGTTTGGCTGTATCCGGCTGTTTAACGGCCGGACTCGGCAATTGCCTTAAAAGGCTGCTCTGTACTTCTGCCGCGAGAGCCGCTGTATGTTCCTCCGTTCGGAGGGAGCGTTCCGTATTTCCGTTGACCGTGATGACTCCACGAGGGCCTGGCATCTTGAGCTTGAGGTATGCATAATGCGGCACCGCGTTGAACTTTGCAAACGCGGTTCGTCCGAGCAGAGCGTGATAGCCGCTGCGGAATGGGACTATGTCGAAGATTAGCTCCTCGCTCTGGAAATTATCCGGGGATCCGAAGACCACTTCCAGTGTGACTGAGCCTGTGCAATTGGCCTCCACACCTGGTATGACGCCTTTAAAGGTTGTCTTTGTAGGTTTAATCCTTGAGGGGTCTATGCCCATCTTGCGCACTGTATCCTGATAAAGCAGGTTCAGGCTACTGCCGCCGTCCATCAGGACTCTCGTGAGGTGAAATCCATCGACGATTGGGTCTAAAACCAATGCGGCGAATCCGCCATGGCGGATGCTGGTCGGATGGTCTCTTCGATCGAAAGTGATCGGACAAGAGGACCATGGATTGAACTTCGGGGCGACTGGCTCCATCGCGTATACGTCCCTTAGTGTACGCTTCCGCTCCCTCTTGGGTATACGGGTTGCGTAAATCATGTTCACCGTCCGGACTTGTGGGGGGAAACCCTTCTGTCCTCTATTGTTCGGTGGTCGGGTCTCTTCCTCGTCGTCGCTGTTTAGCCCCTTGTTATTGCTTTCGGCAATTAACTTGCCTGCCTGCTTGAACACCCAGCAATCTCTATTGGTGTGATTAGCTGGCTTTTCAGGGGTGCCATGTATCTGGCATAAGCGGTCGAGTATTCGGTCCAAATTGGACGGACCCGTAGTGGTTCTTTTGAATGGCTTCTTCCGCTGACCGGGTTTAGAGCCTTGGAATCCGGCGTTGACTGCCGTATCCTCCTTATCGTCGCCGTTAATGCGGCGTTTATTTTTGCTTCGACGTGACCTGCCATTGTGGTCCTTAGTATCCGGACTGCCAGAATTTTTACTGAGGTTGTTGCTGCGAGCTAGCCAGCTATCCTCTCCCACGCAGAAGCGGGTCATTAATGATGTGAGGGCTGCCATGGATTTCGGCTTTTCCTGTCCCAGGTGCCGGGCTAGCCACTCGTCGCGGATGTTATGTTTGAAGGCTGCGAGGGCCTCTGCATCCGGACAGTCGACGATTTGGTTTTTCTTTGTCAAGAACCGTGTCCAGAATTGTCTGGCCGATTCGTCTGGCTGCTAAATTATGTGGCTTAGGTCATCGGCGTCTGGTGGCCGCACATATGTGCCCTGGAAGTTGTCGAGGAATGCGGCTTCCAGGTCTTCCCAACACCCAATTGACTCTGCGGGCAAGCTGTTAAGCCAATGCCGAGCTGGTCCTTTAAGCTTGAGTGGGAGATACTTGATGGCATGGAGATCATCGCCGCGGGCCATATGGATGTGAAGGAGATAATCTTCGATCCAAACCGCGGGGTCTGTTGTGCCATCGTAGGATTCGATGTTTACGTGTTTAAACCCTTCAGGGATTTGATGATCCATCACTTCGTCAGTGAAGCATAGCTGGTGTGCGGCGCCTCTATATTGGGCAATATCACGACGTAGCTCGAGAGAGCGTTGTCTGCTGTGTTCGGCCCGGCCGGAGTTATTGTATCTGGCGCGACGGTATTCGTCGTGGGTCATGGGGCGCCCTCGTGATCCGTAGATGGATCTGGATTGCCTTGCTTTGTCCTCCAATATATCTCGCAAGTCCAGCGCATTCCCTCTTGGCTTCGCACTTTTGGAGCGATGCCGGGGTACGGTCTTGGTGGAGGGCCTGGATGCCTCTCTGTCGCGACCACGGGGTGGTCGGTCTGACGTATCGTGCACTGGTGATGAAGGTATGTATGCTTCCTCTTCTAATCGGGGGAGCAACTTGCGTCTTGGGTAGCTTTTGGAGGGGCGTTCGAGTTTATACTCTTCGGCCGCGAGGACCTCGGTCCATCGATCGGCCAGCAGGTCCTGATCAGCTTGAAGCTGCTGCTGCTGCTTTTTCTTTAGGCTATTTGCCGTGGCAATGAGCCTGCGTTTGAAACGCTCTTGTTCGACGGGATCCTCGGGCACGATGAATTCGTCATCATTGAGGCTTGCCTCGTCTTCGGAGGGAGGTATATAGTTATATTTCTCGACCTCTTCGTCTGCCGCCCTCTCGTGAGGGCTTGCTTCTGCCTCCTCCCGCGCTGAGTCTTGCTGGAGGGGATTGTCTTCGGCACTCTCTGGGGTATTATTATCTCCTGTGCCGGAATCTCCATTCTTGCTGTGGCGGGATTTAGAGCGGCGCCGCTAACGCCAGCGCTTGGGCTGTTTCTTTAAGGAATCTGCCTCAACTGCTTCTTCGCCGTCCCCATCTTTTGGGGTGTCCACCATGTATATGTCGTATGACGAGGTGGTCTTCCAGTGCCCTGTAGGCGCTGGTTCCTGTTCGTCTCCGGCATCGTCGTCCATAGCGTCGATGTCTTCGGAGTCATAGTCTAGCATGTCGGTTAGATCGTCGACAGTGGCTACAAAGTGGGTGGTGGGTGGGCTCTGAATTTCTTCGTCGTCCGTATCCCAACCATCCTGGCCATAATCCGGCCAGGACTCTCCGGATAGCGAGAGATGCTTTAGCGAATTTAGGATGTCGCCAAAGGGCGAGTGTTGGAAGATGTCCGCGGCGATGAATTCCATAACCGGCGCCCAATCAGATTCGATTGGCAGGGGCGTGGGAGGTCCGGAGTCCGGCACCTCGGAGTCACGAGCTTCGCGAGGGACAAGGTTAGTGTTCGGCTCCATCGCCGTGGAAGTTGAAGCCCCTGAGGCGGTGTCCAACCACCGGTCCTCGATCTGGGCGATCGGCTCCGGTCTAAGGGCCGGAGCGGATTCTTGTGCGGGCACCAAGGCACTGTTCGACGGCAGAGCTAGATCATGCCCATCGTAACAGTGTGGCACGCTTGGCTGTGGCTCGAGCCCGTCAAAGATCAAGTCCCCGCGGATGTCGGCCGTGAAGTTTAGGCTTCCGAATCTGACCTGACGGCCAGGGGCGTAGCTTTCGATCTGCTCCAGATGTCCAAGCGAATTAGCCCGCAGTGCGAAGCCGCCGAATATGAAGATCTGTCCGGGGAGAAAAATCTCATCCTAGACAGCGTTGTTGATTGAAGAAGCCATCGAGCCTATCGATGACGACACAGAGGAACTCTCAATGAAAGCACCAATGTCGGTGTCAAAACCGGCGGATCTCGGGTAGGGGGTCCCGAACTATGCGTCTAGGCGGATGGTAACAGGAGACAAGGGACACGATGTTTTACCCAGGTTCGGGCCCTCTTGATGGAGGTAAAACCCTATGTCCTGCTTGATTAATATTGATGATATGGGTAGTACAAGAGTGGATCTACCACGAGATCAAGGAGGCTAAACCCTAAAGCTAGCCTATGGTATGATTGTTGTAATGTATGTTGTGTCCTACGGACTAAAGCCCTCCGGTTTATATAGACACCGGAGAAGGCTAGGGTTACACAGAGTCGGTTACAATGGTAGGAGATCTACATATCCGTATCACCAAGCTTGCCTTCCACGCGAAGGAAAGTCCCATCCGAACACGGGACGGAGTCTTCAATCTTGTATCTTCGTAGTCTTGGAGTCCGGCGGACGATGATAGTCCGGCTGTCCGGACACCCCCTAGTCCAGGACTCCCTCAGCTAGAATTAGAGATTTCAATCCCTAGAAAATTATATGATGAATGGGAACCCACCATTAAAGTCAAGATCAAAAATTATGAGTGCAATGCTTTGTGTGACTTGGGTGCTAGTGTTTCCTCAATTCTGAAATCTCTATGTGATGTGCTAGGTTTTACTAATTTGGAAGAATGTTCTCTTAATTTGCACATGGCGGATTCTACTATTAAAAAGACTTTGGGAAGAATTCATGATGTTCTTATTCTTGAAAATAGGAATTATATGCCCATAGATTTTATTGCACTAGATATTGATTGCAGTCTGTCTTGCCGCATAATACTTGGTAGACCATTCTAACGAACTATAGGTGACGTGATTGACATGAAAGAAGGGAGTATTAAATTTCAGTTTCCATTAAAGAAGGGTATGGAACACTTCCCTAGAAATAGAATTAAGCCACCATATGATTCAATCATGAGGGCAACCTATGGAGCAAAAACTAAAGAAGACAATACTTGAAACTATGCATTATGCCTAGTTAGGGGCATAAAACAATAGCGCTTGTTGGGAGGCAACCCAATAGTTATCTTTTTTCCTTGCTGTTTCTCAATAATTACACAAGTATGCTACTGTTATGATTGTGTTTTTATGTTTTAATTAGTGTTTGTGCATTAACAGAAACTTTTGCGCCCAATTCTGGAATTTTGTAAATTCATAGAAACATGCTTTTGATGTGAATGTTTTACACATAATTGATATACAAATTTCCCACGTCTTCCTAATTTTTCAGAAATTTTTGGAGTTACAAAAGTATGGTCAATGTTCAAATTGCTACAAACTGTTCTGTTTTTGGCAGTTCTGTT
This sequence comes from Triticum dicoccoides, assembly GCF_002162155.2. Lineage (NCBI taxonomy): Eukaryota > Viridiplantae > Streptophyta > Magnoliopsida > Poales > Poaceae > Triticum > Triticum dicoccoides. Next base: position 359,041,226 of record NC_041381.1, on the reverse strand, counting down.
TTTCGTTGCATTGTGTGCTTATTTTGACGAATCTATGGATTGTATCGGGGGGTATAAGCCATGGTAAACTTATAATACATTGGGTATAATGCAATAACAAAATATTAATGGGTTTGCAACAATACTTAAAGTGGTGGTTTGCTTTATTATACTAACGGATCTAGTGTCTACTACACAACTTGTTCTTGTAGACTTGTGTTGGGCCTCCAAGCGCAGAGTTTTGTAGGACAGTCAAAATTTTCTCTCAAGTGGATGACCTAAGGTTTATCAATCCTTGGGAGGCGTAGGATGAAGATGGTCTCTCTCAAACAACCCTGCAACCAAATAACAAAAAGTCTCTTGTGTCCCCAACATACCAAATACAATGGTAAATTGTATAGGTGCACTAGTTCAGTGAATAAATGGTGATAAAAGTGTAGTAATGATAGTAGATATTGATTTTTGTGATAGGAACAATAAAAAACAACAAGGTATCAAGTAACAAAAGTGAGCACAAACGGTATTGCAATGCTTGAAAATGAGGCCTAGGGTCAATACTTTCGCTAGTGCAATCTCTCAACAATGCTAATCTAATTGGATAACATAACCATCCCTCAACGTGTGATGAAGAGTCACTCCAAAGTTCTTATCTAGCGGAGAACATAAGAAGAAATTGTTTGTAGGGTACGAAACCACCTTAAAGTTATTCTTTCCGTTCGATCTATTCAAGAGTTCATACTAAAATAACGCAAAGTTATTCTTTCCGTTCAATCTATACAAGAGTTCGTACTAAAATAACACCATATGATACACATCAACCAACTCTAATGTCACCTAGATACTCCAATGTCACCACAAGTATCCGTGAGTTAATTATACGATATGCATCAAACAATTTCAGATTCATAATACTCGATCCAACACAAAGAACCTCAAAGAGTGCCCCAAGATTTCTATCAGAGAAACAAGGACGAAATCATGCATCAACCCCTATGCATAGATTACCCCAATGTCACCTCGGGAATCCGCGAGTTGAGTGCCAAAACATATATCAAGTGAATCAATATAATACCCCATTGTCACCACGGGTATTCATATGCAAGACATATATCAAGTGCTCTCAAATCCATAAAAGTATTCAATCCGATAAAACAAAATCTCAAAGGGAAAACACAATTCATCACAACAAGATAGAGAGGGAGAAAAACCATATGATCCAACTATATTAATAAAGCCCCCGATACATCAAGATCGTGCCATCAAGAACACGAGAGAGAGAGAGGGAGAGTGAGAGTGAGAGAGAGAGAGAGAGAGAGAGATTAAACACATAGCTGCTAGTACAAACCCTCGGCCCCGAGGGTGGATTACTCCCTCCTCATCATGGTGGCCACTGGGAAGATGAAGATGGCCACCGGTGATGATTTCCCCCTCCGACAGGGTGCTGGAACAGTGTCTAGATTGGTTTTTCGTGGCTACAGAGTCTTGCGGTGGCGGAACTTCTGATCTAGGGTTATTTCTGGGGGTTTCTGTATTTATAGGATTTTTTGGCGTCAGTATCACGCGAAGATGGGCCTCGAGGTGGGCACAACCCACCAGGACAGGCTCAGGCCCCCTGGCGCGACCCGGTGTCTTGCACTCACCTCCTTCACCTTCGGGTCCTCCACGAAGCTTCTAGTGCCTATTTTGTTCCAAAAAATGTCAAAAGTTTCATTGCATTTGGAGAACTTTTATTTGTGCACAAAAAACAACACCATGGTAGTTCTGCTGAAAACAGCATCAGTCCGGGTTAGTTCCATCCAAATCATTCCAAAACCATATAAAATTATTGTAAACATGGCCTGAATACTTCATAAATTATAGATACGTTGGAGACGTATCAGCATCCCCAAGCTTAATTCCTGCTCGTCCTTGAGTAGGTAAATGATAAAAGAAATAATGTATGAAGTGTGAATGCTAGCAAAGTGCATAAGTTTGATCAATGATAATTTCAATCACTTTTACTAGCATCATAACAACAACTCATTCTCATAAAACTCATCATGATAAAGTAGCAATTGAAAACAGAATTTTTTTATGTGGAATGCTACCTATCATATTCATCATAAACTCTTTTCTTTTGTAGCATGGACATTTGGACTTGAATGATTCAAAGAAATAGTCTATAATTTGACATGAGGACATCAATACTCAAGCATATCAACAAGCAACCATGTTTTTCAAAATATCAACACTAAAGAAAACTATCCCTATCCCATTATGCTCAATCATTGATCCATTCATGAAACACACTCGCATATTAGCTACATCCAATGCTAAAGTACGATCATAGTGCCCCTTAGTTGGTGATTTATAAGAGAAGATGGAGACTCAAATAAAAATAAAAATTGCATAAAGTAAATAGATAGGCCCTTCACAGAGGGAAGTAGGGATTTGTAGAGGTGCTAGAGCTCAAAGCTTAAATTGAGAGGTCAAGTGAATAAACACTCATCTTGAGAATAACACATCTAGCATGGAAAATATTGGCCACCCCCTGCCGCTTCATGAGCGGTACAAGCACACAAAAAGTAAATTATTTTGAAAATTAGAGATGGCACATACAAATTTGCTTAGAATAGCACGGAAATACCACATATAGGTAGGTATGGTGGACTCATATGGCAAAACTGGGTTTAAGGACTTTGGATGCACCACACTGCACGGCATATAGAACATATACACTAGAGCAACAGATTGTATGGTAAAATTAGATAGCATAATTCACTAGAATTTGTGAAGGAAAGGCAGGATCAGCACACGCAACGGGTAAATCGAGCAAGCTTAACTGACGTAGCTAGCAAATGGCAAGGTGCTCCTCCAAGATCTGGGGGTCAGCATGAATGGCATCCATCGCGACCTCATCCGCGCGTGCGGCCGCGATTTGCTTCTCCGCTGCCAAATGCTCCTTGAGATCTTGGCTATACTGCATGGACCATGGCTTAGGACGGCGCTTATTTGGTGGAGGGGTCGGTGATTTGGGTGGAAGGTGTCGCGCTCGTGCTGGTGGTCGGGGCATGTGGGATGTGGAAGGAGGAGGAGGATGGCGGTCGGGTGTGGATTACCTGCCTGGATAGATGAGGCCGAGCAGCGTGAAGGAGGGTCACCGGCGAGGAGGCAGCGCTGCAAGCAAGGAGTGAAGGTTTCAACTTGGAAAGGAAGGCAGAAAGAGGGGAAATGTGGCTTTTGGTAAGGGGGAGGGGGCGGGGAGGTAGATATTTCCGCGGAAGCCGAAAATTTGGAATCGCTTCAGCCAAAAAACTGGCGCGCAAAGTGTCATCAGACACGGCCCCTTATTCAAAACTATGTACGATATATGGACATCACAAACGATTCAGATAGCTTCACCCATGTGTGATGAGTTTGAACGTCAAAAGTTTTGGTTCGAATTTCCATGGTTACAATGGTCATCCACGTCATTGCATAATTTGGGTACACAAAGGAGACTATAGCACACCCACACCTCTTAATCGAGCAAGTTTAGCAATTAAACAGAGCTAGCTGACCTAAACATTACTTTAACAAATTAAAGACCGACGCTCTTAATTAAACAAAACAAAGAGTACTACTATGGCTGGTGCTCGTCGATCTCTGCCGCCGCCTCCATGTCCAGCTCGCGCACGACGGTCTCCTGGGGAAGGGGCTCCATGGCATCCATTACACCATACTTGGCAAGCATCTCGCCATCCGTGTCTGCCATCTCTTCGGAAAAGGCCGCCATGAGCTGGGTGTGGGCAGACGCGATCTGGGCTTGGACGGGCTCCGTCATTGCAAGGTATGTGGCGGAGGAACGGACGACTGCTCAAACGCTCTCGGCGATTGCTTGCTCTTCAGTCGTGGGTTGCCGACCGTTGTCGGAGAAGCTTCGTTCGATTTGTGTGGTGGCCGCCAGGAGCTGGGCGTGGGCGGCCTTGACATGGTCGTGGGCGGCCTCCATCAGGGCTAAGGCCGCCGCTGCGGAACGGACATCTACTGTGCCGCTCTCGCTAATTGCTATCCCCAAGGCAGATGTTGCTGCCGCCACCTGAGAAGCAACAATGGTCGTTTGGGCTGCCTTTGCCGCCCGGTTGCAGATTGCGGCCGTGCTCATGCACCTTGTTAGCATGCGCATGGCGGTTGCGGCCACGCTCTCGCCGGAGTGGGCCACTGAAGTTGCCCTCACGACGCGGGTCCACGTGCCCAACTTTCACCGGCGATGATTGAACAGTGAAATGATATTTGGGGAGCGAGCTGGTATGCTTGAGACGCCGGCTATGGACTGTAGCCGACGCGCCTTCTCGCGTAAGCCATAGGCGTACTATACACCGACGGTGCTCCAGGATATTTTGTGCTGCATCTCACACGGTTGGTGATAATAAACTGTGTGCGATCTAGTTGATTTTTCATCTTGATTTGAATTACATAATGGGGTCACAGCATCAATAGACGGTGTTTGAATTGCTAGACCTTTTATCTAGAGTGAACATGCAACTATATGTGTGTCGTAAAAGAATTGGAATTATTCAGGGTTCATTTGAACATTTTATACATTAAATTGGTTTTCTAGCCATTTCAGGTGCACAATTCAAATTTAACTACATGCACATGCTCTGGTGCACCAACATGGGTTGTTGTAAGGGCATATTTATCCCTAAGGTATTTTGGTGAATGATGACAATGATTTTGCGGACTAATCGTGTGCCTTGAGTTTCTCAGACGTTCGTCGCTAGGCACAAGACGGTTTGGTGCCCCTCGAAGACTATTGAAGACGACGTTTTTCTACATTTCTTTTTGGTGGACTTGAGTCATAGGAAAGCCGTGCTATTAAGAGGGGGTCCGCACCGGAAAGGTTCGGGTGGAATCATCACGTACACGTCTCCTTCCTTGTCTCCACCTTTCCCCTGCACCTTGGAGCATCCCCCGTTTATCCTCTATGCAATTGTCCTGGCTGTTGTTGCTGAGCTTGCGGTAGTACTGCTCCCTGGAGCGGTAGTACCGCAGGCACCTGCGGTAGTACCGTGCCACGGCGCGGTAGTACCGCGGGAGCCCATGGTAGTACCGTTCCTCTGGAGCAGTAGTACCGTGGCCCCCAGGCCAAATGCCGCTGTATCACGGTAGTACGGGGCGGATGTAATTTTTTACATCCGCGCCTCCGTGGTAGTACCACACTTCATGCGCGGTAGTACCGCGCGCGGCCTGGTCCAGCTGCCATGCGGTAGTACCGCTCTCCAGCGGTAGTACCGTGTCGGATTTTTGCATCGATTGATTTCCAGCGGAAGTAGGCATGGATGTAATTTTTTTTCATCCGCGCCCTTCCCAGGCTAGGACTTTCCTGCCTTACGGTAGTACCGCAAGGGGGAGCGGTAGTACCGCACTCGCGGAAGTACCGCCCTCAGTCAGGCATGGTCTAGTCGCTGCAGCTGCCGCGGTAGTATCGTGGTCCCTCACGGTAATACCGCGTGGCCTAGCGGTAGTACCGTGTTTCTCGAGCGGTAGTACCGCATGTTGCGGACTGGTTAAGTGGATAGTGGTTGGATTTTGTCCACAACTATAAAAGGGGTGTCTTCTTCCTCTAGTTGACTACCTCTTCCACATTTAAGCTCCATTGTTGCTCCAAGCTCCATTTTCACCCGATATCACTCCCTAGCCAATCAAACTTGTTGATTTGCTCGGGAGTGGTTGAGAAGGCCCCGATCTACACTTCCACCAAGAGAAATTTGATTCCCCCACTAATCCCTTGCGGATCTTGTTACTCTTGGGTGTTTGAGCACCCTAGATGGTTGAGGTCACCGCGGAGCCATAGTCCATTGTGGTGAAGCTTCGTGGTGTCGTTGGGAGCCTCCAATTAAGTTGTGGAGATTGCCCCAACCTTGTTTGTAAAGGTTCGGTCGCCGCCTCCAAGGGCACCAATAGTGGAATCACGGCATCTCGCATTGTGTGAGGGTGTTAGGAGAATACGGTGGCCCTAGTGGCTTCTTGGGGAGCATTGTGCCTCCACACCGCTCCAATGGAGACGTACTTCCCCTCAAAGGGAAGGAACTTCGGTAACACATCCTCGTCTCCACCGGCTCCACTCTTGGTTATCTCGTGCCTTTACTTGTGCAAGCCTATTTGTGCTTTATCTCTTGCTTACTTGTGTGCTTATCATTGTTGCATCATATAGGTTTCTCACTTAGTTGCATATCTAGACAACCTACTTTGATGCAAAGTTTAAATTGCTAAAGAAAAGCTAAAAATTGTTAGTTGCCTACTTACCCGCTCTAGTCAACTATATCGATCCTTTCAATTGGTATCAGAGCCTCATCTCTTGATTAAGGACTTTACCGTCCGAAGAGTATGGTTTACGTCGTAGAAGGTGCGGAGGAGCACTCCGGTGCAAATTCGGTCTCTTCTACGGGAGATGGGGGAACCGCGGTCTCTCGTGAGGAGTTCAATGCTGCGTTGGAAACATTGAAAACCTCCATGACGACCAAGGTCAAAGGCATGTTTCATGAATTCTTAGAAGGGCTTAAACTTTCCACCGCACCGTTGAAAGTGGGTGATCCCGCCAACAAGGTGACGAATGCTACCTCCGACAAGGGGGAAGCTACTAGCGAGAAAGCTCTTCCTTCTAGTGGTAAAAGTGGCACCGACATCTTTGCCCATGTGGAACCTCCACTTGTTTATGGTGGACCGATTCCGTCCACTCACTTGAATCATGCCGGTCCTCCCCACAAGATTGATAAAAAGGAGGATTTTGATTCTTGGGTCTATCGTTTTAAGCGTCATTTGAATCATGTTAATACTAACCTTTGGAGAATCATTGAATAAGGTTTTTATCCGCACGGCCGAAGCAATTTCACTCCTAGAGAAGCCGCGGATAATCAATTCAATGAGAATGCTCTCTTCATCATCCAAGATGCAATTCCACCCGAAGATCTTACTCACCTCCGGCCATACGCCATGGCCAAAGATGCATGGCTCCAAGTTGTGTCCCTCTACCGAGGAAGTGCAAGCATTCAACGCTCCAACTATGAAGTCGTGCAAGATGAAGCCGACGAGTTTGCTATGAAAGAGGATGAAGAACCACGTGAACTTTATCGGAGAGTAACCTAACTCGCTGTCTCACTCCGAGATCATGGGAGCAAGGACACGGATGACAATTGGATCAAACGCAAATTCCTCAAGGCTATGATGCCTTACCACAAGGCCATGTCCTCTGTCATTCGTCAAAGGCCGGACTTCCACACCTTTACCTCAAGTGAGGTGTTGGATGAGTTTGTGGCAATGAGCATTTTGGACAAGACCGCCAACAATGCGGTACTTCGCTCTCAAAGAGAAAAGAAGACCAACCTTGCATTGAAGGCCAAGGTTTGTGTTGAAGAAGAGGAAGAAGAGGAAGGAGAGGAGAGCAACCCCGAAGATACAAAGTATGACTATCATGAACACATGGCCCTTTCTTCTAGGCAATTTTGGAACAAGAAGAACACGAGGCCCAACTTCAACAAGAGCAACTCAAGTGGCGCTAAGGTCAAGCAACGTGTGAGAACTTGCTAGAATTGTGGCAATGTGAGTCACTTTGTTGCGGAGTGTCCTTATGAAAAGAGGGAAGACAATGGCGGCAAGCTCATCCGAAAGGACAAGGCCAAGTCTTTCCCCAACAAGAACAACTTCACCAAGAAGACTCCTCACAAGGCTTTGGTGGTACAAGAAGAGTACAATGAGGATGATGATGATGATGATGATGATGATGGTGGGTCGGTTACCATGGCCTCCGTTGCCATTGCAACGACTCCACGGGTATCTCTCTTCGATTCTCCTAATGAGAGCATCACCGCCAAGTGTCTCATGGCTAAAGCAACCAACAAGGTAACCCCCAACATCAAAACTACCTTCATTAATCATCCCTCTTTGACGGATTGCATCGATGAACATGAGGGATCTAATGTGGAGGAGAATGAGTTTGAGTCCTTTATGGGTAAACTCAAGGGTAAATCCAAGAAGCACTTCGTTGCTCTCTTGGAACAACTTGGTGAAGCTAATGTCATGATCGAAGCTCACGAAGATACCATCTATAAGATGGAGGGGCATAGTCGTGACTATGCCAATGAGATTTCAGATCTTTCCAATGCTCTTGAGGAAGAGCGTGGTCTTCGTTTGGCTCTTGAGGTGTCACACAACGATGATCATGCTAAATTAAAGAAAGATCTTGATCATGCTCTTGTTGTTTCTCGTGTGCTAAACTCCGAGAAGGCACAGCTTGGGGTTGATCTTGCTAGACTCAAAGAGGAGTTTGACATTCTCGACAAGGCTCACAAAGTCTTGAAGGGTGTTCATGCTAGCCTCAAGGAGTCTCATGATCAACTCCAAGTGAAGCTAACCAAGGATAAAGCCACCTTTCCTCATATGGTGTTGATTGATAATGCAAATGCTACTAACCCTTGTTGTGAGCATGTGCATCTTGTTGAGGAGAATGCTAAGTTGAAGGAGCAACTTGAGAAAGGCCTTCTGACATGCATACAGGGTGAGAAGAACCTCAATGGCGTTTTGAGCAATCAAAAGGAAGTTGTGGCCAAGGAGGGGATTGGGTTCGCACCCAAGCCCAAGAACAAGAAGAAGAATGACAAGACTAAACGACCTCCTCCTCTCAAGCAAACTTTTGTGAAGGAGGGAGAGGGTGCTTCCAAGGAGGAGAAGAACAAAGAGAAGGGTGGCAGTGTCAAGAAGGGCAATGCCACCCCTCCCAACAAAGTCGGTGACTTTAATCCTTCTTATGTGTTATGCCGTGCTAGTGATGGGCATGTTTATACCAAATTTTTTGGTTCTCCTCATGAATACATTGAATGGTCTATTTGGGTTCCTAAGACCCTTGTTACTAACATCAAAGGACCCATTACAAAATGGGTACCTAAAACCAAGCATTGATCTCTTGTAGGTGTTTGCTTCCGGTGGGGGATCATGGTTGCTCGATAGTGGAGTGAAAAATCATATGACCGGAAGCAAGGACTTGGTGGTGGACGTGCACAAGATTCCATCTATGCCCACCAATGTCGAGTGGGGTGATGCCTCGTCTTCTAAGGTATTGGGAATCGGCAAGGTTGTCATTTCTCATGATCTCACGATCGACAAGGTCATGCTTGTAGAGTCCCTTGCATACAATTTACTTTTCGTTCGTCAACTTGCAAGCATGGGCTTTGCCACTTTCTTTGATATTGATACCGTGGCCCTCTTGTGGAGCAAGACTCTCAAAGTGGCCTTTGTTGGGCATGTCGAGAATGGTCTATATGTGATTAAATTTTCGGAGCAACCCACTAAGACCGCGACATGCCTAATGGCTAAAGTTGACGTGGGATGGCTTTGGCATCGCCGGTTAGCCCACGTCAATATGAGATCTTTGCAAAGTCTTCTCAAGGGGGACCATGTCCGTGGACTAACGAATGTTAATTTTGCTAAAGATCGTGCTTGCAGTGCTTGTATCGAAGGAAAGCTTCATGAGAAGGCTCACCCTCCCACGACTATCATTTACTCGAAAAGGCCTTTGGAGATCCTTCACTTACATCTCTTTGGGCCTCCATCCTTTGATAGTATTGGGGGTAGGAAGTATTGCTTGGTGATTGTGGATGACTATTCAAGATATACTTGGGTGTATTTCTTCAAGAGGAAGAGCGAGACCCAACAAACCGTCATTGACTTTGCAAATGAAGCACAACGTCAACACAATGCAAAGATCTTGACAATAAGAAGTGACAACGGCAACGAGTTCAAGAACTACACCTTGGATGAGTTTCTTAGTGATGAGGGTATCAAGCATCAATATTCCGCACCCTACACCCCTCAACAAAATGGTGTTGCGGAGAGGAAGAACCGGACGTTGATGGATGCGGCAAGGACCATGATGGCGGAGTTCAAGTCGCCATACAACTTTTGGGCCGAAGCCATCAACACCGCATGTCATGCATCCAATCGGCTCTACCTCCGCAAGGGCTTGAACAAGACTCCATATGAGATACTCACCGGTAACAAGCCCAACCTCAAGTACTTTCGGGTGTTCGGGTGTAAGTGTTTCATTCTCAAGAAAGGTGTTCAGTTGTCTAAATTCGAAGCTAGAGATTATGAGGGCATATTTGTTGGTTATGCTACAAACTCTCATGCTTACCGTGTCCTCAATAAGTCCACGGGACTTATTGAGGAGACATGTAACATAGAGTTTGATGAGAATAACGGCTCCCAAGTGGAGCAAAGTGGCACTTGTGATGTAGGTGATGAAATTCCTCCTAAAGCCATAAGAAGAATGGGAGTTGGGTTTATCCTACCCATTGAGGAACCCCTTGTGGCCGAAGGAGAAGGACAATGCTCCACTCAAGTGGAGCCATCACCAACCCAAGGCCCACATGCTTCCGAAGAACATAATGAAGGCCCTCAACCAAATGAACAAGACCAAGGGCAAGATCACTCTCAAGAGGGTGGTGAACCACCACATGATGCTCAAGGCCAAGTTCTCCCCATCGAGCAAGTTCAAGATCAAGAGCAAGCTCAAGATCAAGAACAAGCTCATGACGGCGCTCAAGATGATCAAGTTTCCTCTCCTCATCTCACTTCCGAGGAGGAATTGGAGCTTCGTGCCGCCAAGATTGCTTCCAAGCTCACCACCAAACGACACATCATGGAGAATGTGCTTGGAAGCTTAACTAAGGGGGTAAGCACTCGTAGACAATTAGCAAACTATTGTGAACATCATGTGTTTGTCTCTTGTGTGGAACCTCAAAAGGTTTATGAAGCGCTCGAGGATCCGGATTGGCTCAATGCAATGCATGAAGAACTCAACAACTTCGAGCACAACAAGGTGTGGAGATTGGTGCCAAGGCCAACGGAGAACCATAATGTCATTGGAACCAAGTGGATATTCAAGAACAAGCAAGATGCTCATGGAACTATCATTCGCAACAAGGCTCGTTTAGTGGCACAAGGCTACTCCCAAGTCGAGGGTATCGACTACGGTGAAACCTTTGCTCCCGTTGCTCGCCTTGAGTCCATTTGCATGCTAATTGCCTATGCTTCTCATCATAACTTTAAGTTGCAACAAATGGATGTGAAGAGTACTTTTCTTAATGGTCCCATTAATGAGTTGGTCTACGTCAAACAACCCCCGGGTTCAAGGACCCCTACTTTCCCGATCATGTGTATCAACTCGATAAGGCACTCTATGGCCTTAAACAAGCCCCATGTGCGTGGTATGACCACCTTACCGAGTTGTTACAAGATCGTGGATTTGAAGTTGGGCTAATTGACCCCACTCTTTTTACTAACATGGTCAAAGGGGAGTTGTTTGTGTGCCAACTATATGTTGATGATATTATCTTTGGTTCTCCTAACAAAGCTTTCAATGAGGAATTTGCCAATCTCATGACCTCAAAGTTCAAGATGTCATCCATGGGAGAGTTGAAATTCTTTCTCAGATTTGAAGTGAAGCAAAGAAGAGAAGGTACCTTCATCAACCAAGCCAAATACACTCAAGACATGCTCAAGAGATTCAAGCTAAGTGATGTCAAGCCGGCTTCCACTCCAATGCCCACCAAGTGCCAACTTGACATTGATCCCAATGGTAAAGTGGTGGATCAAAAGGTATATCGCTCCATGATTGGATCCTTGCTTTACCTTTGTGCATCTAGACCAGATATCATGTTGAGTGTGGGAATTTGTGCACGATTTCAAGCCGCACCTAAGGAAAGCCACTATGTGGCGGTCAAGCGAATCTTTCGATATTTGGCTCATACCCCAAACTTTGGCTTATGGTACCCAAGAGGAGCAAACTTCAAGCTTGTAGGGTACTCGGATTCCGATTGGGCGGGAGACAAAGTGGATTGGAGGTCCACTTCCGGAGGGTGCCAATTTCTTGGTTGCTCTTTGGTGAGTTGGTCTTCCAAGAAGCAAAGATGTGTGTCTCTCTCGTCCACCAAAGCGGAGTATGTGGCCGCCGGTAGTTGTTGTGCACAATTCCTTTGGATGAGGCAAACTTTAAAGGATTACGGTGTCACTTGTGACAAAGTGCCTCTTTGGTGTGACAATGAAAGTGCCATCAAGATTTTTCTCAACCCGCTGCAACACTTCAAGACGAAGCATATTGAGATTCGGTATCATTTCATCCGGGATCACATTAGGCGAGGGGAGATCGAGCTCGACTACGTCAACACTCATGATAACCTTGCAGATATCTTCATGAAGCCTTTGGATGAAGCAAGATTTCGCGAGTTAAGGCATGAGCTAAATATCATTGATTCGAGCAATGTTGCTTGAACCCTTGCACACCCCACCATACTCAACTTGTTATCTCGTTTAGATGTAGGCATGGACATAGGGGGAATGCTGTTCTCTCAATGAACTCTCCCTCCCCCATTATGCATAAATCAATCAACTCTTTCACATTAGCCATTTTTATTTGTCATGGGCCCAAGGATAATTCTTCGCGATGCCATACCAATTGACTCAAACATAGGTGGCTCCGGCCACCGCCCTCTCTTTGGAGAGGTGGTGTCTCGTGGTTGTTTCTCGTTGTCGCTTGCCTTTCTGCCTTCGTGTTTAGCGTGTTCTTGTGGTGTCCTATTTGCTTGAAGTTTCGATGCGAAGACCTCCTTTTTATTTGTTTGAAACGTGCAACGTCTTGAGCCCACGGTACTACCACGGCCAGCCACGGTACTACCGCGTATGGGGGCACGGTACTACCGCACCTAGCGCGACAGTAATTTTTTACTGCCGCCTAGGAGAGCGGTACTACCGCTCAAGGCGGTACTCCCGCCGAGTGGTACTACCGCGATGAACCACGGTACTACCGCGCTGACGAGTGGGCGTGGGGGTATGACTCGGGCAGGGGAGTTCCAACTCCCCATACCCATTCACTTGTTTCTCTCCCCACCGTCTCTCTCTCTCTCGCTCAAGAACGGCGACGGAGGTCCTCGTCGGATCTCCATCTCCGGCCACTCTCCTCAGATTCCGACCGGTGGGATCGTTCCCCACCACTTCCTCTTGCCATGGAACAAGGTTTTTCCCCAAATCCCTCTCTTGCTTGGTTGTTCTTTTGCTTCTAGGTTTTTGGGGAGATGCTTGTTGTTCTTGAGATTTTAGGCCAAATCTCTGCAAGAGTAGGATGTAGGAGAGTCATGTTGCGTAGGAATTATACTTGATATGTTGTCCTGTGATAGATTTGATCAACCGTAGTACCGCCGTGGTTTCGCGGTTCTTCTGAGATTCAAAACTGGTTCGGATCTGACGCGGTGCGGTACTACCGCGCCTCATGTGCGGTACTACCGCTCCTCCGGTACTACCGCCTGTCCGGTGCGGTACTAACACACGAGCTACGGCACTAAGATCTTACTACCGCTCCCAGCCCCGGTACTACCATGACATCACATAGTACTACCGCGACTAGGAGCGGTACTAAAATTTTAGTACCGCAGCACCTGGCAGTACTACCGTTGGGGTCCAATCTTTCTCGTGGCAATTACCACATATGTTTTCTACGTGTTTCCTTTGCATTGATCCTTCTTGCTTGTCGTGTGTGTTTTGCACTTTGTGTCTCAGGTGGTGGCTCTCGCCGTTCCAATCCCAGTCGTGACACTGGCACCAAGCGTCTGCGCAATCAAGGTGAAGCACCAGAGGGCTCCAATTCCCCCAAGCGCCATGTGAAGACCACCGCTAACAAGCATAAGGAACCCGCTAAGGGCATGGACGAGATTCCCCTTTATGAGTTCATCCGTCTCAGGTAGATCAACCCTTATGTGAATCCTCGTGCTACCATCAAAGGCAGTGAATTGTTTTGGACCAAGTAGCAGACTCTCGCTTATCTGGATGTCATCAAGAACAAGCAAAATACCTACGTGGATGTCAAGTGGATAGACATGCATCACCTGAGGAAGGACAAGTTTCGTGAGTACTTTGGAGAAGATCTGGATTTGGTGGAGCAGTTTGGTATTGAAAATGTGATCTCTTTCCACCTTGACTATGACCCTGAGCTTATCTGTCAGTTCTTTGCCTCCGTTTTCTTTCACTCTAGGGAGGAGCGGAGGATGACCTGGATGACCAATGGCCGTCAGCTGACTACTACCTGGAAGGAGTTCATGGATCTACTCCAGGTTCCTGATGACGGGCTCAACACACCCGTGGGTGTTCGCCCCCATGCCAATTCTGAGTCTGCTAACAAGAACAAGATTCAGCCGTTCTATGTTGAGAGGGTGCTTCCCAATGGCAAGTCAACGTGGGTGCTCAACTCCTTTCTGGATATCATGTATCGCATCTTCCGCAACTCTCTGTTCCCTCGCATTGGCGACAAGGACAAGGTTCATGCCTATATGGTGGATATGGTGCTCCTATGCGAGGAGGCACATGTGTCTCAGACTCAGCTACTTGATGTCTCACACATCATGTGGTGTGACCTTCGGGTTGCGGTGTTCAACCGCAAGGTGCCTATCTATGGACCATACCTGTTTCTGTTGATCTCTAAGACTTGGGAGAAGCTGTACCCTGGTGATGAGTTCCTTGCTCCAGGCTGGATTCGGCATGATCCCATCAGTCTCCGTGTCAAGCCCAACTGGGCCAACACTACTACTCGTGCTGAGGCGTCTGCTGCTAGGAGGACTATTGATGAGGAGGAGGCTGGAGCAGAGGATGTTGCTGTGGACCGTACTGCTAGGTCTTCCTGATACGTCCATTTTGCATCATGCTTTTATATCAATATTTATTGCATTATGGGCTGTTATTACACATTATATCTCAATACTTATGGCTATTCTCCCTTATTTTACAAGGTTTACCATGAAGAGGGGGAATGCCGGCAGCTGGAATTGTGGCTGGAAAAGGAGCAAACGTTGGAAACCTATTCTGCACAACTCCAAAAGACCTGAGACTCCACGAAACAACTTTTTAGATTTAATAAGAATTATTGGGCAAAAGAAATAGGCCAGGGGCCCACACCCTATCCAGGAGACAGGGAGGCACGCCCCCCGTGTAGGGCGCGCGCCCCTATCTCCTAGGCCCCCTCGTGGGCTTCCGGCTGCTCTGCTATATGAAGGGTTTTCCCCTGGAAAAAATCGTGGGCAAGCTTACGGGATGAAACTCCGCCGCCACGAGGGGGAACCTTGGCGGAATCAATCTAGGGCTCTGGCGGAGCTGTTCTGCCGGGGACACTTCCCTCCGGGAGGGGGAAATCATCACCAACGTCATCACCAACGATCCTCTCATCGGGAGGGGGTCAATATCCATCAACATCTTCACCAGCACCATCTCATCTCAAAACCCTAGTTCATCTCTTGTATCCAATCTTGTATCAAAACCACAAATTGGTACCTGTGGGTTGCTAGTAGTGTTGATTACTCCTTATAGTTGATGCTATTTGGTTTACTTGGTGGAAGATCATATGTTCAGATCCTTTATGCATATTATTACCCCTCTTATTATGAACATGAATATGCTTTGTGAGTAGTTACGTTTGTTCCTGAGGACATGGGTGAAGTCTTGCTATTAGTAGTCATGTGAATTTGGTATTCGTTCGATATTTTGATGAGATGTATGTTGTCTCTCCTCTAGTGGTGTTATGTGAACGTCGACTACATGACACTTCACCATTATTTGGGCCTAGAGGAAGGCATAGGGAAGTAATAAGTAGATGATGGGTTGCTAGAGTGACAGAAGCTTAAACCCTAGTTTATGCGTTGCTTCGTTAGGGGTTGATATGGGCCCATATATTTAATGCTGTGGTTAGGTTTACCTTAATACTCCTTTTTGTAGTTCCGGATGGTTGCAATAGGGGTTAATCATAAGTGGGATGCTTGTCCATGTTAGGGCAGTACCCAAGTACCGGTCCACCCACATATCAAATTATCAAAGTACCGAACGTGAATCTTATGAACGTGATGAAAACTAGCTTGACGATAATTCCCAATGTGTCCTCGGGAGCTCCTTCTTCATTATTAGAATTTGTCCAGGCTTATCCTTTGCTACATAAAGGATTGGGCCACGTTGCTGCACTTTGTTTACTTTATTTACTTTTTGTTCGTTACTATTTATCTTATCACAAAACTATCTATCACCTACTATTTCAGTGCTTGCAGAGAAAACCTTACTGAAAACCGCTTATCATTTCCTTCTGCTCCTCGTTGGGTTCGACACTCTTACTTATGGAAAGGACTATGATAGATCCCCTATACTTGTGGGTCATCAAGAGTCTTTTTTGGCACCGTTGCCAGGGAGCGTAGCGCTCTTGGTGAGTGGAACTTGGTAAGGAAACATTTATATAGTGTGCAGAAATTTTCTGTTACTTGTCACTATGGAAACAAATCCTTTGAGGGGCTTGTTTAGGGTATCTTCACCCCAACTAGAAGAGCAAAGAGATGCTCCTCAACCTACTGAACCTTATGAAAATATTCACTTTGAGATTCCTTCGGGTATGATAGAGAAACTGCTAGCTAATCCTTTTGCAGGAGACGGAACATTGCATCCCGACTTACACCTCATCTTTGTGGATGAAGTTTGTGGATTATTTAAGCTTGCAGGTATTCCCGATGATGTTGTCAAAAGGAAGGTCTTCCCTTTATCTTTGAAGGGAGATGCAATTACATGGTATAGGCTATGTGATGATACGAGATATTGGAATTATAAGCAATTGAAGTTGGAATTTCACCAGAAGTTCTATCCTATGCATCTTGTTCATCGTGATCGTAATTACATATATAATTTCTGGCCTCGCGAAGGAGAAAGCATCGCTCAAGCTTGGGGGAGGCTTAAGTCAATGTTGTATTTCATGCCCCAATCATGAGCTCTCTCGGGAAATGATTATTCAGAATTTTTATGCTCGGCTTTCTCTTGATAATCGCAACCTGCTTGATACTTCCTGTGCTGGTTCCTATATGCTGAAGACTATTGATTTCAAATTGGACTTATTGGAAAGAATTAAACGCAACTCTGAAGATTGGGGTTACAACAATGGTAAGAAGTCAGGTATGACACCTAAGTTCGATTGTGTTAAATCTTTTATGGATACTGATGCTTTCCGTGGATTTAGCTCTAAGTATGGACTTGACTCTGAGATAGTAGCCACCTTTTGTGAAACTTTTGCTACTCACGTTGATCTCCCTAAAGAGAAGTGGTTTAAATATAATCCCCCCGTTGAAGTGAAAGTAGTTTCACCTATTACAGTCGAAGAGAAGACTATTACATATAGTGATCCTATTATTGCTACTGCTTATGTTGAAAAACTTCCTTTTCCTATTAGGATAAAAGATCATGCTAAAGCTTCAACTATTGTTTGTAAGAGCAATGTTAGAACTTATACACCTCCTGATCAAATCAAAGTTGAACCTAACGTTGCTATTGTTAAAGATCTCTTGTCTGATAATATTGATGGGCATGTTATTTATTTCTGTGATGAAACTGCTAGAATTGCCAAACCTTGTGCTAAAGATAAACATAGATCTGTGGTAGGCATGCCTGTTATTTCTGTTAAAATAGGAGATCATTGTTATCATGGCTTATGTGATATGGGTGCTAGTGCTAGTGCAATACCTATTGACTTATACAACGAAATTAAGCATGATATTGCACCTGCTGAGTTAGAAGATATTGATGTCACAATTAAACTTGCCAATAGAGATACTATTTCACCAACGGGAATTGTTAGAGATGTTGAAGTCTTGTGTGGGAAAACTAAATATCCTGCTGATTTTCTTGTTCTTGGCTCCCCACAAGATAGCTTTTGTCCCATTATATTTGGTAGACCCTTCTTGAACACCGTTAATGCTATGATAGATTGCGAAAAGGATGTAGTTACTATTGGTCTAGATGATATGTCTCATGAGTTCAACTTTTCTAAATTTCATAGACAACACCGTGAAGAGGAACCATCTAGTAAGGATGAAATTATTGGTCTTGCTTCCATTGTTGTTCCTCCAACTGATCCGTTAGAACAATATTTGCTAGACCATGAAAATGACATGTTTATGAAGGAAAGGGAAGAAATAGATGAAGTGTTCCTTAAACAAGAACCTATGCTGAAACATAACCTTCCCGTTGAAATTCTTGGGGATCCCCCTCCGCCCAAGGGTGATCCCGTGTTTGAACTCAAACCATTACCTGACAATCTCAAGTATTCTTATCTTGATGAAAAAGAAATATATCCTGTTATTATTAGTGCTAACCTTTCAGAGAAAGAAGAAGAAAGATTGTTGAAAACTCTGAAGAAGCACCGAGCTACTATTGGATATACTCTGGATGATCTTAAGGGCATTAGTCCCACATTATGTCAACACAAAATCTCAGTGGAGAAAGATGCCAAACCAGTTAGAGATCCTCAAAGACGATTAAATCCCAAAATGAAGGAAGTGGTAAGAAAGGAGATACTAAAACTCCTTGAGGCAGGTATTATTTATCCCGTTGCTGATAGTGAATGGGTAGGCCCTGTCCATTGTGTCCCCAAAAAGGGAGGTATTACCGTTGTTCCTAATGATAAAGATGAATTGATCCCGCAAAGAATTATTACAGGCTATAGGATGGTAATTGATTTTCGTAAGTTAAATAAAGCCACTAAGAAAGATCATTACCCTTTACCTTTTATTGATCAAATGCTAGAAAGGCTATCCAAACACACACATTTTTGCTTTCTAGATGGTTATTTTGGCTTCTCTCAGATACTTGTTTCAGCGGGGGATCAATCTAAAACTACTTTTACTTGCCCTTTTGGTACCTTTGCTTATAGACGTATGCCTTTTGGTTTATGTAATGCACCTGCTACCTTTCAAAGATGCATGATGGCTATATTTTCTGATTTTTGTGAAAAGATTTGTGAGGTATTCATGGATGACTTCTCCGTCTATGGATCCTCTTTTGATGATTGTTTGAGCAACCTTGATCGAGTTTTGCAGAGATGCGAAGACACTAGTCTCGTCCTGAATTGAGAAAAGTGTCACTTTATGGTTAATGAAGGCATTGTCTTGGGGCACAAGATCTCCGAGAGAGGTATTGAAGTTGATAAAACCAAAGTTGATGCTATTGAAAAGATGCCATGTCCCAAGGACATAAAAGGTATAAGAAGTTTCCTTGGTCACGCCGGTTTTTATAGGAGGTTCATTAAGGACTTTTCTAAAATCTCTAGGCCTCTGACTAATTTATTGCAAAAAGATATTCCTTTTGTCTTTGATGATGATTGTGTAGAAGCATTTGAAACGCTTAAGAAGGCTTTGATCACTGCACCTATTGTCCAGCCACCTGACTGGAACTTACCTTTTGAAATTATGTCCGATGCTAGTGATTATGCTGTAGGTGCTGTTTTAGGGCAAAGAGTTGATAAGAAATTGAATGTTATCCATTATGCTAGCAAGACTCTTGATACTGCCTAGAGAAATTATGCTACTACTGAAAAAGAATTCTTAGCAGTTGTGTTTGCATGTAATAAATTTAGACCTTATATTGTTGATTCCAAAGTTACTATTCACACTGATCATGCTGCTATTAAATATCTTATGGAAAAGAAAGATGCTAAGCCTAGACTAATTAGATGGGTTCTTTTGCTCCAAGAATTTGACTTGCATATTATTGATAGAAAGGGAGCTGAGAACCCCGTTGCAGACAACCTGTCTAGGCTAGAGAATGTTCTTGATGACCCACTGCCTATTAATGATAGCTTTCCTGATGAACAATTAGCGGTTGTCAATGCTTCTCGTACTGCTCCTTGATATGCTGATTATGCTAATTACATTGTTGCTAAATATATACCTCCTAGTTTCACATACCAGCAAAAGAAAAAAGTTCTTTTATGATTTAAGACATTACTTCTGGGATGATCCACACCTTTATAAATAAGGAGTAGATGGTATTATTAGACGTTGTGTACCTGAGCATGAACAGGAACAGATCCTACGCAAGTGTCACTCTGAATCCTATGGAGGACACCACGCTGGAGATAGAACTGCACACAAGGTACTACAATCTGGTTTTTATTGGCCTACTCTTTTCAAAGATGCTCGTAAGTTTGTCGTATCTTGTGATGAATGTCAAAGAATAGGTAACATTAGTAGACGTCAAGAAATGCCTATGAATTATTCTCTTGTTATTGAACTGTTTGATGTATGGGGCTTTGATTATATGGGACCTTTTCCTGCCTCCAATGGTTATACACATATTTTAGTTGCTGCTGATTACGTTACTAAGTGGGTAGAAGCTATTCCAACTAGTAGTGTTGATCATAACACTTCTATTAAAATGCTTAAAGAAGTTATTTTTCTGAGGTTTGGAGTCCCTAGATATCTTATGACTGATGGTGGTTCACACTTTATTCATGGTGCTTTCCGTAAGATGGTTGCTAAGTATGATGTCAATCATAGAACCGCATCTCCTTATCACCCGCAGTCTAGTGGTCAAGTAGAGTTAAGCAATAGAGAGCTCAAATTAATTTTGCAAAAGACTGTGAATAGATCTAGAAAGAATTGGTCCAAAAAACTTGATGATGCATTATGGGCTTATAGAACTGCATACAAAAATCCTATGGGTATGTCTCCTTATAAGATGGTTTATGGAAAAACATGTCATTTACCTCTTGAACTTGAACATAAAGCATATTGGGCTATTAAAGAGCTCAATTATGACTTCAAACTTGCCGGTGAGAAGAGGTTATTTGATATTAGCTCACTTGATGAATGGAGAACCCAAGCATATGAGAATGCCAAGCTTTTCAAAGAAAAAGTCAAACGCTGGCATGATAAGAGGATACAAAAGCGTGAGTTTAACGTAGGAGATTATGTGTTATTGTTCAACTCTCATTTAAGATTTTTTTGCAGGAAAACTTCTCTCAAAATGGGAAGTTCCCTACGTTATCGAGGAGGTCTATCGTTCTGGTGCTGTAAAAATCAACAACTTTGAAGGCACAAATCCGAGGGTGGTAAATGGCCAAAGAATTAAACATTATATTTCAAGTAATCCTATCAATGTTGAAACTAATATTATTGAAATCATAACCCCTGAGGAATACATAAGAGACACTTTCCAGAACGTTCCAGACTCCGAAAAGGCATAGGTACATGGTACGGTAAGTAAACCGACTCCAAAACAACTTTAATGGCAATTTTTATCAGTTTTGGATTATTTTAGGATTTTAGGAAGAAAGAAGTAGTCCGAAAGGGGCACGAGGCTCCCATGAGAGAGGAGGGCGCCCCCCTGTAGGGCGCGCCCCCCTGTCTCGTGGGCACCTTGTGTGCCTCCCGGACTCCGTTTTCTGGTATGTTACGTATTTTGGTCGGTAAAAATTCGACCACCGTATCACGCAAATATCCTCTGTTTTCGTTTCGAGTTGTTTTCATTGCAGATTTAGAGCACCATGACTTCACCCTCCTCCAACAATGAAGACAAGGATGCTTGGCTTTTGAAGATAGAGCTGAAAAGAGAAGAACCAGAAGAGATCAACAAGGATGAAGGGATCAAGAAAGCCATGGAGGTTCAAGCTCCGGCGGTGAAAGAAGAAGATATCGCTCAACCTTTACCTAACCTTTTCACTCCAACAGAGATTGAAGCTTTCAAGATGATTGAGTTAGCCCGCATACAGAACAAGTACCTCACAGAGGAGAATATTTTGTTGAAAGATCATATTGCTGTGCTCAAGGGCATTATCCGCAAGCTGGAGGAGCTTTTACGCTCGATGTGCAATTATCCACCGTCATCATCACCACCTCCATCACCCCCGAGGAAATAATCACATTGGCATGGGCACTCTCCTTGGCAACTGCCAAGCTTGGGGGAGGTGCCCCGGTATCGTATCACCATCACACTCCTATCTTTACCTCTTTATTTAGTTCGATCCTTTTAGTAGTACCTTGATCTATTAGTAGTTGAAGTTTTGATATCAAGTAGTTTTGAGTTTTGCTTTGTGATCTCTTTTTGTAATCGAGTCCGTGTGCTATCTATAATAAAGATTAGTGTCAAGTCAAGGGCTTTGCTATGTTGTTATGATCGTGAAAAAGTAGAAAGAACAAAAGAGTTCATACTGATCTTATGGATAGTGATAACTTCACACATAGAAAGTATGAGGCATAAAAATTGTTGAGAGTTGATGAACGTAGCCTTGGTCATCGTTGCAATTAATAGGAAGTGATAAGGGAAGAGGGGTTCACATATAAATATATTATCTTGGAAATCTTTTATGATTGTGAAGCACTCATTAAGTATGGCATGCTAAAGGAGTTGACATTGGACAAGGAAGACAACGTAATGGTTTATGTTTTCCGACATCTCAGTTAAAGTATATTGTCATTGACCTTCCAAACATGTTGAGCTTGCCTTTCCCCCTCATGATAGCCAAATTCCTTGCACCAAGTAGAGATACTACTTGTGCTTCCAAATATCCTTAAACCCAGTTTTTCCATGAGAGTCCACCATACCTACCTATGGATTGAGTAAGATCCTTCAAGTAAGTTGTCATCGGTGCAAGCAATAAAAAATTGCTCTCTAAATATGTATGACTTATTAGTGCAGAGAGAATAAGCTTTGTACAAACTTGTTGTGGAAGTAATAAAAGCGACGGATTGCATAATAAAGGTCCACATACAAGGGGCAATATAAAGTGACATTCTTTTGCATTAAGATTTCATGCATCAACCCTAAACGCGCATGACAACCTCTGCTTCCCTCTGCGAAGGGCCTATCTTTTACTTTATGTTTCACTTTATGCTTGAGTCAAGGTGATCTTCACCTTTCTCCTTTTTCATTTTATCCTTTGGCAAGCTCCTCGTGTTTGAAAGATCATGATACATATATCCAATTGGATGTAAGTTGGCATAGGCTATTATTGTTGACATCACCTAAAGGTGAATATGTTGGGAGGCAACACAATAAGCCCCTATCTTTCTCAGTGTCCGGTTGAAACTCTATAACCACAAGTATCGCGTGAGTGTTAACAATTATAGGAGACTACGAGATAGTTGAGTATGTGAGCTTGCTGAAAAGCTCTATTATTGACTCTTTCTGATGTCACGATAAATTGCAATTGCTTCAATGACTGAGATTATAGTTTGTTAGTTCCTAATGAAGTTTTTGAACCATACTTGACATTGTGAATTGCTTATTACTTGAACATAGGAAATCATATGACAAAATCCGTATATGATGTTGTTATTAGAATGATCATGATGCCCTCATGTCCGTATTTTATTTTTATCGACACCTCTATCTCTAAACATGTGGACATATTTTTCGATTTCGGCTTCCGCTTGAGGACAAGCGAGGTCTAAGCTTGGGGGAGTTGATACGTCCATTTTGCATCATGCTTTTATGGGCTATTATTTCACATTATATCTCAATACTTGTGGCTATACTCCCTTATTTTACAAGGTTTACCATGAAGAGGGGGAATGCCGGCAGCTGGAATTCTGCCTGGAAAAGGAGCAAACATTGGATACCTATTTTGCACAACTCCAAATACCTGAGACTCCATGAAACAACTTTTCAGATTTAATAAGAATTATTGGGCAAAAGAAATAGGACAGGGGGCCCACACCCTATCCAGGAGACATGGGGCGCCCCCCCCCTGTAGGGCGCGCCCCTATCTCCTGGGCCCCCTGCTGGGCTTCCGGCTGCCATCTTTTGCTATATGAAGGGTTTTCCCCTGGAAAAAATCATGGGCAAGCTTACGGGACGAAACATCGCCGCCACGAGGCGGAACCTCAGCGGAATCAATCTACGGCTCTGGCGGAGTTGTTCTGCCGGGGACACTTCCCTCCGGGAGGGGGAAATCATCACCAACGTCATCACCAACGATCCTCTCATCGGGAGGGGGTCAATCTCCATCAACATCTTCACCAGCACCATCTCATCTCAAAACCCTAGTTCATCTCTTGTATCCAATCTTGTATCAAAACCACAAATTGGTACCTGTGGGTTGCTAGTAGTGTTGATTACTCCTTGTAGTTGATGCTATTTGGTTTACTTGGTGGAAGATCATATGTTCAGATCCTTTATGCATATTATTACCCCTCTGATTATGAACATGAATATGCTTTGTGAGTAGTTACGTTTGTTCTTGAGGACATGGGTGAAGTCTTGCTATTAGTAGTCATATGAATTTGGTATTCGTTCGATATTTTGATGAGATGTATGTTGTCTCTCCTCTAGTGGTGTTATGTGAACGTCGACTACATGACACTTCACCATTATTTGGGCATAGAGGAAGGCATAGGGAAGTAATAAGTAGATGATGGGTTGCTAGAGTGACAGAAGCTTAAACCCTAGTTTATGCGTTGCTTCATTAGGGGTTGATATGGGCCCATATGTTTAATGTTGTGGTTAGGTTTACCTTAATACTCCTTTTTGTAGTTGTGGATGCTTGCAATAGGGGTTAATCATAAGTGGGATGCTTGTCCATGTTAGGGCAGTACCCAAGTACCGGTCCACCCACATATCAAATTATCAAAGTACCGAACGCGAATCTTATGAACGTGATGAAAACTAGCTTGACGATAATTCCCAATGTGTCGTCGGGAGCTCCTTCTTCATTATTAGAATTTGTCCAGGCTTATCCTTTGCTACATAAAGGATTGGGCCACCTTGCTGCACTTTATTTACTTTATTTACTTTTTGCTCGTTACTATTTATCTTATCACAAAACTATCTATCACCTACCATTTTAGTGCTTGCAGAGAAAACCTTACTAAAAACCGCTTATCATTTCCTTCTGCTCCTCGTTGGGTTCGACACTCTTACTTATCAAAAGGACTATTATAGATCCCCTATACTTGTGGGTCATCACTTCCCATCGTTGCTCTGAGTCCTCGTGGGCCAAGAAGCTGAAGGACAAGATGAAGACTCTGTTCTACATGCAGGCAAAGGGGCAGTACAGGACCCACGTTGCCTCCAAGGAGGCTCGCCGTCGTGGCAAGAGGATCATGAAGGTCTTTGGTGAGGCAGAATCTTGCGGGTCAGAGAGGCACATCACTCCGTAGGCCGAATGGATGGAGAAGCAAGGCTACAAGTGGACAAATTCTGAGGAGGACATCGACGAGACCGTGCCCGCCACGGAGTCTGACAAGGAGCGTTGGGATGATTTCTCTGCCTGAGCTACCCCTTGTGTGTAGGCGTCCTCTCTGCCTTTTTGGCGTATCGATGCCAAAGGGGGAGAGAGTGTAGGGATTTGCGTGTCGTGTTTCATGTGTTTGTTGTCTCGTTTGAACCTCGTTTGCTTTGGTTTGGTTTGCGCGCTTGAGACTTATCCTTCATATGGTGTAAGACATATGCTCTCTATCCTATCTTAGTGAACTTATGACTTATTGTGCTACTTATGTTATGCTCCTGTTTAATGTTAGTGTTACTTTTGCAAGTTATGCCTTGTTTCTAAAATATAGGGGGAGTGTTGATCTTAGTTTGTGTGCTGTGCAGTCCAAAGCATCCATCTAGGTTGCACACATCTAGGGGGAGCCCGTCCATATTTTTGAGAGGAGGGGTTTGCGTTTGCTCAATATTATTTCCCTTTGTGCAAATCCCGTATTGTCATCAATCCACCAAAAAGGGGGAGATTGTAAGGGCATATTTATCCCTAAGGTGTTTTGGTGATTGATAACAATGCTTTTGCGGACTAATCGTGTGCCTTGAGTTTCTCAGACGTTCGTCGCTAGGCACAAGACGGTTTGGTACCCCTCGAAGACTATTGAAGACGGCGTTTTTCTACGTTTCTTTTTGGTGGACTTGAGTCGTAGGAAAGCCATACTATTAAGAGGGGGTCCGCATCGGAAAGGTTCGGGTGGAATCATCTCGTACACGTCTCCTTCCTTGTCTCCACCTTTCCCCTGCACCTTGGAGCATCCCCCGTTTATCCTCTATGCAATTGTCCTGGCTGCTGTTGCTGAGCTTGCGGTAGTACTACTCCCTGGAGCGGTAGTACCACAGGCACCTGCGGTAGTACCGTGCCACCGCGCGGTAGTACCGCGGGAGCCCACGGTAGTACCATTCCTCTGGAGCAGTAGTACCATGGCCCCCAGGCCAAGTGCCGATGTATCGCGGTAGTAGGGGGCGGATGTAATTTTTTACATCCGCGCCTCCGCGGTAGTACCGCACTTCGTGCATGGTAGTGCCGTGCGCGGCCTAGTCCAGCTGCCATGCGGTAGTACCGCTCTCCAGCGGTAGTACCGTGTCGGATTTTTGCATCGATTGATTTCCAGCGGAAGTAGGCACGGATGTAATTTTTTTCATCCGTGCCCTTCCCAGGCTAGGACTTTCCTGCCTTACGGTAGTACCGCAAGGGGGAGCGGTAGTACCACGCTCGCGGAAGTACCTCCCCCAGTCAGGCATGGTCTAGTCGCTGTAGCTGCCGCGGTAGTACCATGGTCCCTCACGGTAGTACCGCGTGGCCTTGCGGTAGTACCGCGTTTCTGGAGCGGTAGTACCGCATGTCGCAGGCTGGTTAAGAGAATAGCGGTTGGATTTTGTCCATAGCTATAAAAGGGGTGTCTTCTTCCTCTAGTTGACTACCTCTTCCACCTTTATGCTCCATTGTTGCTCCAAGCTCCATTTTCGCCCGATCTCACTCCCTAGCCAATCAAACTTGTTGATTTGCTCGGGAGTGGTTGAGAAGGCCCCGATCTACACTTTCACCAAGAGAAATTTGATTCCCCCACTAATCCCTTGTGAATCTTGTTACTCTTGGGTGTTTGAGAACCCTAGACGGTTGAGGTAACCGCGGAGCCATAGTCCATTGTGGTGAAGCTTCGTGGTGTCGTTGGGAGCCTCCAATTAAGTTGTGGAGATTGCCCCAACCTTGTTTGTAAAGGTTCGGTCGCCGCCTCCAAGGGCACCAATAGTGGAATCACGGCATATCGCATTGTGTGAGGGCGTGAGGAGAATACGGTGGCCCTAGTGGCTTCTTGGGGAGCATTGTGCCTCCACACCGCTCCAACAGAGACGTACTTCCCCTCAAAGGGAAGGAACTTCGGTAGCACATCCTCGTCTCCACTGGCTCCACTCTTGGTTATCTCGTGCCTTTACTTGTGGAAGCCTATTTGTGCTTTATCTCTTGCTTGCTTGTGTGCTTATCATTGTTGCATCATATAGGTTGCTCACTTAGTTGCATATCCAGACAACCTACTTTGATGCAAAGTTTAAATTGTTAAAGAAAAGCTAAAAACTGTTAGTTGCCTATTCACACCCCCCTCTAGTCAACTATATCGAACCTTTCGGTTATAAAATCATATATATGTCCATGGGTTTATGCTTATCTCCCATGCAAGAAATGGGGATGAAATTCGAACACCACGGCACCGTGGCTCTTCGGCAAACATCGATGTACTTGCTTTTGTAATTCTAGTAAATCCAAAATTCGTCCGAAATTCATGAAACTTGGCACGCTATCATGGAGCGGCATCAACATGCCGTGGTAAAAATTATGTCCCATTTGGGGCAGGTTTGGGTATAAGATTCCAATAAACCAGGGCTTCTCACAACAAGTGTGATGGTTTTGGTAGGGAATGTTTCACCTTTCTGGATGAAACGATATCCGTTGCCTCTTCTTGATTTCAATTTTTTTTCCTAGTGTCAACATAGAACAACATGAGTGTTGTGTAAATTTTTGGGATTTTTCGGGGTTCTCTTGGACATTTTTATACATTAATAGAGTTTTTTATGCATTCATGTGCATAATTCAAATTTGAACTACACGCACATTCTCTAATGCATATAAATTAGTTGGAAATTCAAATCAGTGTCCTTGGTTGCCTGCTTAGATCCCATGCAAGAAATGGGAATGAATGTCAAACACCCTGCCACCGTCACTCGGACGCAAACATTGAGATACCTAGTTTTAAAATTCTAGTAAATCCAAAACTCATCTGGAATTCATGAAACTTGGCATGCTATCATGGAGCGGCATCAACATGCTGTGGTAAAATTTTTGTCCCATTTGGGGTAGATTTGGGTATATGCTTCTCACAAACCAGAGCTTCTCACAACAAGCATGGTGGTTTCGGTAGGGAACGTCCCACCTTTGGGGACAAAACGATATCCATTGCTTCTTATTGCTTCCAAAAAATTTCTCGTTTCAACATAGAACAACAGGAGTGTTGTGTCAATTTTTGTGATTTTTCGAGGTTCGTTAGGATATTTTTATGCATTAATTGAGTTTTCAAAGCATTTATGTGCAAAATTCAAATTTGAACTACATGCACATGTTCCAGTGCAGATAAATTGGTTGAAAATCAAAACTGTGTCCTTGGGTGCATGCTTAGTTCCCATGCAAGAAATGGGAATGAATTTCAAACACCAAGGCACTGTTGATTGCCGACAAAACATTGAGATGCCTGGTTTTTATATTATAGTAAATCCAAAACTCGTCTTAAATTCATGAAACTTGGCATACTATCATGGAGCGGCATCAACATGCTGTGGTAAATTTTTTGTCCTATTTGGGGCAGGTTTGGGTATATGCTTCTCACAAACCAGAGCTTCTCACAACAAGCATGATGGTTTCGGTAGGGAACGTCCCACCTTTGGGGAAGAAACGATATCCATTGCCTCTTATTGCTTTCAATTTTTTTCTCGTGTCAACATAGAACAACAGGAGTGTTGTGTCAATCTTTGTGATTTTTCGGGGTTCATTTGGACATTTTTATGCATTAACTGAGTTTTCAATGCATTTATGTGCATGAGTCAAAATTGAACTACATGCACATGCTCTAGTGCATATAAATTGGTTGAAAAATCTAATCTTTGTCCTTGGGTGCATTCTTAGGTCCCATGCAAGAAATGGGAATGAATTTCAAACACCAGGGCACCGTTGATTGCCGCCAAAACATTGAGATACTTTATTTTTAAATTCTAGTAAATCCAAAACTCGTCTGAAATTCATGAAACTTGGCATTCTATCATGGAGCGGCATCAGCATGTCGTGGTAATTTTTTTATCCCATTTGGGGCAGGTTTGGGTATATGCTTCTCACAAACCAGAGCTTCTCACAATAATCATGATGGTTTCGGTAGGGAACGTCCCACCTTTGGGGACGAAACGATATCCATTGCCTCTTATTGCTTCCAAAAAATTTCTCGTGTCAACATAGAACAACAGGAGTGTTGTGTAAATTTTTCTGATTTTTCGGGGTTCGTTTGGACATTTTTATGCATCAACTGAGTTTTCAATGCATTTATGTGCATAATTCAAATTTGAACTACATGCACATGCTCCAGTGCATATAAATTGGTTGAAAAATCAAATCTGTGTCCTTGGGTGCATGCTTAGGTCCCATTCAAGAAATGGGAACGAATTTCAAACACCAGGGCACCGTTGATTGCGGCAAAACATTGAGATGCCTGGTTTTTATATTCTAATAAATCCAAAACTCGTCTGAAATTCATTAAACTTGGCATGCTATCATGGAGCGGCATCAACATGCCGTGGTAAACTTTTTGTCCCATTTGGGGCAGGTTTGGGTATATGCTTCTCACAAACCAGAGCTTCTCATAACAAGCATGATAGTTTCGGTAGGGAACATCCCACCTTTGGGGACGAAATGATATCCATTGCCTCTTATTGCTTTCAAAAAATTTCTCGTGTCAACATAGAACAACAGGAGTGTTGTGTCAATTTTTGTGATTTTTTGGTGTTCGTTTGGACATTTTTATGCACTAGCTGAGTTTTCAATGCATTTATGTGCATAATTCAAATTTGAACTACATGCACATACTCGAGTGCATATAAATTGGTTGAAAATCAATATGTGTCCTTGGGTGCATGCTTAGGTCACATGCAAGAAATGGGAAGGAATTTCAAACACCAGGGCACCGTTGCTTGCCGGCAAAACGTTGAGTACTCTATTTTTAAATTCTAGTAAATCCAAAACTCGTCTGAAATTCATAAAACTTGGCATTCTATCATGGAATGTCACCCGACATGTTGTGGTATTTTTTTGTCCATTTTGAGAGAAGGCGCACTCGAATAATGACAACCAACAAAGGCATTTTGAAAAAAACAGGTGCCACTTTAATATCTCAAACATTTGTATAATTCAAATCATGTGTGTTCTGTTAACCATTCACGTGACGCCATGTGTCTTGGTTTTAATGGCTGTAGGAGGTGCCGTACGGACAGCTGCTTGACCTTGACTGAACGGGAGGCGTGTGAGCGCCGTCCGGTGCGCAGGCTGACCGAGAGGCGTGCAAGCTGTCCTCGAATGCTCAGGCTCATTGGGAAGCATGCAAGCTGTACGCCGCGTAGGCTCACTGGGAAGCAATCCCTTTGACTTCCTTGGCCGCTCGCCTTGCTCGCATCCTCTCCATTAATGGCGCCCAAGCCGCAGTTTAATTCGGTTTTCAAATATAAAACACTCATCGCAAACGTTTTAGTTAGAACACCGGTATGCAAACCGACAGCTTCCCCAGGAATCCAAGAGAAAATGTGCAAAGCAGGATTTTTGCAGCTCTTGATCGCAAATGTTTTAGATAGAACACCCGTATGCAAAATGAGAGCAGCGCAGGATCTGTGCATCCCTTCAACGCAAACGGTTGTTTTGAATGACCCGTGTGCAACCACGTACAAACAATTTGGTAAGATTTGTCAATCCTTGTAACACTGCGATTTGTCAAAATATGAAGCTAAAAATCACTAGCAGTATCTAATTTTTGCAACTAAAATTCAGTAATTAAGCATAGA
The DNA here is from genome assembly GCF_002162155.2 of Triticum dicoccoides. NCBI lineage: Eukaryota > Viridiplantae > Streptophyta > Magnoliopsida > Poales > Poaceae > Triticum > Triticum dicoccoides. The sequence continues at coordinate 359,010,605 of NC_041381.1, read as the reverse complement.
TTTCATTCATAGATTAAGCAGTCGTTCTTAATTTATACAAATAGTTCAACTCGACAGCTGAACCGACCAAATTTTTCCCCAATTGTTGCCAACCACGTACTGAAATAGCTAGTTCAACTATATGTACTAGCTAATTTTAAGTACGTTGTACAGTTCCACCACATCTATAGTCAGATGAACTGAACAAAATAGCCCCTAACTGCGGAGGGGCTTTGTACTAGTTCCGGCTGCCTCTCCTCTGTCGAGCGCGCTCAGTAAGAGGCGGAGGAGGAGGAGCCTACCGACGAGTTGGGCAACCGCAATACCGTGCCTGCCGTCTGACGCTCACCTCAAACGCCCTCTGCCGCTCCAAACAACCCCTCTCAAAGCGGTGGTTCTCCTTGTAGATCTCCTGATTCCACGCCTCTGAGGCGGCGTGTGCCGTGGCCACGATGGCGGTAAGGCTCTTTGCATGCTCAACAAGGCGCTCCTCCTCCTCCTCCTCCCGCAGGAACTCGGTGTAGCTCGCAAGGTCGCTGACGCACGTGCAGGCATCCACCTTCGCCTCCCGCCTTCGGGCGGCGATGGCGGAGCGGGTGATGACCCCGGCAGTCGACCGTGGGCTAGCGGCCACGGCAGCCGATGACGGGGTGGCGGCCACGACCACCACCTCCCGCCTTCGGGCCGCGGTGGCGGAGCGGGTGATGGCCATAGTGGCCGGCAGTGGGGTGGCAGCCACGACGGCCACCTCCCGCCTTTGGGCCGCGGCAGCGGAGCGGGCGATGGCCCTGGCTTTCGACGGTGGTGTGGCGGCAACGGCGGCCGGCAACAGCTGCCAACGGGCAGCGGCGACAGAGCATGTGGTGGGTGGTCCGCGCACACCCAACAGGGACACCACGCGCACTACACTACACCGAGGACTGCGCCGCCGCCGTGGTGTAGCCTCCCAGCTGGAGCTGTCCTCTGATGACGGCGGAGTGGCTGAGCGACAACGACAGACCGGTGCCATTGGTGATTGTGGGAGAAGAAGACGAGATAACCTACATGGAGGGAGGGGAAAATGCAACGCAGGACTCGCCGGCCGTGAGGGTTTTTATAGCAGGCCGGTAAGCATTGGGATTTTGGGGGATTTCACCGAGTCGAGCGGGAAGCTTGCGCGGGAAACTGCGAGGTTGCGCGGGAACGGGCTCACCGACGATTCATTGGCGCCACAGTCTGTCCAAAAGAACGCCCCCGCGCACTGCGCAAGCTTGCGCTGTAAGCCATCTGCGGCAGCGGGGTGACAAGACGTGCGAGAGGAGGACGAAAGGCCACATACACATACGGTTAATACAAAAATGTTTCCGATTTAATTACCAACTATACCACCATCCTGGTTTATAAGTATGATTTAACTAATAAAATACGAATGCATGTCACCAAAGATTATATAGTTGGATTTGTATTTGAACATAGTTTCCAATTATATAATTTTTAAAACATGCATTAACATTTTGTTGGTTAAATTTGAGGACAAAGTATGGCGCAGAATATAAAGGAGACTATAGACTAGACGAAGGTGGTAGCACACGGCCGCTCTCTACGCAGCGACGCAACTGTCGGCCGGCTTGTAGGCGACCATTTCCTGCGTGTTCAACTGCTCTATGCGTGTTGTTGCTTGCGGTTCGGGCGGCCGTGGCGTGCTCTGCTCACGTCCCGCCACGCGCGCTCTGCTCTCGCATCCCGCCGCGTGCGCTCTGCTCGCATCCCGCCGCGCGTGCTCTGCTCTCGCGTGCCTCCGGGTGCTCTGCACTCGTCCCTCCACGCGCGCTACCAGTGTTTGGGGCTGGCACACGATCATGCATGTTCGTGTGCAAGCGGTCGCGCCGGGCGCGGTGTGACCATGCAGTTACCCGCTGCAAAAACTGCCATGCGAACGCGCCAAGAATCCATGCCGTCCGGCCCCCTTTTATTCTTGCGGCCATTTACCTTCATCTCTCGTCTCACACGACACAATAAGTACACCCACGAGGACACATACAGAGAGGACATCCAGCGGTTCCAATGGCGTTCCCCATGGATCCAATGGCGCTCCCATTGGCCACCGACGACAACGACGAGCAATTCACCACGCATCACGTAGTGGACACCCACGTGAGGTGGAAGGCCCTCTCGGTGGTGTACACGAACGATCCGATCTCGGTGGAGAGCTCCATCCAAACTATGGAGCAGTTCCTTGCCGAGGACAAGTACCGAGTGGACGGCTTCAACCTCGAGTACACCATCGATCGTGTCGGGCATGATCAGAAGGTTGTCGTCGCCCAGTTGTGCGTGCGACATGACGTCCTCGTCTACCGCTCCCACCTTGCCACAAGGCCTTGCGAGCATTTCTCCAGGTTTATCAACAGCTTCGACTACAGTTTCGCTATGGTGGACACCACCAACGATCTAAAAGCGCTCATGGTTTCAAACTTGAAATGCCCGAATCTTGTCAACATCCAGCACCACTACAAGGTCTGGGGCAGCGACAAAAACAAACTGAACTCCCTGGTTGACCTCGCCTTGACCATCATCGACCCCTACTACGCGAAGATGAAGGAAGAGAGCAATAAGGACAAGAACGCCTGGCACAGTGTGTGGCATGAGAAACTGGATGAACAACATGTCAAGTACAAGACCATGGACGCGTACACAAGCTACGAGATGTACATGCGGATCGTTGACATGAGGAACTGTCTTCTTCCCGACCTAGACGAGGGATCGAGCCACATAGCAGTGGCGGGAGCGTCACAGGAAGTAGATGACTAGACGATCATTTCTCCTACTTTAGAATGCATGCAATTGTTTATTGAGGTGTGTACGAATGATCTGTATAGTCACTTATGTAATTGGATGTTTATTTCAGTTATATATATACATGTTATTCTACTGTAGACAGAGCAATTCACACGGCTTATTAGCAGCAATCGTCTGTGTTATTATTGGTCTTCGCACACATTTCTGATTACGGACCTGTTTGCCGCGTATCATACACATCTTGTTCAGTTGAACCATTTCCATTGTGTTGCCTAATCACACACAGTTCATCCCAATGAACCGTATGATGTATATCGCACACGCCTTCATCTGGCTGCCTGTTTATTTTGTTCCTCCTCATCCCAATCAGTTAATTGAGCTGAACCATATGCCCGGCATCGTACACGCAACTAAATTATGAACCGTGTTTGATGCATATGTCATCGCAAACATTTTGCACCTTTTTTGACTGTTTTTACACCATCATTTGCGATTATGGCATCGCACATAGTTTCGTCGAAGGGTCTCTGATCGTAGTGTCGCGTTTGGACCATCCTTCAGTAGTGCATCCTTACTAAGCAATTCTTTTTCATGAAGATTTCTACTAAACTTGGAAAAATTAAACTCAAGAGACTCATCACTAAAGCTAACACCGACAGTTTGTTTCTTACAATCTATCTTAGCATTAATTGTGTTCAAGAAAGGTCTACCAAAGATACTGGCACAGAAGTCATCTTGTGGGGAACCAAGAACAAGAAAATCAGTAGGGTATTTTATTTTCCCACACAGGACTTCAACATCTCTAACAATCCCAAATGGTGATATGGTGTCTCTATTAGCAAGTTTAATAGTAACATCTATTTCTTCTAACTCAGCGGGTGCTATGTCTTTCATAATTTCTTGATATAAAGTGTAAGGAATAGCACTCACACTAGCACCCATGTCACATAAACCTTGATAAAAGTGATCTCCTATTTTAACTGAGATGACAAGCATGCCCACAACAGGTCTATGTTTATCTCTTCTATCAAGTTTGGCAATTCTAGCAACTTCTTCATAGAAGTAAATAACATGCCCATCAATATCTTCTTCTAAGAGATCTTTAACCATAGCGATGCTAGGTTCTAATTTAACTTGTTCATCAGGTTTAGGTGTTCTAATATAGCTTTTGTTAACCATTGTTGAAACTTTAGCATGTTCCTTTATCCTAATAGGAAAAGGTGGTTTCTCAATAAGCAGAAGGGACAACAGGATCAACAGTATAAACTATAGCTGCTTCTTTAACTGGTACGGTTCTTTACTTTCTTCTTTAGTAGGTGGGTGATATTTAAACCACTTTTCTTTAGGGAGTTCAACATGAGTAGCAAATGATTCACAAAAGGAGGCTACTATCTCAGAGTCAAGTCCATATTTAGTGCTAAACTTTTGAAAATCATTGGTATTAATAAAAGATTTAACACAATCATACTTAAGTTTAATACCTGACTCTTTACCTTCTCGAGTTCCCAATCTTCAGAGTTGCGTTTAATTCTTTCCAAAAGATCCCACCGGAATTCAGTAGTCTTCTTCATAAAAGAACCAGCACACGAAGTATCTAGCATGGTTTGATCATTACGAGAAAGCCGAGCATAAAAGTTCTGGATAATAATTTCTCTTGAGAGATCATGATTGGGGCATGAATATAATATTGACTTAAGCCTCCCCCAAGCTAAAGCGATAATTTCTCCTTCACGAGGCCAAAAATTATATATATAATTCCGATCACGATGAACTAGATGTATAGGATAACTTTTTTTTGGTGGAACTCCAATTTCAAACCATTCCAATTCCATGATCAATATCATCGCATAGCCTATACCATGCCAATGCTTTTCCCTTCAAAGATAAAGGGAAAACCTTTTTCGTAACTTCATCTCTGGGTAGACATGCAAGCTTAAACAATCCACAAATTTGTTCTACATATATCAAGTGCATATCAGGATGTTCGGTTCCATCTCCTGCATAAGGATTAGCTAGCAGTTGTTCTATCATACCCGAAGGAATTTCATATCCAATATTTTCAGTAGGTGCAGTAGGTTGAGGGGTAGCTAATTTTGGTTCCAGGCGAGGTGAAGATACCCCAAACAAACCCCTCAAAGGATTGTTTTCCATATAACAAGTGACAAAAAACTTCAGCACACTATATGAATGTTTCCTTACCAAATTCCACTTACCAAAGGCACTTCACTCCCCGGCAGCGGCGCCAGAAAATAGGGAAAACTTTGTTTTTACCACTCTAGTTTTTGCCAACTTTGCTTATGCCATTCTAGAATTTGACATCTCACTTTTGCCACTCTTAGCTTTTGACAATACATCACAAATGCCATTCCATGGCAAAAACGATAATTTTTCATTTCACTTTTGCCACTGTTAGCTTTTGACATGTATCACAATTGCCACTCTAAATTTTTTTGCTTTTGCCACGGAATGGCAAAAATGATATATTGTCAAAAGATAAGAGTGGCAAAAGTGAAATGTCAAATTCTAGAGTGGCATAAGCAAAGTTGGCAAAAACTGGAGTGGCAAAAACAAAGTTTTCCCCAAAAAATAGCCTTAATGACCCACAAGAATAGGGGATCAATTGTAGCTCTTTTTGATAAGTAAGAGTGTCGAACCCAACGAGGAGCAGAAGGAAATGACAAGTAGTTTTCAGTAAGGTAATGCCTGCAAGTGCTGAACTTGTAAGTAGTGGAGTAGTTTGATAGCAAGATAATTTGTAACGAGCAAGTAACGATAGTAGTAACAAATATGCAGAAAGGTATCCAAATCCTTTTGAGGCAAAGGATAGGCCAAAACGGTCTCTTATGATAAGCAAAGCGTTCTTGAGGGTACACGAGAATTTCATCTAGTCACTTTCATCATGTTGGTTTAATTCGTGTTCGCTACTTTGATAATTTGATATGTGGGTGGACCGGTGCTTAGGTGTTGTTCTTACTTGAACAAACCTCCTACTTATGATTAACCCTCCCGCAAGCATCCGCAACTATGAGAAAAGTATTAAGAATAAATTCTAACCATAGCATCAAACTTTTGGATCCAATCGGTCCCGTACGGAATAACGGATAACCTAGGGTTTAAGCTTCTGTCAGTCTCGCAACCCATCATCCAATTGCTACTCCACAATGCATTCCCTTAGGACCAAATATGGTGAATTGTCATGTAGTCGACGTTCACATGACACCACTAAGGGAATCACAACATACATGCTATCAAAATATCGAACACATATCAAATTCACATGATTACTTGCAACATGGTTTCTCCCGTGACCTCAAGAACAAAAGTAACTACTCACAAATGATAAACATGCTCATGATCAGAGGAATATTAAATAGCATAATGGATCTGAACATATAATCTTCCACCAAATAAACCATATAGTAATCAACTACAAGATGTAATCAACACTACTAGTCACCTACAAGCACCAATCTATAGTTCCGGTAACAAGATTGAACACAAGAGATGAACTAGGGTTTGAGAGGAGATGGCGTTGTTGAAGATGTTGATGGAGATTACCCTCCCCAAGATGGGAGAGTTTTTTTTGAAGGTTAGATGGGAGAGTTGTTGGTGATGATGATGACGATGATTTCCCCCTTCGGGAGGGAAGTTCCCCCGGCAGAATCGCTCCACTAGAGGGCAAAAGTGCTCCTGCCCAAGTTCCGCCTCGAGATGGCGGCGCTCCATCCCGAATGTCCTCTCCTTATTTTTTTTCTAGGTCAAAATGACTTATATACCAGAAGATGGGCACCGGAGGTGGGCCGAGGAGGGCAAACCCCACCAGGGCGCGCCTGGGCACCCTGGCGCGCCCAGGTGGGTTGTGCCCACCTAGTGGGCCCCCTATGGTAGTTATTTGCTCCAATAATTCTTATATATTCCATCAAAAATCTCCGTGAAATTTCAGCTTGTTTGGAGTTGTGCAGAATAGGTAGCCTGACGTAGCTTTTCCAGGTCCAGATTTCCAGTTGCCGGAATTCTCCCTCTTGGTGTGTACCCTGCAAATTATGAGAGAAAAGGCATTAGAATTACTCCAAAAAGCATTATTATGGATAAAAACATTATAAATAACAGTAAGAAAATATGATGCAAAATGGCCGTATCACGCCACATGATGTGATAGATGTCCAAAGTAGATGTCCTGCCCTCCTCCTTGATGCAAAGCAAAAGGAGGTCCACCAGATAAGAGTGTATCTGATCTAGGTTCCCAATGTGAGGGAAAAGGGTGTTGCAAAGTATGCGGTGCATGATATCCAATAATGGAATGAGCTTCGTGTGAGTGGCCCCCTTGGCAGTAGTCACAGACCTAGAGTAACGAATAAGCTTGGATTTGTGTGTAGCAGGTGTATCGTTGTGAGGCCGGAGACCAACAAGGCTATATTCCCCCTCATCAGGGATACCTAGACAATCCATGAATGTCTTTGAATTGACCTTCAGTATCCTCCCACCTGTCATCCATGACATGTTTCTCTCCTCATCTGCATGAAAATGAACAGTGGCATAGAATTGAGCCACAATCTCAGCGTCATTATCCTTGTTGAAATGTGATGATAGGAATGAGACCCCACTGCTAACACAGAGCAAGAACTTCTCCAAAGTAAGCAAGATCTTTCTCCATGCCACCGATGTGAATAGACTTGACCACAACAAATAGGTTCTTCTTGGACTTCAGAATGTCCACATAGATCAGAGATTTCTCCTTGGTCCAGAAGGTGCGACCAACAAGAGCCTCGTCCTAAGGACGACGATATAGGTTGCGCATACGAAAAGTTGCAAATTCCTTGCCAGACATATCATCAGGAGGAGTGCTCTTCTCCTTCTGCTTGCTTGCTGTCCTCTTCACTTGTTGCCTTGGAAGCCCACTGGAACTAGCTGGAGCCTCATCAGTGGAGCGGTAGCGCTTGGAGCCACCTTGACGATTCGGGTTCTTGCGATGTTCTTGATGAGCGGAGCTACTACCACCTGGAACCCACAAACACAAAGCGAGGGAAAAGTTGGTGTAAAGCCATTGCATAAGACAAGAGATAAAAGTTGAGAAATAGAGGACTTTGCATAAATTCTGAAAAATAGATCATAGCGGTAGTACCGCTCCCAGCAGCGGTAGTACCATGGTAGGCTAAGCGGTAGTACCGCGGGAGACAAGTGATAGTGCCACAATAAGCGGTAGTACCATTTGTGTCCCAGCGGTAGTACAGGGTACCCTACGGGGATACATCCGCAGCATGGATCCGGTAGTACCAGTGACGTAGAAGTTCAAAATTTAGACAAAACACATCCATACTCCTATCTAGTAGTCATCCAGCATCCTACTCAAGCCTATATTTAGCCAAAAATCTACGGACACCACATGCATTTCCCTAGAACCTATATTCCAAAAATAGAACCATAGGACAGACAAACGAAGGCAATACCGGTATCCATGGCAAGAGGAGAAGGTGAGTATCGATCCCACCAGTCGGAAATGGAGAAGACGACACGAAATCGGAGGCCGGAGCCGGCCTTCTATTGGGGGTTTGGTGCTACATATGCCAAAGGATGGCTTATCATGGTGGGAGCGAGTAGAACATCGCCGGTGCCTGGAAATAGGATAAGGCATAAAGATGAACACCGACGCATCTTACCCAGGTTCGGGGCTGATACGTCTCCAATGTATCTACTTTTCCAAACACTTTTGCCCTTGTTTTGGACTCTAACTTGCATGATTTGAATGGAACTAACCCGGACTGACGCTGTTTCAGCAGAATTGCCATGGTGTTATCTTTGTGCAGAAACAAAAGTTCTCAGAAGGACCTGAAACTCAACGGAGATTATTTTTGGAATTTATAAAAAATACTGGTGAAAGAATCAAGACCAGGGGGCCCACACCCTGTCCATGAGGGTGGGGCGTGCCTCCTTGCCTCATGGCCCCCTGGTGCTCCACCGACCTCAACTCCAACTCTATATATTCATGTTCGGGGAGAAAAAAATCAGAGAGAATGATTCATCATGTTTTACAATACGGAGCCGTCGCCAAGCCCTAATATCTCTCGGGAGGGCTGATCTGGAGTCGGTTCGGGGCTCCGGAGAGGGAAATCCATCACTGTCGTCATCATTAACCATCCTCCATCACCAATTTCATAATGCTCACCGCCGTGCGTGAGTAATTCCATCATAGGCCTGCTAGACGGTGATGGGTTGGATGAGATTTACCATGTAATCGAGTTAGTTTTGTTAGGGTTTGATCCCTAGTATCCACTATGTTCTGAGATTGATGTTGCTATGACTTTGCTATGCTTAATGCTTGTCACTAGGACCCGAGTGCCATGATTTCATATCTGAACCTATTATGTTTTCATGAATATATGTGAGTTCTTGATCCTATCTTGCAAGTCAACAGTCACCTACTATGTGTTATGATCCGGCAACCCCGAAGTGACAATAATCGGGACGACTCCCGGTGATGATCGTAGTTTGAGGAGTTCATGTATTCACTATGTGTTAATGCTTTGGTCCGGTACTCTATTAAAAGGAGGCCTTAATATCCCTTAGTTTCCAATAGGACCCCGCTGCCACAGGAGGGTAGGACAAAAGATGCCATGCAAGTTCTTTTCCATAAGCACGTATGACTATATTCGGAATACATGCCTACATTACATTGATGAATTGGAGCTAGTTCGGTGTCACCCTATGTTATAACTGTTACATGATGAACCGCATTCGACATAATTATCCATCACCGATCCAATGCGTACGAGCTTTTCACATATTGATCCTTGCTTAGTTACTTTTCCGTTGCCACTATTACAATCACTACAATACTGCTACTGTTACTTTTGCCACCGTTACCTTTACTTCCATACTACTTTGCTACTAAATACTTTGCTGCAGATATTAAGTTATCCAGGTGTGGTTGAATTGACAACTCAACTGCTAATACTTGAGAATATTCTTTGGCTCCCCTTGTGTTGAATCAATAAATTTGGGTTGAATACTCTACCCTCAAAAACTATTGCGATCCCCTATACTTGTGGGTTATAAAGACTATTTTCTGGCGCCATTGCCAGGGAGCATAGCTCTATTCTTTGAGTCACTTGGGATTTATATCTGCTGGTTACTATGAGGAACTTGAAAGACGAGAAAACCAAGATTTATCCCTCAACTACGAGGGGAGGTAAGGAACTGCCATCTAGCTCTGCACTTGATTCTCCTTCTGTTTTGAGTAGACTTGTGACACCTAAACCCGCTTCTGCTAATAATTCTAATATGTCGCATGTTATTGATGATGCCACTTCTGCTATGCATGATACTTATGATGAAACTACTTCTATGCTTGATAATACTGTGCCACTAGGTGAATTTCTTGATGAACAACTTGCTAGGGCAGAGAGAATGAAATTAATGAAACTGATAATATTGATGAAAGTGATGATGAAGATTCTCCCCCTAGATATGAGTTGCCTATTGTGCCTGAGGGTTATGTTATGGATGAACAAACTGCTAGAGATTTCCTTGCTTGCAATGATAGAAGTGATCTTAAGAAATTATTAGCTAAGTTGAAAGAAAAATCTTTGAATGCTAGAATGAAATATGACCCTGCTTATGCTACTTCACCTATCTTTGTTACCGATAGTGATTATGATTTCTCTATCGATCCTGAGATAATTACTTTGGTCGAATCTGATCCTTTTTATGGCTATGAATCTGAAATTGTTGTGGCACATCTTACCAAATTAAATGATATGGCCACCCTATTCACTAATGATGAGAAAACTCGCTACTACTATATCCTTAAATTATTTCCGTTCTCATTAAAGGGTGATGCTAAGACATGGTTTAATTCTCTTGATCCTGGTTGTGTGCGTAGTCCCCGGGATATGATTTATTACTTCTCTGCTAAATATTTCCTTGCTCATAAGAAGCAAGCTGCTTTAAGGGAAATATATAATTTTGTGCAAATTGAAGGAGAGAGTCTCCCACAAGCTTGGGGGAGGCTTCTCCAATTACTTAATGCTTTGCCTGATCGTCCTCTCAAGAAAAATGAAATATTTGATACCTTTTATAATGGACTAACTGATGCTTCCAGAGACCACCTGGATAGTTGTGTTGGTTGTGTTTTCAGGGAAAGAACAGATGATCAAGCTGAGATTCTATTGAATAATATGTTGACAAATGAAAACAATTGGACACTTCCTGAACCAACTCCTAAGCCAACTCCGAACAAAAGGGGTGTTTTATTTCTCAGTCCCGAAGATATGCAAGAGGCAAAGAAATCTATGAAAGAAAAAGGTATAAAAGCTGAAGATGTTAAGAATTTACCTCCTTTTGAAGAAATACATGGTCTTAATTTACCGCCTATTGTAGAAACACATGGTCTTGATAACCCGACACAGGTAGTAAAGGTAAATTCTCTCTATAGATTTGATGAAGGTGATATTCCTCGTTATAAGTCTGCTAGCCAATGCTTGAATGAATTTGATAATTTTATTGTTAAACAAGAAAACTTTAATGCTTATGTTGGTACACAATTGCAACACAATGCTTATATGATTGAACACTTGAGTGATAATATTTCTAGAGTCAAAGGTGAACTTAAACTTATTAGTAAACATGCTTCTATGGTTACCACTCAAGTAGAACAAGTACTTAAAGGTCAAAATGATTTGCTCAGTGAATTAAATAGTAGGAATAACGATAATGTTGTTAGAGCTACGACTAGAACGGGTAAAAGAACTCAGGAACCTTTGTATCCTGAAGTCCACCCTAAGAGAATTGAGCAAGATTCTCAGAGAACTAATGTTGATGCACCTAGTCCTTATAAGAGGAAGAAAAAGAAAAATGATAGGACTTTGCACGCTTCTAGTGAACCTGTTGTTGACACACCTGAGAATCCCAATGATATTTCTATTTTTGATGCTGAAACACAATCTGGTAATGAACATGAACCTAGTGATAATGTTAATGACGATGTTCATGTTGATGCTCAACCTAGCAATGATAACGATGTAGAGATTGAACCTGCTGTTGATCTTGATAACCCACAAACAAAGAATCAACGTTATGATAAGAAAGACTTTGTTTCTAGGAAGCACGGTAAAGAAAGAGAACCATGGGTTCAGAAACCCATGCCTTTTCCTCCTAAACCATCCAAGAAAAAGGATGATGAGGATTTTGAGCGTTTTGCTGAAATGATTAGACCTATCTTTTTACGTATGCGTTTGACTGATATGCTTAAAATGAATCCTTATGCTAAGTATATGAAAGAAATTGTTACAAATAAAAGAAAGATACCTGATGCTGAAATTTCCACCACGCTTGCTAATTATACTTTTAAGGGTGGAATACCTCAGAAACTAGGAGATCCAGGAGTACCAACTATACCGTGCTCCATTAAAAGAAACTATGTTAAACCTTCTTTATGTGATCTTGGAGCCGGTGTTAGTGTTATGCCTCTCTCTTTATATCGTAGACTTGAATTGAATAAGTTGACACCTACTGAAATATCTTTGCAAATGGCCGATAAATCAACTGCTATACCTGTCGGTATTTGTGAGGATGTGCCTGTTGTGGTTGCAAACGTTACTATCTTAACGGACTTTGTTATTCTTGATATTCCCGAGGACGATAGTATGTCTATTATTCTTGGTAGACCCTTTTTGAATACTGCAGGGGCAGTTATTGATTGCAACAAAGGCAATGTCACTTTTCATGTTAATGGTAATGAGCATATGGTACACCTTCCGAGGAAACAACCTCAACTCCACAGTATCAATTCTATTGGAAAAATTCCAACTATTACTATTGGAGGTTTTGAATTTCCTCTTCCTGCTGTCAAGAAGAAATATGATATTCTTATTGTTGGGGACATTCATATCCCCTTTGAGGTAACCTAGTGCTATTCAAAAATTCTCCGGTTTCATGCAATTCGAAATGAGTTTGTTAACAATACTTGATCAACCTTGTTAGTGGATTCCTTTTTATGAGCATGAGATGGATGAAGTTAGAAAGCACAACTCTCTGTACCCTTTTCTTACTTTCTGTTATTTAGTTAAAATAAAGCAAAAATAGTATTTTCTGTCTGTTTTCTGAATTATCCATGCAATAAAAAAATACCCCGAAAATAAAAGTTCTCCAAATGCCCCAAAATGAAATATGATTTTTTTTCTAGAATATTTAAGAATATCTGGCACCGAGAACACATCAGGGGAGCAAGCACCTGGCCACGAGGGTCCAGGGCGCGCCCACCCCCCTGGGCGCGCCCCTGCCTCGTGGGCCCCTGGTGGCCCCCCTCCACTTATTCCTACACCCACACACTCCTTCTTCCTCCCAAAAAAATCACCAACCAGCTCAAGCACGAGTTCTAGCTCATTTTTCTGCGGTTTTCGATCTCCTTGCTCAAAGCTCCATTCACAAAACTGCTTTGGGGATTGTTCTTCGGTATGTGACTCCTCCATTGGTCCAATTAGTTTTTGTTCTAGTACTTTATTCATTGCAAATTTTTGCTGCTAAGGTGACCCTGTTCTTGAGCTTGCATGTCAAATTTATTTGGTCCCAAGTAGTTCTAATGCATGATATAGTCTCTAGGAACTTGTGGGAGTAGTTGCTATCAATTTTGTTGAGTTTGGTTCACTTTTATTTTAAGTTACTAAAAATTTCAGAAATTTTTCAGAGGAAGAAATATGTTTAGGAAAATGTACCAAGGTGGTTCTTCAAGGAAGCAAGGACCCAGGCCCGCAATACGTGATGCGGACGATGAACCACCAAGGGACGCTCAAGTGTGGCCTTGTGAATGGCCGTCAGAAGATTTCATGGTCTGAGCAGGAATTAAGGGGGAGTTTGATGCATATGTGCGTAATGCTGAACTCGAGGGCTTCATACGAGATAATTGCCCTCAGTATTATCACCTAACTGACTCCTTTGTGAGAAGGTTTAAATTTAAATCTTCACGCAATTCTCACACTGTCCTGTTTGATCTTTATAATAAATCTTATACCATGGACTTAGAAGATTTTAATACTGCTTGTAAACTCCCGCAATGGGGTAGTGCTAGTGAACCTCGCAAATCTGAGTTTAGAGATTTTCTTGCTAGTATCATAGTGGGGGAATCTAGAGAAATCACACAAGCTACCATAGGGAGCATTCATTTTCCTGCTATACATTATTTTGCTCTCTTTATTGGTAGATGCATTAACGGTAAAGATGAAGCTTGTCACATGTGTGTTCCAGATCTTAGTGTTCTTAAGAGTGTTGTATTAGGACATAAACAATATAACTTGGGAGCCATTGTTGCACGTAGGTTGCATAATAATAGTATTAGTGGAGATTTGTTCAGAGGAATTTATGCAACCCGTGTAGCTAATTTTCTTGAGATACCCATACCTGAAAATGATATGGAGTTGCCTCCCGCTTATTTAGATTATGATGCTATGGTTCGTCATCAGTTTGTTGAGAGGAACGAACAGTCCCTCCAGTACCGACTAATCTTTGACAAACGTCGCGCTTTCCATATTACTCTCCCTGCTCCTACTTTCTTTGATTTTCAGACAAAGGGGAGATATGTCATAACCAGGGAGGAGGAAAACGAGTACAAGAGGAGGGTGGAAATAGCTCGCCTCCAAGCTGCAGCCCACGATGCAATAGCCGCTGCATCTCAATACGACCCCAGTTACAACTTTGGATATCCGCCAGGCCAGCCATGGCCATAGACCAACTTAGGCCAAAAGCCTAAGCTTGGGGGAGTACGTATTTCTCACTGACATTACATTCATGTTCACACACTCATTCCAGTTGTCGGTGCTCATACTTTTTCATTGTACTATCCATGCTAGTTTATTTTTCCTTTTTACGCTTTCTTCTTGTGTGTTTGGAAGACCTTAAGAAAAAAAATTAGTTATAGCTTAGCTAGTTTACTTTCCATGCTTGTAGTAGTAATAATTAAAAGAAAACCCAAAAAGATTTCTCATTCTTCTTTTGCTTGTTGGGAGCTTTCCCGTGTAAATAGTTTTATTTCTTTTCTTTTCTTTGGGGGTCGATAGGAGAAGACCATGATGAAATTGTTGAAGTGGCTCTTATATGCATTATGGTTGATTTAACAAAGATCCCATATTGCCTTGTCTTCTCCTGTTTATTGAATGCTTGCAGATTCCAGCTTAGTCCAGTGCACGTGCACTATTATTATTTTATACATCGTTCGGTCGTGCAAGTGAAAGGCAATAAGGACGATATATGATGGACTGATTGAGATGAGAGAAGCTGGTATGAACTTGACCTCTCTTGTTTTTGTAAATATGATTAGTTCATCGTTCCTGATTCAGCCTATTATGAATAAACATGTTTGCAATGACAATTAGAGATTATAGTTGCTTATGCCATGCTTAATTAGCTAGGAGTTTATAATGGTTTACCTTGCGTGCCAACATGCTATTAAAAGGGTTGTGATGTGGTATAGTAGGGTGGTATCCTCCTTTGAACGATTCGAGTGGCTTGACTTGGCACATGTTTACACATGTAGTTGAAACAAAATTAACATAGCATCCACGATATTTATGTTCATGGTGGATTATATCCTACTCATACTTGCACTCAATGTTTATTAATTTTAATGCATGTTCATGACTGTTATCGCTCTCTAGCTGGTCGCTTCCCAGTCTTTTGCTAGCCTTCACTTGTACTAAGCGGGAATACTGCTTGTGCGTCCAATCCCTTAAACCCCAAAGTTATGCCATATGAGTCCACCATACCTTCCTATATGCGGTATTTACATGCCGTTCCAAGTAAATTTGTATGTGCCAAACTCTAAACCTTCAAATGAAATTCTGTTTTGTATGCTCTAATAGCTCATGTATCAACTAGGGCTCTCTATATCTTCCATGCTAGGTGGGTTATTCTCAAGAGGAGTGGACTCTGCTCCTCACTCACAAGAACTTGGCTGGTCACGGGATGCCCAGTCCCATGCTCTAAGCAAATCAAATCGAAATAATTGCAAACAAAACTCCCCCAGGGCTGTTGCTAGTTGGAGGCACTCGTTGTTTCGAGCAAGCCATGGATTGATGCTTGTTGGTGGTGGGGGAGTATAAACTTTACCATTTTGTTTGGGAACCGCCTATAATGTGTAGCATGGAAGATATCGAGATCTCTTGGTTGTTATGTTGACAATGAAAGTATGCCGCTCAAAATATTATTTATCTCTATTTCAAAACTTGAGCTCTGGCACCTCTACAAATCCCTGCTTCCCTTTACGAAGGGCCTATCTATTTACTTTTATGTTGAGTCATCACCCTCTTATTAAAAAGCACCAGTTGGAGAGCACTGCTGTCATTTGCATCAATTACTATTAATTTATATTGGGTATGACTATGACTAGATCTCTTTTACCATGACTTACAATGTCTAATCAGCCCTTGATCTTTAAAGGAGCTCTGCATTTATGTTTTGCGGTCTCAGAAAGGGCTAGCGAGATACCATCTTGTTATATCATATTATGATTGTTTTGAGAAAGTGTTGTCATCCCAGATCTGCTATTATTGCTCGCTAGTTGATTATGCCATTGATATGAGTAAACATGAGACCTAAATGTTATTGTGAATGTGGTTAGTTCATAATCTTTGCTGAAAACTCGAATGCTGGCCTTACATATTTACAACAACAAGAGCAAACATAGTTTGTAGAAGTTTTTCTTTATCACTTTCAGTTTATCAACTGAATTGCTTGAGGACAAGCAAGGGTTTAAGCTTGGGGGAGTTGATACGTCTCCAACGTATCTACTTTTCCAAACACTTTTGCCCTTGTTTTGGACTCTAACTTGCATGATTTGAATGGAACTAACACGTACTGACGCTATTTTCAGCAAAATTGCCATGGTGTTGTTTTATATGCAGAAAGCAGGGGGGGCACACCCTGTCCACGAGGGTGGGGGGCGCGCCCACCCCCCTGGGGCGCGCCTCCCTGCCTTGTGGGCCCCCTGGTGCTCCACCGACCTCAACTCCAACTCTATATATTCACGTTTGTGGAGAAAAAAATCAGATAGAAGGATTCATCGCGTTTTACGATACGAAGCCGCCGCCAAGCCCTAATCTCTCTCGGGAGGGCTGATCTAGAGTCCGTTCGGGGCTCCGGAGAGGGGAATCCATCATCGTCGTCATAATCAACCATCCTCCACCACCAATTTCATGATGCTCAGCGCCGTGCGTGAGTAATTCCATCGTAGGCTTGCTGGACGGTGATGGGTTGGATGAGATTTACCATGTAATCAAGTTAGTCTTGTTAGGGTTTGATCCCTAGTATCCACTATGTTCTGAGATTGATGTTGCTATGACTTTGCTATGCTTAATGCTTGTCACTAGGGCCCGAGTGCCATGATTTTAGATCTGAACCTATTATGGTTTCATGAATATATGTGAGTTCTTGATCCTATCTTGCAATTTAATAGTCACCTACTATGTGTTATGATCCGGCAACCCCGAAGTGACAATAATCGGGACCACTCCCGGTGATGACCGTAGTTTGAGGAGTTCATGTATTCACTATGTGTTAATGCTTTGGTCCGGTACTCTATTAAAAGGAGGCCTTAATATCCCTTAGTTTCCAATAGGACCCCGCTGCCACAGGAGGGTAGGACAAAAGATGTCATGAAAGTTCTTTTCCATAAGCATGTATGACTATATTCGGAATACAAGCCTACATTACATTGATGAATTGGCGCTAGTTCTGTGTCGCCCTATGTTATAACTGTTACATGATGAACCACATCCAACATAATTATCCATCACCAATACAATGCATGCGAGCTTTTCACATATTGATCCTTGCTTAGTTACTTTTCCGTTGACACTGTTACAATCACTACAATACTGCTACTGTTACTTTTGCCACCATTACCGTTACTTCCATACTACTTTGCTACTAAATACTTTGCTGCAGATATTAAGTTATCCAGGTGTGGTTGAATTGACAACTCAACTGCTAATACTTGAGAATATTCTTTGGCTCCCCTTGTGTCGAATCAATAAATTTGGGTTGAATACTCTACCCTCGAAAACTGTTGCGATCCCCTATACTTGTGGGTTATCAGGGGCTCTCCTAGGAGATAACACCCCTAGTCCTTCTCTGCGGGGTCTCCGCATGATCACTATCTCACAAGTGGCTACAAGTTTGCTCCTTGAGCTGTTTGGCAAGAGGAGGAAGAAGGGCAAGGCTAGCTCTACTCCTCTCTCTGTGTGCGTGTGGATGTCTAAGAGGCTGAACCCTTTGCATGGGTTCCCTGGGGGGTTTATATAGGCCTACCCCTAGGGGGACAATGGTAAACTGGATAGGTGTAGGCCCTGGCCGTTAGTGTCTCTGGTCGCCGGCTTCTCCGCTGGCTGCTGGGGCCCGCCGCCTGGTGGGTCCCGCCGGCTATCTTGTACTTGGCCGACAGGCCGCGCCCGCCGCTTACTGGTCTTGCCGGCTGCTCGACACTGTAGCTGTGCTGCTAATGATGCATGCTTTGTCGGGGAGAGCGTGCCTACAGTCCCGCCATCTAGTGGGCGTTCACTGTAGCTACTCCCCGTCTCTTCTGGTTAATGGCGCACAAACTCCAAGGAAGGGGGGCCGCCTGCTGTGTGCCGGCGTCCCCTTG
Organism: Triticum dicoccoides; assembly: GCF_002162155.2. NCBI lineage: Eukaryota > Viridiplantae > Streptophyta > Magnoliopsida > Poales > Poaceae > Triticum > Triticum dicoccoides. Next base: position 358,992,223 of record NC_041381.1, on the reverse strand, counting down.
AGCCGACTGGTCAGGGCCTGCCGCCTGGAGTACCGACAGCCCGTCGTGGGAGCATGGCTCCCTCTGACATGGGTGATGTCATGAGCAGAGTGGCAACAGTGCCGCGCCGGGCGGGGGATCTCTGCCTGGTACGTCGCACCGTGGCCACGTTCCACCCTGGATTCGGGGGTGGCAGGCTGTAGTGTAGCCATGCCCTGTCTCGTCGTATTTATCTGGGTGCAGACTTTGAGGGCGCTAGAGGCCGCCTGCTAGGAATCAGCCTCTTTGGAGGCCGCCTACTAGGAGCCGTCCACTTCGTGGCTGTCTCCTAGGTTCTGCCGTCTTCTGGCAGCCGTCCGCTTGGACCAGCCGTCCGCTTGGACCAGCCGGCCACAAGAAGGCGGTGCTTTGTCCTTGACGCTTGAGGGGCGCAGTGATACGTCTCCAACGTATCTATAATTTTTGATTGCTCCATGCTACTTTATCTACTATTTTGGACTATATTGGGCTTTATTTTCCACTTATATATTATTTTTGGGACTAACCTATTAACCAGAGGCCCAGCCCAGAATTGATGTTTCTTGCCTATTTCAGTATTTCGAAGAAACAGAATATCAAACGGAGTCCAAACGGAATGAAACCTTCGGGAACGTGATTTTCTCACCGAACGTGATCCAGGAGACTTGGACCCTACTCCAAGAAGCTTCCGAGGAGGTCATGAGGGTTTACTTCAGACCTTCGGGCCCCTTTGGACCTACCCTGGGCGCACCCCCTACCTCGTGGGCCCCTCGGAGCTCCACCGACGTACTCCTTCCTCCTATATATACCAACGTAACCCCGTATGATCAGAGGGGGAGCCAAAAACCTAATTCCACCGCTGCAACCTTCTGTATCCACGAGATCCCATCTTGGGGCCTGTTCCGGAGCTCCGCCGGAGGGGGCATCCACCACGGAGGGCTTCTACATCATCACCATAGCCCCTCCGATGAAGTGTGAGTAGTTTACTTCAGACCTTCGGGTCCATAGCTAGTAGCTAGATTGCTTCTTCTCTCTTTTTGGATCTCAATACAATGTTCTCCCCCTCTCTTGTGGAGATCTATTCGATGTAATCTTCTTTTTGCGGTGTGTTTGTTGAGACCGATGAATTGTGCGTTTATGATCCAACTTATCTATGGAAAATATTTGATTCTTCTCTAAATTCTTTTATGTACGATTGAGTTATCTTTGCAAGTCTCTTCGAATTATCCGTTTGGTTTGGCCAACTAGATTGGTAGTTCTTGCAATGGGAGAAGTGCATGGCTTTGGGTTCAATCTTGCGGTGTCCTTACTCAGTGACAGAAAGAGTTGCAAGGCACGTATTGTATTGTTGCCATCGAGGATAACAAGATGGGGTATTTATCATATTGCATGAATTTATTCCTCTACATCATGTCATCTTGCTTAAGGCGTTACTCTGTTTTTAACTTAATACTCTAGATGCATGCTGGATAGCGGTCGATGAGTGGAGTAATAGTAGTAGATGCAGAATCGTTTCGATCTACTTGTCTCGGACATGATGCCTATATACATGATCATACCTCGATAACCTCATAACTATGCTCAATTCTATCAATTGCTCAACAGTAATTTGTTCACCCACCATAGAATACTTATGCTCTTGAGAGAAGCCACTAGTGAAACCTATGGCCCCCGGGTCTATTCTCATCATATCAATCTCCATCACTTTATTTACTTGCTTTGTTTTTACTTTGCCTTTACTTTTACTTTGCATCTATCTATCAAAAATACCAAAAAATGTTATCTCTATCAGATCTCACTCTCGTAAGTAACCGTGAAGGGGTTGACAACCCCTAAGTGTTGGTTGCGAGTTGCTATCGTGTTGTGCAGGTACGAGGGACTTGCGCGTGACCTCCTACTGGATTGATACCTTGGTTCTCAAAAACTGAGGGAAATACTTACACTACTGTGCTGCATCATCCTCTCCTCTTCAGGGAAAACCAACGCAAGCTCGAGACATAGCAAGACGAATTTCTGGCGCCGTTGCCGGGGAGGCTTACGCAAAAGTCAACATACCAAGTACCCATCGCAATCCCTATCTCTCGCATTATATTATTTGCCATTTTCCTCTCGTTTTCCTCTCCCCCACTTCACCCTTGCCGTTTTATTCGCCCTCTCTTTCCCAATCTCCTCTTCTTTTTCCCTTTGCCTTTTGTTTGCTCGTGTGTTAGTTTGCTTGCGTATCGTCATGACTAGTTCCTTATCCGCTCCTATGTCTCCCGAGTTTGAAGTTCTTCACTTCAAGCAAAGGCAAGGAGAAAACTTAAAAGATGCTTGGTATAGGATGATGGAATCTTATCGTAAGTGCACCCTACAAGTGAACTTTAGAATTCTTCTTCGCAATTTTTATGTTGGGTTAAACATGACGCATAGACAACTCTTGGATTGCATGGCCAAGGGAAATTTCATTAATATTGATCCCGGTACTGCGCATGAGATTATAGAGGGAATAGTGGGAACACCACCCCAAAAGGGAGGATCTCATCCTACCCAGGAAGAAACCCAAGTGTTTGAAAAAATTTGCGAAGTAACAAAGATTTTACAAAAGTCTCTTGAGCCTCTTAAAAATATTAGCGGAAATCTTAACCGTATGAATAAGTTGATTACTCTTTGCAATAAACGGTTGGATTCTTTAGATCTAAAAATTTCCGAGTATGACGGGAAGAGGGAAGAACCCCCCGGATTCAAGCATGACTCCGCTAAAAAATTGAAAACTAAAGATGGCAATACCTAGATCTATCCTTTCTTTTATGCCTAGCTAGGGGCGTTAAACGATAGCGCTTGTTGGGAGGCAACCCAATTTTATTTTGTGTTTTTTGTTTTTGGTTCGGTTTAGGAATAAATAATCCATCTACCTTCTGTTTGTATATGGTTTTATGTTTTAATTAGTGTTTGTGCCAAGTAAGACCTATAGGATAACCTACGATGATAGTTGATTTGATTATGCTAAAAAATAGAAACTTTGCACGCACGAATTTAGTTTTGATAAATCCGAGGAACGTGATTTTGCGTTGATTCTTTTTTCTGCTGATCAATAAACAAATTTTCCATTACTTCCAATTTTGGTAGAATTTTTAGAGTTACAGAAGTTTGCGTTAGTTACAGATTACTACAGACTGTTCTGTTTTTGACAGATTCTGCTTTTCGTGTGTTGTTTGCTTATTTTGGTGAACCTATGGCTAGTAAATTAGTTTATAAACCATAGAGAAGTTGGAATACAGTAGGTTTAACACCAATATAAATAAAGAATGAGTTCATTATAGTACCTTGAAGTAGTCTTTTGTTTTCTTTCTCTAACAGAGCTCACGGGATTTCTGTTGAGTTTTGTGTTGTGAAGTTTTCAAGTTTTGGGTGAATTCTTTTGACGGATTATGGAACAAGGAGTGGCAAGAGCCTAAGCTTGGGGATGCCCATGGCACCCCCAAGATAATCCAAGGACACCAAAAAGTCAAAGCTTGGGGATGCCCCAGAAGGCATCCCCTCTTTTGTCCACTTCCATCGGTAATTTACTTGGAGCTATATTTTTATTCACCAACATGATATATGTTTTGCTTGGAGCGTCTTGTATTATTTGTGTCTTTGCTTGTTAGTTTACCACAATCATCCTTGCTGTACACACCTTTTGAGAGAGCCTTACATGATTTGGAATTTGTTAGAATACTCTATGTGCTTCACTTATACCTTTTTGAGCTTGATAACTTTGCTCTATGTGCTTCACTTATATCTTTAGAGCGTGATAATTTTTGCTCTAGTGCTTCACTTAGATCTTTTAGAGCATGGTGGTGGATTTGTCTTAAAGAAACTTGATCTCTCATGCTTCATTTAGATTATTTTGAGAGTCATTAATAGCATGGTAATTTGCTTAATGTTAATATACTTGGTATTCAAGATTTGTGAAACTTTCTTTTTTGAGAGAATTAAACTAAGTTTGATGCTTGATAATTGTTTTGAGATATGGAGGTGATAATATCAAAGTTGTGCTATTTGAATAGTTGTGAATTTGAGAAATACTTGTGTTGAAGTTAGCAAATCTCTTAGCATGCACGTATGGTTAAAGTTGTGTAACAAATTTGAAACATGAAGTGTACCTGGCTTGTGCATCCTTATGAGTGGCGGTCGGGGACGGGCGATGGTCTTTTCCTACCAATCTATCCCCCTAGGTGCATGCGCGTAGTATTTCAATTTTTTGATGACTTCTAAATTTTTGCAATAAGTATATGAGTTCTTTTGACTAATGTTGAGTCCATGGATTATACGCACTCTCACCTTTCCGCCTTTGCTAGCCTCTTCGGTACCGTGCATTGCCCTTTCTCACCTTGAGAGTCGGTGCAAACTTCGCCGGTGCATCCAAACCCCGTGATACGATACGCTGTATCACACATAAACCTCCTTTTATCTTCCTCAAAACAACCACCAGACCTACCTATCATGGCATTTCCATAGCCATTCCGAGATATATTGCCATTCAACTTCCACCATCATCATCGTGACATGCATTACTTTTGTCATATTGCCATTGCATGATCTTGTAGTTGACATCGTATTTGTGGCAAAGCCACCATGCATTATTTTCCATACATGTCACTCTTGATTCATTGCACCATCCCGGTACACCGCCGGAGGCATTCATATAGAGTCATATCTTTGTTCTAGATATCGATTTGTAATATCGAGTTGTAAGAAAAATAAAAGTGTGATGATCATCATTATTAGAGCATTGCCCTAGTGAGAAAAAGGATGATGGAGACTATGATTCCCCCACAAGTCGGGATGAGACTCCAGACGAAATAAAAAAGAAGAGAGAAAGGCCAATAAAAAAAGCGAAAGGCCAATAAAAAAATGAGAGAGAAAGAGAGAAGGGGCAATGTTACTATCCTTTTACCACACTCGTGCTTCAAAATAGCACCTTGTTCTTCATATAGTGAGTCTCATATATTTGTGCTTCAAAATAGCACCTTGTTCTTCATATAGTGAGTCTCATATATTTGTGCTTCAAAATAGCACCTTGTTCTTCATATAGTGAGTCTCATATATTTGTGCTTCAAAGTAGCACCATGTTTTTCATATAGTGAGTCTCATAAATTGTCTTGTTTATACTAGTGGGAATTTTTCATTATAGAACTTGGCTTGTATATTCCAATGATGGGCTTCCTCAAAATGCCCTAGGTCTTCGTAAGCAAGCGAGTTGGATGCACACCCACTAGTTTTCTTTTGTTGAGCATTCATAGCTCTAGTGCATCCGTTGCATGGCAATCCCTACTCCTCATGTTGACATCAATTGATGGGCATCTCCATAGCCCGTTGATTATCCTCGTCAATATGAGACTTTCTCCTTTTTTGTCTTCTTCACACAATCCCCATCATCATATTCTATTCCACCCATAGTGCTATATCCATGGCTCGCGCTCATATATTGCGTGAAGGTTGAAAAAGTTTGAGATTATTTGAGTATGAAACAATTGCTTGGCTTGTCATCGGGGGTATAGAAGTTGGGAACATCTTTGTGTGACGAAAATGAAGCATAGCCTAACTGTATGATTTTGTAGGGATGAACTTTCTTTGGCTATGTTATTTTGAGATGACATAATTGTTTGATTAGTACGCTTGAAGTATTATTATTTTTATGTCAATATGAACTTTTATCTTGAATCTTTCGGATCTGAATATTCATGCCATGATTAAGAAGATTTACATTGAAATTATGCCAAAGTATCACTCCGCATCAAAAATTCTTTTTTATCATTTACCTACTCGAGGACGAGCAGGAATTAAGCTTGGGGATGCTTGATACGTTTCCAATGTATCTATAATTTTGGATTGCTCCATGCTACTTTATCTACTGTTTTGGACTATATTGGGCTTTATTTTCCACTTATATATTATTTTTGGGACTAACCTATTAACCGGAGGCCCAGCCCAGAATTGCTGTTTTTTGCCTATTTCAGTATTTCGAAGAAACAGAATATCAAACGGAGTCCAAACGGAATGAAACCTTCGGGAACGTGATTTTCTCACCGAACGTGATCCAGGAGACTTGGACCCTACTCCAAGAAGCTTCCGAGGAGGTCACGAGGGGCGCGCCCCCCTACCTCATGGGCCCCTCGGAGCTCCACCGACGTACTCCTTCCTCCTATATATACCTATGTATCCCCGTATGATCAAAGGGGGAGCCAAAAACCTAATTCCACCACCGCAACCTTCTGTATCCACGAGATCCCATCTTGGGGCCTGTTCCGGAGCTCCGCCGGAGGGGGTATCCACCACGGAGGGTGAGGGAGTCCTGGACTAGGGGGTGTCCGGACAGCCGGACTATCATCGTCCGCCGGACTCCAAGACTACGAAGATACAAGATTGAAGACTCCGTCCCGTGTCCGGATGGGACTTTCCTTGGCGTGGAAGGCAAGCTTGGCGATATGGATATGTAGATCTCCTACCATTGTAACCGACTCTGTGTAACCCTAGCCCTCTCCGATGTCTATATAAACCGGAGGGTTTTAGTCCGTAGGACACAACAACCATTACAACAATCATACCATAGGCTAGCTTCTAGGGTTTAGCCTCCTTGATCTCGTGGTAGATCCACTCTTGTACTACCCATATCATCAATATCAATCAAGCAGGAGTAGGGTTTTACCTCCATCGAGAGGGCCCGAACCTGGGTAAAAACATCATGTACCTTGTCTCCTGTTACCATCCGCCTAGACACACAGTTCGGGACCCCCTACCCGAGATCCGCCGGTTTTGACACCGACATTGGTGCTTTCTTGAGAGTTCCTCTGTGTCGTCACCGATAGGCTCGATGGCTTCTTCAATCAACTACAACGCCGTCCGGGGTGAGACTTTTCTCCCCGGACAGATCTTCGTATTCGGCGGCTTCGCACTGCGGGCTAATTCACTTGGCCATCTGGAGCAGATCGAAAGCTATGCCCCTGGCCGTCAGGTCAGATTTGGAAGCATAAACTTCACGGCGGACATCCGCGGAGACTTGATCTTTGATGGATCCGATACGCAGCCGAGCGTGCCGCACTGTCGCGATGGGCACGATCTAGCTCTGCCGCCGGACAGTGCCTTGGAGGCCGCACGTGAATCCGCTCTGACCCATAGTTCGGAGCTGATCGCACAGATCGAGGACGAGTGGCTGGACACCGCCTCGGGAGCTGCAACATCCACGGCGATGGAGCCGAACACTGACCTTGTCCCCTATAAAACTCGTGACTCCGAGGTGCCGGACTCCCTGCCGGACTCCGAACCTCCTGCGCCCCTGCCAATCGAATCCAATTGGGCGCCGATCATGGAGTTCACCGTTGCGGACATCTTTCAGCACTCGCCCTTTGGCGACATTTTAAATTCGCTAAAGCATCTCTCCCACCACCCACTTTGTAGCCACTGTCGAGGGAGAGCCCTGGCCGGATTATGGCCAGGACGGTTGGGACGCGGACGACGAAGAAATTCAAGCCCCACCCACCACCCACTTTGTAGCCACTGTCGACGATCTAACCGACATGCTAGACTATGACTCCGAAGACATCAACGGTATGGACGACGATGCCGGAGACGAACAAGAACCAGCGCCTACAGGGCACTGGAAAACCACCTCATCATATGACATATACATGGTGGACACCCCAAAAGATGGGGACTGTGAAGAAGCAGCGGAGGCAGATTCCTTAAAGAAACAGCCCAAGCACCGACGACAGCGGCGCCGCTCTAAATCCCGCCACAGCAAGAACGGAGATTCCGGCACAGGGGATAATAACACCCCAGAGAGTGCCGAAGACAATCCCCTCCTACAAGATTCAGCGCAGAAGGATGCAGAAGCAAGCCCTCACGAGAGAGCGGCAGACGAAGAGGTCGAGGATGATAATTACATACCTCCCTCTGGAGACGAGGCAAGCCTCGACGACGACGAATTCGTCGTGCCCGAGGATCCCGTCGAACAAGAGCGTTTCAAACGCAGGCTAATGGCCACAGCAAATAGCCTAAAGAAAAAGCAGCAGCAGCTCCAAGCTGATCAAGACCTGCTGGCCGACCGATGGACCGAGGTCCTCGCGGCCGAAGAGTACGAACTCGAACGCCCCTCCAAGAGCTACCCAAAACGCAAGTTGCTCCCCCGATTAGAGGAGGAAGCATATATACATTCATCACCAGCGCACAATACGGCTGACCGACCACCCCGTGGTCGCGACAGAGAGGCATCCAGGCCTTCCATCAAGACCGTACCCCGACATCGCTCGAAAAATACGAAGCCACGGGGGAACGCGCCGGACTTGCGGGATATATTGGATGATAAGGCAAGATAATCCAGATCTATCTATGGATCACGTGGGCGCCCCACGACCCACGACGAATACCGTCGAGCCGGATACATAAACTCCGGCCAGGCCGAACACAGCAGACAACGCTCCCTTGAGCTACGTCGTGATATTGCTCAATACAGAGGCGCCGCACACCCGCTATGCTTCACTAACGAAGTAATGGATCATCAAATCCCTGAAGGGTTTAAGCCCGTAAACATTGAATCCTACGATGGCACGACAGACCCTGCGGTTTGGATCGAAGATTATCTCCTTCACATCCATATGGCCCGTGGTGACGATCTCCACGCCATCAAATTTCTCCCGCTCAAGCTTAAAGGACCAGCTCGGCATTGGCTTAACAGCCTGCCCGCAGAGTCAATTGGGTGTTGGGAGGACCTGGAAGCCGCATTCCTCGACAACTTCCAGGGCACATATGTGCGACCACCAGACGCCGATGACCTAAGCCACATAATCCAGCAGCCAGACGAATCGGCCAGGCAATTTTGGACACGGTTCTTAACAAAGAAAAATCAAATCGTCGACTGTCCGGATGCAGAGGCCCTCGCAGCCTTCAAACATAACATCCGCGACGAGTGGCTAGCCCGGCACCTAGGACAGGAAAAGCCGAAATCCATGGCAGCCCTCACATCATTAATGACCCGCTTCTGTGCGGGAGAGGATAGCTAGCTAGCTCGCAGCAACAACCTCAGCAAAAATGCTGGTAGTCCGGACACTAAGGACCACAATGGCAGGTCGCGTCGAAGCAAAAATAAACGCCGCGTTAACGGCGACGACAAGGAGGATACGGCAGTCAACGCCGGATTCCGAGGCTCTAAACCCGGTCAGCGGAAGAAGCCATTCAAAAGAACCACTCCGGGTCCGTCCAATTTGGACCGAATACTCGACCGCTCATGCCAGATACATGGCACCCCCGAAAAGCCAGCTACCCACACCAACAGAGATTGTTGGGTATTTAAGCAGGCAGGCAAGTTAATTGCCGAAAACAACGACAAGGGGCTGCACAGCGACAACGAGGAAGAGACCCGACCGCCGAACAGTAGAGGACAGAAGGGTTTCCCCCCACAAGTGCGGACGGTGAACATGATATACGCAACCCATATACCCAAGAGGGAGCGGAAACGTGCACTAAGGGACATATATGCGATGCAGCCAGTCGCCCCTAAGTTCAATCCATGGTCCTCTTGCCCGATCACTTTCGATCGAAGAGACCATCCGACCAGCATCTGCCATGGCGGATTCGCCGCATTGGTTTTAGACCCAATCATCGATGGATTTCACCTCACGAGAGTCCTGATGGACGGCGGCAGTAGCCTGAACCTGCTTTATCAGGATACAGTGCGCAAGATGGGCATAGACCCCTAAGGGATTAAACCTACAAAGACGACCTTCAAAGGCGTCATACCAGGTGTTGAGGCCAATTGTACAGGCTCAGTCACACTGGAAGTGGTCTTCGGATCACCGGACAATTTTCGGAGCGAGGAGTTAATCTTCGACATAGTCCCGTTCCGCAGCGGCTATCCTGCTCTGCTCGGACGAACCGCGTTCGCAAAGTTCAACGCGGTGCCGCATTATGCATACCTTAAGCTCAAGATGTCAGGCCCTCGTGGAGTCATCACGGTCAACGGAAATACGGAACGCTCCCTCCGGACGGAGGAACATACAGCGGCTCTCGCGGCAGAAGTACAGAGCAGCCTTCTAAGGCAATTTTCGAGTCCGGCCGTTAAACGGCCGGACACGGCCAAACGCGCCTGGAGCAACATCAACCAAGACCACCTGGCATGTTCCGAGCACGCGTAGCAATGCGGCCCCAACCCCAGCCCTTGCATAATTGCAAGACCAACCCTCCGCGTACATCATTACGCTCTGGAGATACCATGGGCCTAGGGGGAGGGGCACGACCACAACAGACCCAGAGTGCGGCTCGACCGCACCAGGGGCTCACAAGTGTGTCGCTCTTTTTTATTATTTTCTTTCTTTGTATACACAAGACTCCGTTCACCAGAGGCCCTGTCCGGTGGAGAACCCGCCGAACTCACGATGCAACAGCCAGGGAGGGAAAAAGGCTGCGACGAACACTCATGTGGTCTCCATTACGAGCATTAAATTTGATTATATACACCAGTCTGCAGCCCACCCCTGGAGGGGGACATGTTTAATTAGTCCAATCCCTTGCTTACCGCACTATTTGTATCATTCCGCACTCACAGCAGAATTCCTTGAATAAATAATGCAGCACTTTTTGCCTGTTATTGCATTACTTTACATATATGTTCACTAATGACATCTTGCACCCGTATATTTTGGTACGGCCGAATACACCAGGGGCTTATGTTCCCCGCATTATGGTGTGATAAGTCCGAACACTTTCACAAGTGCGGCACCCCGAACTTATAGCATTATATGAATCGGCTCCGAATCATGTCTTGGGTCAATAGTTGGGGTTTGCCCGGCTCCCACGTTTTGGTACCTTACGTTCCGTTCTGTAGGCTAAGGTGGGACTGGGAGAACCACTGCGATTGCGCCCCGGTTGAGCTGGGCGAGCGCCTCAGTGGAGAAAGCTAAAACTGACTGTCATGATAAGGCGAGAGACTGGTCGCTGTTCGAGAGGTCTTTTCAAGTCCTTAAAGACTTATGCCGCTTCAAGCGAAGAACTAGATAATGTCTGGCCAAGGCGTGGATAGCGCCCCGAACTCGGTCTTCCGAATACTAGGGGCTTCGCCGAAATTTAAAATTATAGAATTCTATGGCTAAGTGAGAGTGTTCAAGCATTATAAGTCTGGTTGCCTTGTTCGTTGTGTTGAGCGCCTCCCTAGATGGACCCAAGAATGGGAACAAGAGTGCTCAAGTTTATCCTGAACACCCCAGCACTCGTGGCTTGGGGGCTGAAGCCGACGACTTGCCATCTCTCAGATTTTATAAACGGCCGCACAGAAGGTAATATTTTAAATCAAACAAGCGTTTCTTAGCGCATATGAACAAAGTTTTCAGCGCACAGGATAATACATAGCGAGTCTACTCAATAATTACATCTCTGGGGCACTCATCCGCAATCTTGCGGGCACCCTTCAGGACAGTCTTATAGTACATCTCGGGCGTACGATACTCCTTGCCCGCTGGCGGCGCGTCAGTGATAAGCCTCTCCGCATCCAGCCTGCCCCAGTGCACCTTTGCACGGGCAAGGGCCCGACGAGCGCCTTCAATACAGGCGGAGGGCTTGATGACCTCCACCCAAGGGCACGCATCCACCAGCCGCTGCACGAGGCCGAAGTAGCTCCCAGGCATGGCCTCTCCAGGCCACAGCCGGACTATGAGGCCCTTCATGGCCTACTCGGCCACCTTGTGGAGCTCGACTAGCTGCTTCAGCTGGTCGCTAGGGGGCACCGGAAGGCCGGCCTCAGCATACTGAGACCAGAAGACCTTCTCCGTTGAGCTCCCCTCCTCGCCACGGTAGAATGCGGCGGCATCGGATACACTGCGAGGCAGATCTGCAAACGCCCCTGGAGAGCTCCGAATTCGGGTAAGTGTCTGGTAGTTTACATTAACATGCTTGCTTTGCATGAAAAATGCCTTACCCGCCGCTATTTTCTTCACATCCTCAACCTCCTGAAGGGCCTTATGGGCCTCGGCCTTGGCAGCTTTGGCACTTTCGAGAGCCGAGGCAAGCTCGGACTCTCGAGTCTTTGAGTCGCGCTCCAAACCCTCATGCTTTTCCATGAGAGCCTAGAGCTCTTGCCGCACTTCCGCCACCCACGCCTCCTGCTTCTCTCGCTCCGCTCGTTCCGCGGCCACATTGCGTTCGGCCGCGGACACAGCCTCCTTCAAGGTTGCCACCTCGTTTGTGGCCCCTGCAGTACCCATGTTATCCTTGTTATTTTTATTGCAACCTAAATCCTTTTCTGTAAGGTAACTATTCAAAGTGGTGTTACTCACCTTCTTTGTCCTCGAGCTGCTTCTTGGCACGGCCGAGCTCTTGCTCGGACCGCTCGAGGTCCTGCTTCAAAGCACCGACCTCCGCAGTCAGTGCGGCAGAGGTCAGCAGCGCAGCCTGCAAACCCATATTGACATAATTTTTAGCAACCCTGCGTATATCTTTTTTAGATCCTCAGTCCGGCTTTTCTTTCCGAACACCGAACCGAGCATCAGGGGCTACTGTCTATGCGGTATTACATTACATAATTTTAACTTCTTACCTCAAAGCTTGTTAGAAGGCTGCTGCAGGCTTCGGTCAGCCCGCTCTTGGCGACCTGAACCTTCTGAATCACCGCACTCATGATAGTGCGGTGTTCTTCCTTGATGGAAGCGCCTTTGAGCGCCTCCAACAAGTTGTCCGGCACCTCCGGTTGGACGGGGGCCGCCGGTGTCACGGTCTTGCCCTTCTTGCGAAGGGGCCGCCTGCCGGACTCCGGAACCACTGCGGGTTCCGGTGTGGAGTCCAGCGCAAAGTCCGGGAGGCTGCCTTGCAGTGCCTCCGGAGCCTCCTCCTAATGGGTCCCTTCCCGGGATCCCACCTCGGCATCCTCAGTGGCGCGAGGGGTGGAGGCAGTCGGAATGGAATCCACATCCGACGGAGCCAATGACCCGCTCGACGAAGCGGGGAGATCATCGTCGGTCGGACTGCGGGCAGTATGCGGCATTAGAAGGACACTATGTGATACAAAAGAAATTACAGATCATTCAGAATCAGGATACTTCCGATCTTGCCGGAGGCCTGGCCCTCGAGGGCCACTCTTCTTCGCCAACGTTGGCGTTGGCGGAGCTGTCCGGGGGAATAGTTCTTCCCCTCTTGGACCCTTCGGCCTCCCCTATTGGGGAGGCCTTCCTCTTCCTCTCTCCCTCCTCTGGGAGAGAGTCCTCTGTTTCCTCCTCGTCTTCGGGGGAGGAATCCGCCTCGGAGTCGTCGGACACCTGAAAACGTGAACTCTTTTGAGTACCCGTGGCCACCTTCTTAGCCTTCTTCTCCGGCACCACATGTGGTGCTGGAACCAGCAGCCCCGCTAGACGGGCGTCCACTGGGTTTTCTGGCATGGGAGCCGGGCAGATGAGCTGCTCGGCCTTCTTCATCCAGTCCTGTCAAAGGAAAAGGGAAGATTGAAACCCGCTTAGGGTCGAACTATTAACAACAAGTGTCCCGTAAAGGGGTGGAATCACTTACCTCGTCAGCTGGACGCTGCGAGTGAAATCCGCGATCTTCCGTCGCGGATGCGGGGGCTTCGGCGCCCTTAAACAACACCCTCCAGGCACCTTTGTACGTCGTGTCGAAGAGCCTGCTCAACGCCTAGTGTTGTGCCGGATCAAACTCCCACAGGTTGAATGCCCGTTCTTGGCATGGGAGAATCCGGCGGACGAGCATGACTTGGACCACATTAACAAGCCTGAGCTTCTTGTTCACCAGCTTCTGGATACAGGCTTGGAGTCCCGTTAGCTCCTTCGAACTACCCCATAGCAAGCCCTTCTCTTTCCAGGAGGTGAGCTGCACAGGGATACCAGATCTGAACTCGGGGGCTGCCGCCCACGTAGGGTCGCGCGGCTCGGTGATGTAGAACCACCCCGATTGCCACCCCTTGACGGACTCCACAAAGGCCCCTTTGAACCAGAGGACGTTGGGCATCTTGCCCAACATGGCGCCTCCGCACTCCGCTTGAGTGCCCTTCACTACCTTTGGCTTGACATTGAAGGTCTTCAGCCACAAGCCGAAGTGGGGCTGGATGCAGAGGAAGGCCTCGCACACGACGATAAATGCCGAGATGTTAAGGATGAAGTTCGGCGCCAGATCATGGAAATCTAGGCCGTAGTAGAACATGAGCCCCCGGACAAAAGGGTGAAGTGGAAAGCCCAGTCTGCGGAGGAAGTGGGGAAGGAAAACGACCCTCTCATGGGGCCTGGGGGTGGGGATGAGCTACCCCTTGTCGGGCAGCCGGTGCGCGATGTCGCTGGAGAGGTATCCGGCGCCGCGCAGCTTTTCGATGTGCTCCTCCTTAACGGTGGACGCCAGCCATTTGCCTCCCGCTCCGGACATGGTCGGAGAAGGTCGAGGCGAGACGCACGGACTTGGGCGCTAGAGCTCGAGAGTGCGCGGAGATGGATAAGCAAAGGAGGAAGAAGGCAGAGGTGAAAAGGTGGATCCTTATCCCCTTATATATAGGCGGACGAAGACTATGCGTCCCCACCGGCCTGGTAAAACTCTCTTATCTCCCAAGCACCACCATCAATGGCGCGGTTGGGTTACCCACGTCCGTATTGATGAGGATCCCGGAATAAGGGGAACACAATCTCTACTTCGACAAGACGTGCCAAGGAAACCGCTTCGCTAAACGCGCTGAGGTGGTATAATAAAAAATGATTCAAGTAAAGGCTTGGTGGTGGTGTGACATCATGCCGCAAAATACGTCAGCAGATTGAACTCGTGTACATATTATTCTCTCTACGGTGGAATGTGGAAATTATTTTGCAGAGCCGGACAGTATCCTGGTGTTCACAATCTTCTATGGATTATTCGGAGGAGGAACCCGCCTTGCAATACCGAACATTATGCGCGCCGGACTCATCGTCATTGAAGCCAGGTTCAGGGGCTACTGAGGGAGTCCTGGACTAGGGGGTGTCCGGACAGCCAGACTATCATCGTCCGCCGGACTCCAAGACTACGAAGATACAAGATTGAAGACTCCGTCCCGTGTCCGGATGGGACTTTCCTTGGCGTGGAAGGCAAGCTTGGCGATACGGATATGTAGATCTCCTACCATTGTAACCGACTCTGTGTAACCCTAGCCCTCTCAAGTGTCTATATAAACCGAAGGGTTTTAGTCCATAGGACACAACAACCATTACAACAATCATACCATAGGCTAGCTTCTAGGGTTTAGCCTCCTTGATCTCGTGGTAGATCCGCTCTTGTACTACCCATATCATCAATATCAATCAAGCAGGAGTAGGGTTTTACCTCCATCAAGAGGGCCCGAACCTGGGTAAAAACATCGTGTCCCTTGTCTCCTGTTACCATCCGCCTAGACGCACAGTTCGAGACCCCCTACCCGAGATCCGCCGGTTTTGACACCGACAGAGGGCTTCTACATCATCACCATAGCCCCTCCGATGAAGTGTGAGTAGTTTACTTCAGACCTTTGGGTCCATAGCTAGTAGCTAGATGGCTTCTTCTCTCTTTTTGGATCTCAATACAATGTTCTCCCCCTCTCTCGTGGAGATCTATTCGATGTAATCTTCTTTTTGCGGTGTGTTTGTTGAGACCGATGAATTGTGGGTTTATGATCCAACTTATCTATGGAAAATATTTGATTCTTCTCTGAATTCTTTTATGTATGATTGAGTTATCTTTGCAAGTCTCTTCGAATTATCCGTTTGGTTTGGCCAACTAGATTGGTAGTTCTTGCAATGGGAGAAGTGCATGGCTTTGGGTTCAATCTTGCGGTGTCCTTACTCAGTGACAGAAAGAGTTGCAAGGCACGTATTGTATTGTTGCCATCGAGGATAACAAGATGGGGTATTTATCATATTGCATGAATTTATTCCTCTACATCATGTCATCTTGCTTAAGGCGTTACTTTGTTTTTAACTTAATACTCTAGATGCATGCTGGATAGCGGTCGATGAGTGGAGTAATAGTAGTAGATGCAGAATCGTTTCGATCTACTTGTCTCGGACGTGATGCCTATATACATGATCATACCTAGATAACCTCATAACTATGCTCAATTCTATCAATTGCTCAACAGTAATTTGTTCACCCACCGTAGAATACTTATGCTCTTGAGAGAAGCCACTAGTGAAACCTATGGCCCCCGGGTCTATTCTCATCATATCAATCTCCATCACTTTATTTACTTGCTTTGTTTTTACTTTGCCTTTACTTTTACTTTGCATCTATCTATCAAAAAATACCAAAAAATATTATCTCTATCAGATCTCACTCTCGTAAGTAACCGTGAAGGGATTGACAATCCCTAAGCGTTGGTTGCGAGTTGCTATCATGTTGTGCAGGTACGAGGGACTTGCGCGTGACCTCCTACTGGATTGATACCTTGGTTCTCAAAAACTGAGGGAAATACTTACGCTACTGTGATGCATCATCCTCTCCTCTTCGGGGAAAACCAACGCAAGCTCGAGACGTACCACGCAGCCGGCCCCGATGTCTTGAAATGACATGGGGGGCTGATCAGGCTACCTATGGCCCATTACTCTGACAGTAGTCCCCGAAGCTGGTGGGGTGCCGCGACTGAAGAGGCGAGGAGCCTCGGCAACTTCCTACTCCGAGTGGTCTGGTTGCTTGCTTCGTCCGTCTTCCGAAGTGCCGACTGCTAGGAGCCGGACGTGACCAGGCAGGCCGCCTGGTGATTTTGAAACGTCGCGGCGGGAGCCAGGTGGCGTGCCAGCCAGGCGCCAGGCTCGCTGCCCGCTATCCGCACGCCACGTGGCGCCAGCCGGCCAGGCCGCCTGCAAGCCCACGCACACTACGGGACATTGCTGCAGGTCGGGGCTCGCCACTACCGGGCCTCGGCACGCGTGCAGATCCGCTGCGGCCGAGGCGGAATACGCGCCCTTACTACACGGTAAATGCAGGGTCGTGGGCACAGTTAATCCCATGATCACCATGCCCCGCCCCCTCGGCTTCGCCGTCAGTGGCTATAAGTAGGGGGAGGAGGGGAGCGGCATTCGCATGCCCGCCCTCCTCTCCATTTGCCATTTTCCCCTTCTTCTTTTTCTACCGCCTGATACGTCTCCAACGTATCTATAATTTTTGATTGCTCCATGCTATATTATCTACTGTTTTGGACAATATTGGGCTTTATTTTCCACTTTTATATTACTTTTGGGACTAACCTATTAACCGGAGGCCCAGCCCAGAATTGCTATTTTTTGCCTATTTCAGAGTTTTGAAGAAACGGAATATCGAACGGAGTCCAAACGGAATGAAACCTTCGGGAACGCGATTTTCTCACTGAATATGATCCAGGAGACTTGGGCCTTACGCCACAAAGGCCAGGAGGTGGGCACGAGGGTAGAGGGCGTGCCCTACCCCCCAGGGCGCGCCCCCTGCCTCGTGGGCCCCACCTTGCTCCACCGACGTACTTCTTCCTCCTATATATACCTACGTACCCCGAAACGATCAAATATGGAGCCAAAACCTAATTACACTGCTGCAACTTTCTGTATCCATGAGATCCCCTCTTGGGGCCTGTTTCGGAGCTCCGCCGGAAGGGGAATCCACCATAGAGGGCTTCTACATCATCATAGCCTCTCCGATGAAGTGTGAGTAGTTTACCTCAGACCTTCGGGTCCATAGTTAGTAGCTAGATGGCTTGTTCTCTCTTTTGGATCTCAGTACAATGTTCTCCCTCTCTCTCATGGAGATCTATTCGATGTAATCTTCTTTTTGCAGTGTGTTTGTTGAGACTGATGAATTGTGGGTTTATGATCAAGATTATCTATGAACAATATTTGAATCTTCTCTGAATTCTTTTATGTATGATTGGTTATCTTTGCAAGTCTCTTCGAATTATCAGTTTGGTTTGGCCTACTAGATTGATTTTTCTTGCAATGGGAGAAGTGCTTAGCTTTGGGTTCAATCTTGCGGTGTCCTTTCCCAGTGACAGTAGGGGCAACAAGGCACGTATTTTATTGTTGCCATCAAGGATAACAAGATGGTGTTTTTATCATATTGCATGAATTTATCCCTCTACATCATGTCATCTTGCTTAAGGCGTTACTCTGTTTCTTTAACTTAATACTCTGCTGGACAGCGGTCGATGAGTGGAGTAATAGTAGTAGATGCAGGCAGGAGTCGGTTTACTTGTCTCGGACTTGATGCCTATATACATGATCATACCTAGATACTCTCATAATTATGCTCAATTCTGTCATTGCTCAACAGTAATTCGTTCACCCACCGTAAAATACTTATGCTCTTGAGAGAAGCCACTAGTGAAATCTATGGCCCCCGGGTCTATTCTCTATCATATTAATCTTCCATCACTTTATTGTTGCTTTGCTTTTTTACTTTGCTTTTTATTTTACTTTGCATCTTTATACCAAAAATACCAAAAATATTATCTATCATCTCTATCAGATCTCACTCTCGTAAGTGACCGTGAAGGGATTGACAACCCCTAATCGCGTTGGTTGCGTGGAGCTATTTGTTTTGTGTAGGTACGAGCGACTTGCGCGTGGCCTCCTACTGGATTGATACCTTGGTTCTCAAAAACTGAGGGAAATACTTACGCTACTTTGTTGCATCATCCTCTCCTCTTCGGGGAAATCCAACGCAGTGCTCAAGAGGTAGCAAGAAGAATTTCTGGCGCCGTTGCCGGGGAGTCTACGCAAAAGTCAACATACCAAGTACCCATCACAATCCCTTATCTCTCGCATTACATTATTTGCCATTTGCCTCTCGTTTTCCTCTCCCCCACTTCACCCTTGCCGTTTTATTTGCCCTCTCTTTCCCGTTTGCCTTTTTCTTGCTTGCTTTTTGTTTGCTCGTGTGTTGGATTGCTTGCTTGTCACGATGGCTCAAGATAATACCAAATTGTGTGACTTTACCAATACCAACAATAATGATTTCCTTAGCACTCCGATTGCTCCTCTTGCCAATATTGAATCTTGTGAAATCAATACTGCTTTATTGAATCTTGTTATGAAAGATCAATTCGCCGGCCTTCCTAGTGAAGATGCCGCTACTCATCTAAATAGCTTCATTGATTTATGTGATATGCAAAAGAAGAGGGATGTTTACAATGATGTTGTTAAATTGAAGCTATTTCCTTTTCCGCTTAGAGATCGTGCTAAAGCTTGGTTTTCGTCTTTGCCTAAAAATAGTATTGATTCTTGGAACAAGTGCAAAGATGCTTTTATCTCTAAGAATTTTCCTCCCGCTAAGATCATCTCTCTTAGAAACGATATTATGAATTTTAAGCAACTTGATCATGAACATGTTGCACAAGCTTGGGAGAGGATGAAATTAATGATATGTAATTGCCCTACTCATGGTTTGAATTTGTGGATGATTATACAAAAAAATTATGCCGGATTGAATTTTGCTTCTGGAAACCTTTTAGATTCGGCTAAACTCCTAGATAATATTATGGTTAATTATTCTCAATGGCACACTGAAAGATCTACTAATAGAAAAGTGCATGTGATAGAAGAAATCAATGTATTGAGTGGAAAGTTGGATGAACTTATGAAAATATTTGCTACTAAGAGTGTTTCTTCTGATCCTAATGATATGCCTTTGTCTACTTTGATTGAGAATAATAACGAATCTATGGATGTGAATTTTATTGGTAGGAATAATTTTGGTAACAACGCGTATAGAGGGAACTTTAATCCTAGGCCTTATCCTAGTAATCCTTCTAATAATTATGGGAATTCCTACAACAACTCTTATGGAAATTTTAATAAGATGCCCTCTAAATTTGAGACTAGTGTTAAAGAGTTTATGAATTCGCAAAAGAATTTCAATGCTTTGCTTGAAGAGAAATTGCTTAAACTTGATGAATTGGCTAGGAACGTTGATAGAATTTCTCTTGATGTTGATTCTTTAAAGCTTAGATCTATTCCTCCTAAGCATGATATCAATGAGTCTCTCAAAGCCATGAGAATTTCCATTGATGAGTGCAAGGAAAGAACCGCTAGGATGCGTGCTACGAAAGATGCCTTTATTAGAGCGTGTTCTTCCAATTTCCATGAAAATAAAGATGAAGATCTAAAAGTTATTGATGTATCCCCTATTAAATCTTTGTTTTTCAATATGAATCTTGATAATGATGAGACTAAATATGATCCACCTTTACCTAGAAGGCGTTCCAAAAATTCGGAGTTTTTAGATGTTGATGCTAAAATTTATAGAAGTGGGATTGAAGAAATCCAAACCCTAGATGTTGCTAAACCCACTATTTTGGATTTCAAGGAATTTAATTATGAAATCTGCTCTTTAATTGATTGTATTTCCTTGTTGCAATCCGTGCTAAATTCTCCTCATGCTTATAGTCAAAATAAAGCGTTTACTAAACATATCGTTGATGCCTTGATGCAATCTTATGAGGAAAAACTCGAGTTGGAAGTTTCGCTCCCTAGAAAACTTTATGATGAGTGGGAACCAACTATTAAAATTAAGATTAAGAATCATGAATTTTATGCTTTATGTGATTTGGGTGGTAGTGTTTCCACTATTCCCAAAACTTTGTGCGATTTGCTAGATTTTCGTGATTTTGATGATTTCTCTCTAAACTTGCACCTTGCGGATTCCACTATTAAGAAACCTACGGGAAGAATTAATGATGTTCTTATTGTTGCAAATAGGAATTATGTGCCCGTAGATTTTATCGCTCTTGATATAGATTGCAATCCTTCATGTCCTATTATTCTTGGTAGACCTTTCCTTAGAACGATTGGTGCAATTATTGATATGAAGGAAGGGAATATTAGATTCCAATTTCCGTTAAGGAAAGACATGGAACACTTCCCTATAAAGAAAATAAAATTACCATATGAATCTATCATGAGAGCCACTTATGGATTGCCAACCAAAGATGGCAATACCTAGATCTATCTTTGCTTTTATGCCTAGCTAGGGGCATTAAACGATAGCGCTCGTTGGGAGGCAACCCAATTTTATTTTAGTTTTTTGTTTTTTGCTTCTGTTTAGGAATAAATAATCCATCTACCTTCTGTTAGATGTGTTTTTGTGTTTTAGTTAGTGTTTGTGCCAAGTAAAACTGTTAGGACAACCTACGGTAGTAGTTATTTGATTCTGCTGCAGAAAACAGAAACTTTGTGCGCACGAGATTAGTTTTCATAAATCACAGGAACGTGCTTTTTAGTTGATTATTTTTTCTGTAGATCAATAAACAAATTATCTAGAACTTCCTAATTTGGCTGAATTTTTCACGTTCCATAAGTTTGCGTTAGTTACAGATTACTACAGACTGTTCTGTTTTTGACAGATTCTGTTTTTCGTGTGTTGTTTGCTTATTTTGATGAATCTATGGCTAGTAAAATAGTTTATAAACCATAGAGAAGTTGGAATACAGTAGGTTTACCACCAATATAAATAAATAATGAGTTCATTACAGTACCTTGAAGTGATCTTTTGTTTTCTTTCGCTAACGGAGCTCATGAGATTTCTGTTGAGTTTTGTGTTGTGAAGTTTTCAAGTTTTGGGTGAAATATTTTGATGGATTATGGAACAAGGAGTGGCAAGAGCCTAAGCTTAGGGATGCCCATGGCACCCCCAAGATAATTTAAGGACACCAAAAAGTCAAAGCTTGAGGATGCCCCGGAAGGCATCCCCTCTTTCGTCTACTTCCATCGGTAACTTTACTTGGAGCTATATTTTTATTCACCACATGATATGTGTTTTGCTTGGAGCGTCTTGTATTATTTGCGTCTTTGCTTTTTAGTTTACCACAATCATCCTTGTTGTACACACCTTTTTAGAGAGCCATACATGATTTGGAACTTTTTAGAATACTCTATGTGCTTCACTTATATCTTTTGAGCTATATAGTTTTGCTCTAGTGCTTCACTTATATCTTTTAGAGCACGGTGGTGGATTTGTTTTATAGAAACCATTGATCTCTCATGCTTCACTTAGATTATTTTGAGAGTCTTAAATAGCATGGTAATTCGCTTAAACAATCCTAATATGCTTGGTATTCAAGATTTGTAAAACTTTCTTTTGAGTGCATTGAAACTAAGAAAAGTTTGATGCTTGAGAATTGTTTTGAGATATGGAGGTAGTAATATTAGAGTCATGCTAGTTGAGTAGTTGTGAATTTGAGAAATACTTGTGTTAAAGTTTGTGATTCCCGTAGCATGCACGTATGGTGAGCCGTTATGTGATGAAGTTGGAGCACGATATATTTATTGATTGTCTTCCTTATGTGTGGAGGTCGGGATCGCGCGATGGTTAACTCCTACCAACCCTTCCCCTAGGAGCATGCGTATAATATTTTGTTTTGATGACTTCTAAATTTTTGCAATAAGTATGTGAGGTCTTTATGACTAATGTTGAGTCCATGGATTATACGCACTCTCACCCTTCCACCATTGCTAGCCTTTCTAATACCGCGCACTTTTCGCTGATATCATACACCCACCATATACCTTCCTCAAAACAGCCACCATACCTACCTATTATGGCATTTCCATAGCCATTCCGAGATATATTGCCATGCAACTTTCCACCGTTACGTTTATTATGACACGCTCCATCATTGTCATATTGCTTAGCATGATCATGTAGTTGACATCGTATTTGTGGCAAAGCCACCGTTCATAATTCTTTCATACATGTCACTCATGAATCATTGCATATCCCGGTACACAGCCGAAGGCATACACATAGAGTCATATTTTTTCTAAGTATCGAGTTGTAATTGTTGAGTTGTAAGTAAATAAAAGTGTGATGATTATCATTTTTAGAGCATTGTCCCAAGTGAGGAAAGGATGATGGAGACTATGATTCCCCCACAAGTCGGGATGAGACTCCGGACTAAATAAAAAAAGGCCATAAAAAAGAGAAAAGGCCCAAATAAAGAAAAAATGAGAGAAAAAGAGAGAATGGACAATGTTACTATCCTTTTACCACACTTGTGCTTCAAAGTAGCACCATGATCTTCATGATAGAGAGTCTCTCATTTTGTCACCTTCATATACTAGTGGGAATTTTTCATTATAGAACTTGGCTTGTATATTCCAATGATGGGCTTCCTCAAATTTCCCTAGGTCTTTGTGAGCAAGCGAGTTGGATGCACACCCACTTAGTTTCTTTTGTTGAGCTTTCATATACTTATAGCTCTAGTGCATCCGTTGCATGGCAATCCCTACTCACTCACATTGATATCTATTGATGGACATCTCCATAGCCCGTTGATACGCCTAGTTGATGTGAGACTATCTTCTCCCTTTTTGTCTTCTCCACAACCACCATTCTATTCCATATATAGTGCTATATCCATGGCCCACGCTCATGTATTGCGTGAAAGTTGAAAAGTTTGAAAATTCTAAAGTATGAAACAATTGCTTGGCTAAAACCGGGGTTGTGCATGATTTAAATATTTTGTGTGATGAAGATAGAGCATAGCCAAACTATATGATTTTGTAGGGATAACTTTCTTTGGCCATGTTATCTTGAGAAGACATGATTGCTTTGTTAGTATGCTTGAAGTATTATTATCTTTATGTCAATATTAAACTTTTGTCTTGAATCTTTCGAATCTGAATATTCATACCACAATTAAGAAGAATTACATTGAAATTATGCTAAGTAGCACTCTGCATCAAAAATTATCTTTTTTATCATTTACCTACTCGAGGATGAGCTGGAATTAAGCTTGGGGATGCCTGATACGTCTCCAACGTATCTATAATTTTTGATTGCTCCATGCTATATTATCTACTATTTTGGACAATATTGGGCTTTATTTTTCCACTTTTATATTACTTTTGGGACTAACCTATTAACCGGAGGCCCAGCCCAGAATTGTTGTTTTTTGCCTATTTCAGAGTTTCGAAGAAACGGAATATTAAACGGAGTCCAAGCGGAATGAAACCTTCGGGAACGCGATTTTCTCACCGAATATGATCCAGGAGACTTGGGCCCTACGCCACGAAAGCCAGGAGGTGGACACGAGGGTAGGCGCCCTACCCCCCAGGGCGCGCCCTCCTACCTCATGGGCCCCACCTTGCTCCACCGACATACTTCTTCCTCCTATATATACCTACGTACCCCGAAACGATCAAATACGGAGCCAAAAACCTAATTCCACCGCCGCAACTTTCCGTATCCATGAGATCCCATCTTGGGGCCTGTTCCGGAGCTCCGCCGGAAGGGAAATCCACCATGGAGGGCTTCTACATCATCATAGCCTCTCCGATGAAGTGTGAGTAGTTTACCTCAGACCTTCGGGTCCATAGTTAGTAGCTAGATGGCTTCTTCTCTCTTTTTGGATCTCAATACAATGTTCTCCACCTCTCTCGTGGAGATCTATTCGATGTAATCTTCTTTTTGCAGTTTGTTTGTTGAGACCGATGAATTGTGGGTTTATGGTCAAGATTATCTATGAACAATATCTGAATCTTCTCTGAATTCTTTTATGTATGATTGGTTATCTTTGCAAGTCTCTTCGAATTATCAGTTTGGTTTGGCCTACTAGATTGGTTTTTCTTGCAATGGGAGAAGTGCTTAGCTTTGGGTTCAATCTTGCGGTGTCCTTTCCCAGTGACAGTAGGGGCAGCAAGGCACGTATTGTATTGTTTCCATCGAGGATAACAAGATGGGGTTTTTATCATATTGCATGAATTTATCCCTCTACATCATGTCATCTTGCTTAAGGCATTACTCTGTTTCTTTAACTTAATACTCTAGATGCATGCTGGATAGCGGTCGATGAGTGGAGTAATAGTAGTAGATGCAGGCAGGAATCTATGGCCCCGGGGTCTATTCTCTGTCATATTAATCTTCCATCACTTTATTATTGCTTTGCTTTTTACTTTGCTTTTTATTTTACTTTACATCTTTATACCAAAAATACCAAAAATATTATCTATCATCTCTATCAGATCTCACTCTCATAAGTGACCGTGAAGGGATTGACAACCCTTAATCGCGTTGGTTGCGTGGAGCTATTTGTTTTGTGTAGGTACGAGGGACTCGCGCGTGGCCTCCTACTGGATTGATACCTTGGTTCTCAAAAACTGAGGGAAATACTTATGCTACTTTGATGCATCATCCTCTCCTCTTCGGGGAAATCCAACGTAGTGCTCAAGAGGTAGCACCGTCGCACTCCCGCATCTTGCCGAAGTGCTGCCGCAACCCATCATCGGCGAGCCCATCCTCTCCGCAGCACCGTTGCCCCATCGCGAGCTTGCACGCTCGTCGCCGTGTCGTGCCTCCGTTGGGCCCAAGCTCTCATGGCGCGCGAATGGGCTGGCGCCTAGGACGGCTCCAACATCCACGAGGATCACCTCGCTTTCCTCCGCCAGACACGGCGGTTGCCCAGCGAGGGCTACGTACAGGTACGTGCTCCACCCGAGAAGGAGATCTGGCTGGCGCCGGAGGACGGAGAACGCGTCATCTTCCGGTCGCATTTCCTTCGCGGCTTTAGCCTACCGGCAAGCGGCTTCTTCCGCTCCTTCCTTTAGTTCTATCAACTCCAGCTGCACCACCTGACACCGAACACAGTGGTGCTGCTGTCCGCCTTCGTTAAGCTCTGCGAGGGTTACCTCGGCATTCTCCCCACCCTCAAGCTCTAGGGGGAGTTCTTCTACACCAAGCTCGGCATCGCTGCCAAGAAGGAGGCGCCTCAATGCGGAGCCTTCATCGCAGTGCGACGCCCGGGCCCCGGGAACTGCTTCCCGGCCATCAGCTTGTCACAGTCGGTCAAGTTGTGGCAAAAATCTTATTTCTATGTCAAGAATGTCCACCCGACGCTGGACTTCATCAACCTGCTGGCTTATACAGCCGGCCCGCAGGCTGAGCCCCGCACCAACTGGGCATTCCGACCGAAGACGCTATCGGCCGCCTCCTCCGCCGCCCTTGCCCGGCTTAAGGTGATGACGGAGTCAGAGGGCCTCAAGGGGTCGGCCTCCTGACCGCCTTCTTGGTGCACCGGGTGCTCCCTCTTCAAGGCCGGCCTCACCTGATCAGCCGGATGAGCGGGCATCGAGACCCGTGCCGGATGTGTACCAAGGAGATGCCGGACACGGAGGTGGCCCGGCTCGTGAACTACATATTGAACTGCAAACTCTCGGAGGCGGAGTGGCAGTTCGGCAAGCGGCCATACTCCCGCGTGCACCCGCCGCCCGCGGTGAGCCCTCAACTCTTTTTTTCCTTTATCTGTCGGGTTCTACTTTACCACCTGATCAATTGGTCACGATGCAGATCTTCACAACCCAGTTGTCAGCCGACACCCTGGAGCAGGGCTAGGAGTACCTGCCGGACCGGTCAGTGAGTGATGCGGACAACCCCGACTTGGGGGCGGCCGCCCTGGAAGAAGATGACGCCACAGGCGATGGTGGCAAAGCAGGCGGCTCTGGAGGAGGAGGCAGCCTCGAGGATTGGCCAAACGACGACGAGGAGGAGGACGAGCCGCGCCGCCTGCCAGTCGCCTATAGGGTGGGCACAAGCTCTTCAGCCATGCCGACTACGCTAGGCGGCGCGCCGAAGCGCCGCGTCAGCTCACTGCTGTTCGGCAGCTGGCCAAAGAAACCCAAGGGCACGGCTGCCGTGACCAAGCGGCATGAGGCCGCCGCGAAGGCGGCCCAGTTCTAGAAGCCCCCAAAGCAGCCCCCGATGGTGTCGGCGTAAGTGCTCGATTTTCGTGCGTTTTCCTTTCTTCTTTCTTGCAAACTCTTTCTGAGTTCCTTCTTTTTCTTGTTCGAACAGGGCCCCACTCTCTCTTGAGCGGTCGGCCTCTGCTTCTATGATCGGGGCGGCGGAAGGTTCCGCCAGCACCCACCGCATAGACCTGCTCGCCGACCTTTAGGAGGCGACGGAGAGGAACGCGCGGTAGGTGCGCAAGGAGCGGGAGAAGGCAGAGAGGTAAAAGGCGGAGCGGGAGAAGGCGGACGCGGACGCGGCGGCCAAGGCCCAACCCGACGCCACGGCTAAGGCCCAGGCAGACGAAGTAGCCAAGGCCCAAGCGGAAGAGGCCGGACGCCGCCAAACTCCACAGCTCATCATTCCTCTGCGCTCTGCGCCGCTGTAGGATCGAAAGTATGTCTAGAGGGGGGTGATTAGACTACTTGAGCAAATAAAAATCTAGCCTTTTCCCAATTTTAGTTCTTGGCAGATTTTAGCAACTTAGCACAAGTCAAGCAATCAACCTACACATGCAATTCTAAGAGTATAGCAGCGGAATGTAAGAAAATTTCATATGAAGGTAAAGGGAGGAGTTTGAAGAAGCAAATGCAATGTTGACAGGGAGATTTTTTATCCGTGGTTCCGATAGGTGGTGCTATCATACATCCACATTGATGGGGACTTCAACCCATGAAGGGTAACAGTTGTGCGAGTCCATGGAGGGCTCCACCCATGAAGGGTCGACGAAGAAGCAACCTTGTCTATCCCACCATGGCCGTCGCCCATGAAGGACTTGCCTCACTCGGGTAGATCTTCACGAAGTAGGCAATCTCCTTGCCCTTACAAACTCCTTGGTTCAACTCCACAATCTTGACGGAGGCTCCCAAGTGACACCTAGCCAATCTAGGAGACACCACTCTCCAAGAGGTAACAAATGGTGTGTTGATGATGAACTCCTTGCTCTTGTGCTTCAAATGATAGTCTCCCCAACACTCAACTCTCTCTCATAGGATTGGATTTGGTGGAAAGATGATTTGAGTGGAAAGCAACTTGGGGAAGGCTAGAGATCAAGATTTATGTGGTTGGAATGGAATATCTTGACCTCAACACAAGTGTAGGTCGTTCTCTCTAAGAAAATATGTGTCGGAAGTGTAGGCATGTTCTGATGGCTCTCTCCACGAGTGAAGAGTGGGTGGAGGGGTACATATAGCCTCCACACAAAATCTAACCGTTACACACAATTTACCAAACTCGGTGGGACCGAATCGTGAAACTCGGTCAGACCGATTTAGTTCATAATGTGAGCGTTAGGCATTTCGGTGGGACCGACACGTCAACTCGGTGCGACCAATTTCGTTAGGGTTAGGGCATAACGTAATCTCGGTGAGACCGATTACACAAACTCGGTGAGACCGATTTTGGTAATAGACAAACAGAGAGTTGGTCAGGCAAACTCGGTGGGACCGATTCGCTCATCTCGGTTGGACAGAAATGTTACGAAAGGGAAACAAAGAGTTTGCATTCCAATCTCGGTGGGACCGATCGCTCATCTCGGTTAGACCGAAATGTTACGAAGGGAAACAGAGAGATTACAATCCCATCTCGGTGAGACCGAGATCCCTATCGGTGAGACCGAAAAGACTAGGGTTTTTGGCAGTGGCTATGTCAATTGAACTCGGTGGCGCTGGATAGAAAGTTTTGGTGGGGCCGAGTTTGACTTTTGGTTTGGGACATATGTGGATGTGAGAAAGTAGTTGACGGTTTTTGGAGCATACCACTAAGCACTTTGAGCAAGAAACTCATTAAGCAACACCTCACCCCCTCTTGATAGTATTGGCTTTTCCTATGGACTCAATGTGATCTTGGATCACTTAAAATGAAAAATGTAGAGTCTTGAGCTTTAAGATTGAACCAATCCTTTGTCCTTAGCATTTTGAGGGGTCCACTTTTCTCATCCATGCCATGCCAATCATTGAGCTTTCCTGAAATGTTTATCTTGATATAGCATTAGACAATGAGCTATATGTTGTTAGGAATTACCAAAACCACCCAGGGATAGTTGCACTTTTAGCCGCCGGCGCCAGAGATCCAGGCGCCGACTGGAGGAGCCGGCAATGAACAGCCGGCCATGGAGGCACGAGGTGGCGATGCCATCATCTCGGGGGCGGAGGCGCCCCCGCAAGCGCCGACTGCAGAGACCCAGGGCACTCAGCTTGACATGCCACTGGCGCCACCGGCCAGTGGCAAGTTGGTGGTGGGGGCGACCCCCGTGGTCCGGACTCCGGCGCGCCGTCGTGCAGTAAAGGCGACTTCGGCACCATGGCTGCAGGAAGGCGGGGCCGCGAGCTCGTCGGCCCCTCCTGGTGTGGAGACCTCCAGTGCCGCTCCGCCAGAGTGGACTCCTGGGGGCGGAATGGGCGTCCTGAACAAGGCCGCGTATGATGTGCAGACCTTGCTTCAGGCCCAGAGCACCGCCCTCCAACAGTACACAAAGGCGTTCTTGGCGTCGCGAGCAGCCGTCCAGATAGTTTTTGTTCTTTGCTTTTGATTCTTGTGATTCTTCCGTGGTGGTGCACCAGCGCACCCACTAGGTGTAGCCCCCGAGTTTCGAGCCGACTGTTGAGCACTTTGAGCAAGAAACTCATTAAGCGACACCTCACCCCCTCTTGATAGTATTGGCTTTTCCTATGGACTCAATGTGATCTTGGATCACTTAAAATGAAAAATGTAGAGTCTTGAGCTTTGAGCTTGAGCCAATCCTTTGTCCTTAGCATTTTGAGGGGTCCACTTTTCTCATCCATGCCATGCCAATCATTGAGCTTTCCTAAAATGTTTATTTTGAAATAGCATTAGCTCAATGAGCTATATGTTGTTAGGAATTACCAAAACCACCTAGGGATAGTTGCACTTTCAATCTCCCCCTTTTTGATAATTGATGACAACATATAGATCAAAGCTTCAACAAATGATAATAAGATTGAAAAACTTCGTCGCTTTGAGAAGTATGTGATAAGCAAGAGCTCCCCCTAAATTTGTGAATTATTTAAAATTTGCTTTTGAATGCAAATGCACAATCGATTAGGATCATGGGTTACTCTTCCATGTCACATACATCTTGGTGGAGCGCTCAAAATGATGGAAGTTAAAAGCATGCACTCATCACCAAGCAAGTGAATGATCATATATGAGATATAAAAGATAATATCATCCAACAAGCATTAAGGGTAGCATATGATCAAACACATGATCAAACAAGTATCTCACAAGCACATAAAGTATCTCACAAGCACACAAACAAGAAGTTCAACCAAAATAGCAAGAGAGATAAAAAGCAAGACTCTCTCTCGAAGCCTATGATCTATACATTTTTCTCCCCTTTTGGAAACAAGTTACCAAAAAGTTCAAAAATGCATAGTGCTAAGCGACTCTCAGGCTTGGTCTTCTGGAGGTGGTGTAGAGAGAACTCCAAGGACGAAGGCATCTGTTGATGTAGCTGGAGCTGGTGGAGTGGCTGCTGGAGGTGGCACTGGAGCTGTAGCTACTGGTGTTGATGTTGTAGCTCTAGTATCTGTGACTGGAACTGCAGCAGACCTCTGTCCTCTGGGCACTCTAGCAAAAGCATTTGTAGTAGACTTGCCCTTCTTCTCCTCTGCTTCCTCCTGAAGCTGCTCAACTACAGTTTGGATCTCAGTTACCTTGACATCAAGATCATAGAATTTATGTTCAATGATCCTCTCCAAACTCTCCTGGTTTTGAGTCAGGGTGGCCAAGCCCTTCTCAATCCTCAAAGTGGATTGGATCAGAAATGCAAGCAGGTCTTGCTTGCTCTTCAAGAATACTTGAGATGCATCTTCAGCAGTTGGCATCTTTGCAGCTTTCTCTGCCCTTGCCTTCTCTCTCTTCTCATGTGCTTGAGCTGATGATGGTTCATTATCATTCATAACAACAGTGTTGTCTTCAAATTCAGGGTAGATGGGCAGGTGCACCTTATCCAATAGATATTTGCATGTGCCCATCTTGGAGTTGATGAGCTCCTGAATTTGTGGGGCATACCCACAACTTCTCTTCTGATAAGTTGCTGTCCTTTTGATTGTCTCCACAATCAGACTCATGACTTCGAACTTTTGAGGCACATCAAACAAATGTAGCAAATTGATTGCATGTCCTATGATCATCTTGTGATCACCTGACTTGGGTAGCAATGTGTGCCTTAGGATCCAATTGATGGTAGGCAGACCAGACAACAAGAAGTGGATAGATCCAAAATTATGAGTCTCCAACGCATCATCTAGGATCTCTCTGTACATGTGTGCCATAGTGTTGTGGTCTTTCTTTTTCTCAGCATAAACATCCAAGTCATCTTCATTTTCTTCTGGGGCATTGATCAACTGAGCCCATTCTTCCATAGAGGATTGGTACCTAGTACCTTCAGACATCCAAATGATCTTCCCATCTGGGTAGAAGTGGGCAGTGGAGTAAAACTGCATGATCAGCTCATCATTCCACTTGGTGAGCTTTTGGGCAACAAATGTATCAACTCCTCATGCTTTGAAGTTGTCATATACACCTGGATAGTGATCTTCATTCTCCTTGATGTACTCCCAGTTAACCCATCTCATGTCACATACTATGGGCTTCTTGTCAAGCAAAACTGTCTCATAAAAGTCTTGATGTTCCTTAGTGTGAAACCTGTAGTCAACAGCAGTTCTCCTCCTAACAGCATATGGATCAGACTGTCTCCATAATCTCGGTCCTGAATCCTTCCTGATTTTCATGTTTTCTGCAACAGGATATGCATCATTGTGGTCAGGGATCTTGGGCTTCAGCTTTCTAAACACAAGTGAGTCATCTTCCTCTTCTTCAGCAGCTTCAGGCACTGGGGCCTTGTTCTTCTCCTCAGCAGGAATACTTCTGGTGTTCCTCTTGGGTTTAGGCTTTTGAGCTGGAGCAGCAGCCTTGGGAGCAGCTTTGGGCTTAGATGGAGCAGCCCCTGATCTGATTGCATCTCCCATGAGCTTCTGAGCTGTGGGTGCTTGTGCAGCATCCTCTTGTTCTTATTCTTCTTCTTCAGGATCTCTCATCATTGATGGCTTGCCAATAACTCTGGCCATGGTCTTCTTGACCCTTTCCTTCCTCTTTTTTCCATGACCAGTTTCTTTGGGTTCAAGGGTGAACTCCATTGTTGATTTTGAGGCTTCTATAGTTGAGGCTCTGGCTTTTGACATGGGAACTCTTCTTGCTGGAGCCTTTGTTTTCAATCCAGGCTTTGTTGGAGCAGCTATGCTATACTCCTTTTTCAGCACCTTCTTTCTTGAAGTGGTCTCATCCTCAACAGCCACATAATCTTCATCTTTAGAATCTGAGGTTTTCTTCTTCCTTGTCCTAGTAGCTGCCTTTGGCAAGTTACTGGGTGTGCTCCTGCTGCCCTCATCATAGCTGCTGGAGGGACTAGTGCCCTCACTCAACTGAACCTGTTCCTCTGACTTGTTCTGACTGTCACTTCGATCAGACATTATACGTCTCCGTCGTATCTACTTTTCCAAACACTTTTGCCCTTGTTTTGGACTCTAATTTGCATGATTTGAATGGAACTAACCCGGACTGACGTTGTTTTCAGTAGAATTGCCATGATGTTGTTTTATGTGTAGAAAACAAATATTCTCAGAATGACCTGAAACTCCACGGAACATCAAGTTAAAAGTAATAAAAAATCCTCGCAAAAGATGAAGACCAAGGGGCCCACACCCTGTCCATGAGGGTGGGGGCGCCCTCTACCTCGTGGGCCCCCTGGAGCTCCTCCGACGCCAACTCCAACTCTATATATTTGCTTTCGGGGAGAAAAAATAGGAGAGAAGAAATCATCGCGTTTTACGATACGGAGCCGCCACCAAGCCCTAATACCTCTCGGGGGGGCTAATCTGGAGTCCGTTCAGGGCCCCGAAGAGGGGGATTCATCGCCGTCGTCATCATGAACCATCCTCCATCACCAATTTCATGATGCTCACCGCCGTGTGTGAGTAATTCCATCGTAGGCTTGCTGGACGGTGATGGGTTGGATGAGATTTATCATGTAATCGAGTTAGTTTTGTTAGGGTTTGATCCCTAGTATCCATTATGTTCTGAGATTGATGTTGCTATGACTTTGCTATGCTTAATGCTTGTCACTAGGGCCCGAGTGCCATGATTTCAGATCTGAACCTATTATGTTTTCATGAATATACGTGAGTTCTTGATCCTATCTTGCAAGTCTATAGTCACCTACTATGTGTTATGATCCGGAAACCCCGAAGTGACAATAGTCGGGACCACTCCCGGTGATGACCGTAGTTTGAGGAGTTCATGTATTCACTATGTGCTAATGCTTTGTTCCGGTTCTCTATTAAAAGGAGGCCTTAATATCCCTTAGTTTCCATTAGGAACCCACTGCCACGGGAGGGTAGGACAAAAGATGTCATGCAAGTTCATTTCCATAAGCATGTATGACTATATTCAGAATACATGCCTACATTACATTGATGAATTGGAGCTAGTTCTGTGTCACCCTATGTTATGACTATTACATGATGAACCGCATCCGACATAATTATCCATCACTGATCCAATGCCTATGAGTTTTCCATATACTGGTTTACGCTTATTTACTTTCCCGTTGCTACTGTTACAATCACTACAAAAACCCAAAAATATTACTTTTGCTTTTGCCACTTTTGCTACCGTTACCACTACTATCATATTACTTTGCTACCAAATACCGTGTTGCATATATTAAGTTATCTAGGTGTGGCTGAATTGACAACTCAGTTGCTAATACTCGATAATATTCTTTGGCTCCCCTTGTGTCGAATCAATAAATTTGGGTTGAATACTCTACCCTCGAAAGTTGTTGTGATCCCCTATACTTCTGGGTTATCAAGACCTCTTTCTGGCACCGTTGCCGTGGAGCATAGCTCTATTATTTGAGTCACTTGGGATTTATATCTGCTGGACACTATAAAGAACTTGAAAGACGAGAAAACAAAAATTTATCCCTCAACTACGAGGGGAGGTAAGGAACTGCCATCTATCTCTGCACTTGATTCACCTTCTGTTATGAGTAAGTTTGCGACACCTAAACCTGCTTCTGCTATTCGTTCTGATATATCGCATGTTATTGATGATGCCAGTTCTGCTATGAATGATACTTATGATGAAACTACTTCTGTGCTTGATATTACTGTGCCCCTTAGTGAATTTCTTGATGAACAAATTGCTAGGGCTAGAGAGAAAGAAATTATTGAAACTGATTATATTGATGAAAGTGATGATGAAGATATTCCTGTTATTCCTAAGGGTTATGTTTTTGATAAAGAAACTTATGCAGCTATTTTAGCTTGCAAACATAGATATGAGCTCAAGAGGTTATTAGTTGAATGGAATAAGCAATCTCTTAAACATAAAATGAAATGTGACCCTGCTTTTGCTACTTCGCCTATCTGTGTTGCCGATAAGGATTATGAATTCTCTGTTGATCCTGGTATAATTACTTTGGTTGAATCTGATCCTTTTCATGGCTATGAATCTGAAACTATTGTGGCACATCTTACTAAATTAAATGATATAGCCACCCTATTCACTAATGATGAGAGAACTCGCTACTTATATATCCTTAAAATATTTCCGTTCTCATTAAAGGGTGATGCTAAGATATGGTTTAATTCTCTTGATCCTGGTTGTGTGCGTAGTCCCCAGGATATGATTTATTACTTCTCTGCTAAATATTTCCCTGCTCATAAGAAACAAGCTGCCTTGAGGGAAATATATTACTCCGTGCAAATTGAAGAAGAGAGTCTCCCACAAGCTTGGGGGAGGCTTCTCAAGTTACTTAATGCTTTGCCAGATCATCCTCTTAAGAAGAATGAAATACTTGATATCTTTTATAATGGACTAACCGATGCTTCCAGAGATTATCTGGATAGTTGTGTTGGTTCTGTTTTCAGGGAAAGAACACCGGATGAAGTTGAAACTCTATTGCATAATATGTTGACAAATGAAAATAATTGGACTCCTCCTGAGCCAATTACTGAGCCTATTCCTGAACCAACTCCGAAGAAGGGTTGTGTTCTATTTCTCAGTCCTGAAGATATGCAAGAGGCGAAGAAATCTATGAAAGAAAAAGGTATTAAAGCTAAAGATGTTAAGAATTTACCTCCTATTGAAGAAATACATGGTCTTAATTTACCGCCTGTTGAAGAAACATATGATCTTGATCCATTACCTATTGAAGAACCTCCAGGTCTTGATAACCCGACACAGGTAGTAAAGGTAAATTCTCTCTACAGATATGATAAAGCTCAAGTCCCTCCTACTAAAATTGCTAGTCAGTGCTTGGATGAGTTTGATAACTTTATGTTTAAGCAAGAAGACTTCAATGCTTATTTTGGTACACAACTAAAACAAAATACTTATATGATTAAACACTTGGGTGAATATATGGCTAATGTTAGACGTGAACTTAAACTTATTAGTGAACATGCCTCTATGGTTACCAATCAAGTAGAACAAGTACTTAAGGCTCAAAATGATTTGCTCAATGAAATGAATAGTAAGAAAAATGATTATGCCGTTAGAGTGGCTACTAGAACAGGTAGAATGACTCAAGAACCTTTGTTTCCTAAAGGCCACCCTAAGAGAATTGAGCAAGATTCTCCGAGAAATAATATTGATGCACCTAGTTCTTCTAAGAGGAAGAAAAAGAAAAATGACAGGACTTTGCAAACTTCTAGTGAACCTATTGCTGAACCACCTGAGAATCCAAATGATATATCTATTTCTAATGCTGAAACACAATCTGATAATGAGCATGAACCTAGTGAAAATGTTAATCAACCTAGTAATGATAATGATGTAGAAATTGAACCTGCTATTGATCTTGATAACCCACAATCAACGAATCAACGTTATGATAAGAGAGATTTTGTTGCTAGGAAACATGGTAAAGAAAGGGAACCTTGGGTTCACAAACTCATGCCTTTTCCTCCCAAACCATCCAAGAAAAAGGATGATGAGGATTTTGAGCACTTTGCTGAAATGATTAGACCTATCTTTTTTGCGTATGCGATTAACTGATATGCTCAAAATGAATCCTTATGCTAAATATATGAAAGATATTGTCACTAA
Organism: Triticum dicoccoides; assembly: GCF_002162155.2. Taxonomy (NCBI): domain Eukaryota; kingdom Viridiplantae; phylum Streptophyta; class Magnoliopsida; order Poales; family Poaceae; genus Triticum; species Triticum dicoccoides. Next base: position 358,956,400 of record NC_041381.1, on the reverse strand, counting down.
TAAAAGAAAGATACCGGAAGCTGAAATTTCCACCATGCTTGATAATTATACTTTTAAGGGTGGAATACCAAAGAAACTTGGAGATCCAGGAGTACCCACTATACCATGCTCTATTAAAAGAAATTATGTTAAAACTACTTTATGTGATCTTGGAGCCGGTGTTAGTGTCATGCCTCTCTCTTTATATTGTAGACTTGATTTGAGTAAGTTGACACCCACTAAAATATATTTGCAAATGGCTGATAAATTCATACGTCTCCGTTGTATCTGCTTTTACAAACACTTTTGCCCTTGTTTTGGACTCTAACTTGCATGATTTGAATGGAACCAACCTGCACTGACGCTGTTTTTAGCAGAATTGCCATGACGTTGTTTTATGTGCAGAAAGCAAATATTCTTGGAATGACCTGAAACTCCACAGAATACCTTACAATAAATAATAAAAACTCCTCGCCAAAGATGATGACCAGGGGGCCCACACCCTGTCCACGAGGGTGGG